>NW_020837945.1:84380043-84756972 GCF_003676395.1 Aethalodelphis obliquidens | reverse complement strand
TTTCTTTCTTTCTTTCTTTCTTTCTTTCTTTCTTTCTTTCTTTCTTTTCTTTCTTTCCTTCTTTCCTTCTTTCCTTCTTTCCTTCTTTCTTTTCTGTTTCTTAATCTCACCAATCTGCTTATTCTAAGGAACTGTAACTGGTGTCAGACCTTTTAAGTTTACTGAGACCAGATACCATTTATACAAACCTTTTAAAAATCTACAGTCCTCAGGTGAAGAAGTCTTACGTGCTAAAAGGAAAGATATTTGAGCTTTGTAAAGTCAGTTTTGACACAGAATAAATGCTCAAGAAATATTTATTGATTGAATACAATTTAGAATCTCATTGATTTCTTGTATAACATTTGGAGCAACTATAGCTGCAGAAGTATCATCATAGACATTCAGTTTTCAAGCAAACAATTCCCTCTGTCTTTTTCCCTCTCCACTAACCCCTGCCCACCCCACTCCTCCACCTCAATTCTGTCTTTCTCTCTTAATAAAAGATACACACTTAGGAAGAAGAAAAAAAAACATGACCAAATGCAGTTTGAGTCCTTTCCCACCCCTACTGTCAATTTGGTATTTTGTTAAATGTTACAACTTTTCACTTTCAAAAAGGTTAACCAACACTGTTCAATCTACTTTCTACTAGGTAAACCTTGCCCACTCCCTAACCTTTCCGTCATTCCAATCATATTATTTCTCCCATAGTTCTAGAAGTAATGGAGTAGGCAGGAAGTGAACGTAGAAGTTATATAGCTCTGTTTGCTTGTCTTTTGTTTGATTGTCTCTAACTACCTTAAACTACTTCCTTATCATCTTTATAACAATAAGACAAAATGGTTCCCTCTAAATGGTCCCAAAACCAGCCCGGATATCTGTAAACCTATTATTATGACCTTTCTCTCATCAGTAACTGTCCAGCAATTTGTACCTGAAAAGTCTTATGGCCTACGTGCCCACATAAGATATGGTGAAAATAACTTTGGAGATAGCTGTGGCAATTATCACAAATTAGGATATTACAGGTCACTCAAATGCTCTTGCTTAAGGTACTTCAAAATATTTGAATAGTGCAGTCTTAAGCACATTTTTAGAGTAATCTTTTAATTTTATTTTAAATAAGTATCTACTCATGTATTCTTTTTTTTTTTTTTTTTTTTTTTTTTTTGCGGTACGCGGGCCTCTCACTGTTGTGGCCTCTCCCGTTGCAGAGAACAGGCTCCGGACGCGCAGGCTCAGCGGCCATGGCTCACGGTCCCAGCCGCTCCGTGGCATGTGGGATCCTCCCGGACCGGGGCACGAACCCGTGTCCCCTGCATCGGCAGGCGGACTCTCAACCACTGCGCCACCAGGGAAGCCCTAAGCAGGTATTCTTGATCTCAGCTTGGTATCTGTTATAAAGGTGTCTTCAGTGAAGGGCCAAGTAAGAGGTTTTATGTATGTGTGGCAGAATGTGTGAAATAGCCATTCAAAAAAATAACTAAAAGATGGATAAGAAGAAAAGAAGTGAAAGAAGAGAAGGAAGAGGTGGAGGAGAAAACACCAACATGAAAACACATATCTGTGTTCATTGGCTGATTATTTATCACAACCTGTTATTTGCCCAGGTGTGGTGAGAACGAGCAGCAGGCCCCGGTGAGCAGTAAATACAGCAGTTACAAAAGAAATGATTTATTCTTTATCTTCATGTGCTTTGAGCATCTCTTTTGTATTATTCCCTTCCCACATACCCTTTATTGCCACTGCATTCTCTCATAGTCAGAATTTCAATGATCATTATGCCTGGGGTAGTTTTATGAACTACTAAGAGGGCATTCAATTTATGATTGTGACTCACCATGTATTATGGATCATGGTGCTTTTCTTGGCTCACAACTCATTAGTCTGATCTGAGCCATAGCAACCTTATAGAAAGACACAACTTTAGTAATGACAGCATGTCTTTAAAGAATTACTTTTGGTTATATGATAACGAACACTTAGGAGAATTCCCATATAGAGGTGAAAACACTTGAAAGCATTTGGTAGGAGAAGGTGAAAGGAATTAAGAGGCACAAGGGTCAGGCTTCCCTGGTGGCGCAGTGGTTGAGAGTCTGCCTGTCGATGTAGAGGACATGGGTTCGTGTCCTGGTCCGGGAAGATCCCACATGCCGCGGAGCGGCTGGGCCCGTGAGCCATGGCCGCTGAGCCTCAACAGTGAGAGGCCCGAGTACTGCAAAAAAAAAACCAAAAACGCACAAGGGTGATTGGTAGGGATGTCTTCTAAAGTCCACTTCCTCTAGTGGGATTTGGGATTATTCTTTGGTTTAATACCATGTACTCTGTAACCATCCAGCACTCCCCAATGTTCTTTGCAAGCTACTTTTTTTTTGCGGTACGTGGGCCTCTCACTGCTGTGGCCTCTCCCGTTGCGGAGCACAGCCTCCGGACACGCAGGCTCAGCGGCCATGGCTCACGGGCCCAGCCGCTCTGCCGCATGTGGGATCCTCCCGGACCGGGGCACGAACCCGTGTCCTCTGCATTGGCGGGCGGACTCTCAACCACTGCGCCACCAGAGAAGCCCGCAAGCTACTTTGAATTTGTGTCTGTCGATTATGATTATTTACCCCCAGGTAGCAAAAGGCAAAAGAAGCCAGAAAAGACTCTTTGAGTCTCTGAAACTTTACCCACCAGTAACTGCTAAAGTAGGCCATGCACCCAGGGATATGCAAATGATCAAGTCGTGGCCCTTCAACTTTTAGTTACTTAATTAATTTATTTGTTGTTGTTTTATTTTTTTTAATTGAAGTATAGTTGATTTACAATACGTGTTAGTTTCAAGTGTACAGCACAGAGATTTGGTTATAACTTTTAGTTATATTAGTTAATATTTTTGTTATTTTAACTTTGAGTTATAACTTTATTCTTTATATCTATTTTTGTGTATATTTTCTTTTGCGTGTAATATATTACCAATGAATTATAAGTATATGATTTTTCATCAAGCAGTCAATCCATAGACAAAAAGATTTTGAGACTTCAGGGCAAGGCAACACAATGTGACGGAAAGTGAATAGGTAATAATGATGATGAGATTCAGGAGAGAATAAGTTTGTTATGTACAAAATAAACAATCCTTGTTCTCTTGAAATCCAAGAGTAACTTGCATTGTATATATACTCATGAAAAGAGGGGAAAAGAGGCAGCTGACAGGGATAATCTTTCTTGTTCTGATTTGGGCTAGCTTTGTACTGGTTTTTCTGCTTTCTTCATAGAGATTGGAATCCCAGGGAGCACATACTCTTTACAAGTTAAAAAACAATCTTCAGCAATTACGTTTGGCTAAGGTGGGGGCCAAAATGTAATTTTGTATTACATTTCTATAAATGTAATTTTTCACAGACTCTCAGAGCTTTTTGAATATGTAGAAAGTGCTTTACTTAAAACTTTCCAATCTAAAAGCATTCAGAAACAGGAACCACACCAGGCTTCATATGTGAGGATTTCAACTTCAATGGCATTAATGGCCCTGTGAAAGCAGGACACTTTTTCTTAGTCTATTATTCCCAATGTTTGTGCATAGCTTTGAGATGTTTTGTCAGAATTATTTACCTTGTCACGTCCAACTAAATGTAAGAGCAATGGGATTGTAGAAAGTACTCATAAGATGAGGTAAAAAGTATCGAAAATAAAGTAGAGGTCATCAAATAATCGGAAGTGGGCAGAAAGTGGTGATCATTGCATGTGAACATGGATGAATCTTTGTCTAAATGAATCATTCTAAAGGATAAACAGTGAATCACTTAAAGAACAGTACCTGTGCAAGTTACAATAATGAGAGAGAAAATAATTATGTGGGTGTGTGTGTGGGGGGGATTTTTGAGGAGGTGCCTAGGTAGTAGGTTGCAAACCATTCCGAACAATAAGCAGTTGTTAAGTATGTATCCCAATACATTTGTAGTTATTTATTTTACATAACATACGAATACAACTATCATTAGCTAAGGTCTCAGAGAAAAATACACTTAAGGCAAGATTATTTATTAATAACAATGAATGCAAATTCAGATTTCAAAAATGCTTCTTGATGATAATTTCATTTTCTGGAGAAGGAAAATGTCTTGTTAGATCTGATAAGATCATTATTAATTTCTTCTTTGTAATGTGGTCAACAAAGAACTTATACTAGTAGTAGGAGAAGTATTTCTCTGCCATTTCCTTGTTGTTTACATGTACTTACATAATTAATATTCTTTTTGAACCACAGCTTATTTACAGAAAAACTTTAAAAACCACATGTCCATTTTGAGAATGTTAACTTAAACCAGAATATATAGTCTAGAAATGCACTGAACTGGGTATACACTGTAGCAAATTGTAGTGTGCCAGACAGGAAGAAAGAGAGAGGGTACCACTGCTGATTTCTCCATACTGTGGACTGTTCCCTCTTCCTTTAGGACGTCCAGATCAAGTACAGATGTAAGTGTCAAATTTTATATTAAATACTAGTAAATATTAATTCCTTTTGATTTTTAAGATAAAAATATTTGTTAATAAAAGTTTTAATAATTTCTTCCTGTACCTCAATGGATAACCTTCTGCACTCTAAGAGGTATGCACATCTCATTTGGAGACCCTAGACTTAGAAGATCTACATCAATGTCACACATCTATCAACTTGATATTAACCTTAAAAAGGGCTAAGTTTGTTCAAGAAATTAAAGGCCTTGATGGTGATAAAGCCTTTGGTAAGCCTTTATTCCAGAGGTTCAAAGCTTGTTTTAATTTGTGTAACATCAAAGTGTTTGGATACTGAATTATAAAGCTACTATGGGATTTTTTATAACAGAAACTGGGAGAGATGACACCTGCCTTAATATATTTTGATATATTTAGATCTAAAAATATTTCAGATAGCAAGAATCAAGGAAGAAAAGTATATGACAGCTTTTAAAGTGTTGAAGGACAGATTTAATCTCCTACTTGGAGGAAATTCGTTATAACTTCCACATCTAGTAATATTGCCAGCTAGAGATCCTGGTTGACTCTCCTGTTAAACTGAATAAATGCTGTACAAAATACATTAAAAATATTTTTAAAGGTGCTGATGAGCTACTAAGAAATAAAGATTCCTAAGAGGTCAAATACTAAGTGAAAGTAGAAACTCAGAGGGGCAAGCGGAACACCCTGAAGCTATTTGAATCTCAGTGACGTTGAGTTTTAATTTTCATGCTGTGGACAGGGGGCAAAACATAGGACCTAGTCAAAGAGGGGAATTTAATTAGGAGACCTCTGACATAAAGCTAAAACCTCAAAGGGTTATAGCTTCAGATTAAGAGTAAAAATATAAAAACCTGAATTCACTGGAAGAAGTAAGGAAAATGACCTCTTTCAAGTCTTGGTGATGTGAAGAGGAGAAAAAAAAATCTGAGTATCCTCAGCTACTAGTGAGTCCTCGCCTAGGTTTGGAGTCCAAAAATGTAGTATCTGGGTGGGCTGAAAAGTCTTAAAGCCAATAATTTGTTGTAAAGAAGTACGAGGTAAGCCATGCCCATGTGTCTAGGACATGCAAATGTTTGGAAAACCCACCTAAACTCAGACCCAAATAATTCCCATAGATTGAACTTCCCATAAACATGAGCTCATAGTCAAAAATCAAATACTACGTATGAAAACAAGATACCAAGAAGAAGAGCCAACAGAATCAGACCTGCAAAATCTTCAGATTCAATTGGAAATGTCTGACACAAATGTAAAATAAATATGTTTATGTATTTAAAGGAATAAAGAAAGAGAATATAGTTAGGAGTAAAGAAAAAGAAACTAAAACATTTCCAAACAGAGATTTTAAAAGAGAAAGATATAGTAATTGAAATTAGAAACTCAATGGATGGAATTAAGAGCAGATTACATATAGCTGAAAAGTGAATAATGAATTGGAAGAAAGATCCAATGAAATCATGTAGGATGCAGCACAGAGAGCTGCAACAGTCATGAGAAGTTAAGAAACCTGTAGGTAGAGTTTCAGAAGAGAGGAGAGAGAGAATGTGTGGATGAGGCAATACATGAAAAATTGATGGCTGAAATTATGAGAAACATATTTCTTAGATATGAGAAGCCCAGAGAATCCTAAAAATAATAATTAAAAAGTAATTAATATCTAGACCAATCTTAGTGAAATTGCAGAACAACAAAGTCAAAAAAAAAAGTATCTTAATGGTAGCTGGAGACAAGGAAGGGTTACCTATAAAGGCATGACAATTAGACTGTCAGCCAACTTCTCAGCAGCAACAATGGAAGCCAGAAAACAGTGGGGTGATGCTTTCTAGGTGTTGAGAAAAGTTGGAGTTATATTCCTTATGAAAATATTCTCCAGAAACAAGCATGAAAAAAGTTATTTTCAGACAAATATACATATTGAGTGAGTTTGCCACCTAAAGAATATACCTCAGCCAGGAGGAAAGTGATCCCATGGGGGAAGTTTCAGATGCAATAAGGAAGAATTTTTTTTAAGTGGCAAATAGTAAGTAAATTTAAGCAAACATTGACTGTATAAAACAATAACAACCAACTTATGAGGTTAAAAAGCAGAAGTAAAATATAGGACAATAAGAGCATATAATTTGGAAAGTTGTTATTGGAGTTAAAGTTCTATGGTTTACACGGTTATAGTTTAAGAGAAGTATATAACTATATGGTTATAGAGCTTGAGAGGATACAGTTATTAACTGTAGGCTTTGATAAGGTAAAAATGCATGTTTAAATTACTAGGATAATCACAGAAAGAATAGAAATAAAATATACATCTAAATTAGAAGAGGGAAAAATGGAAAGAGAAAAATGCTTAACCTAAAAAAGTCAAGAAGGGAGAAACAAAAAGGAAGATAGAAAGACAAATAGAAAGCACCAATACTATGGAAGAAACAAATGCAAATATATTAACAATATGAATGAAACATGTCAATTTAAAGATTGCTAGATTGGATTTTTAAAGAAACCCCAGCTGTATGATGCTTATGAGACCCTGAAAAAGCTTAGGGATGTAGAACAGCTGAAAGGAAAGGGATTCAAAATGAAACTCCCTGCAAACTCCTTACCTAAAGTAGGCAATATATAGCAAAATACAGCCAAATGAACTTTAAGGCAATTTAAGATTGAGGACAACTTCATTATGCTAAAATGTTCAATTAACCAGGAAAATATAATACTTTTAAATTTGTCTATTTATAATACTATAGCCTCAAAATACATGAAGTAAAATTGATAAAACTGCAAGAATAAATGCACCATCATAGTTGGAGAAAAAAATACACTGTTCTACATACTAGATCAGACAGACAAAAATTAGGTAAGGCTATAGAAGATTAAAACAGTGTAAATAACAAGCTGTTCCCAATGGATATACTATACAGAACATGACACCCAACAAATGCATGGTCTTTTCAATCACCTACACTCATAATATCTAAGGAAACATCTTAGAGAGACTCTTGAAACAGGAGACATGTACAAGAATGCTTATAGTAGCATAATTTTTAATGGTAAACAACACAACAACAATAAAATAAACTCAACTGTACATCAAGAGAAGGTATTGGATAATACATTGTGGAATATTCATATAGGAGAATATTATATAGCAATTAAAATAGATGGTCTGTAACATGAATTTCGAAACGTAATAAGCTAAAACCTAATGAGCCAAAAAAATGTAGTATAAATCCATTTATTTAAAGTATAAGAACTTGCAAAACTAAGTAATATATTATTGGGACTTCCCTGGTGGCTCAGTGGATAAGAATCTGCCTGCCAATGCAGGGGACACGGGTTCGATCCCTGGTCCAGGAAGATCCCACATGCTGCGGAGCAACTAAGCCCGCACGCCACAGCTACTGAGCTCGAGGGCCACAACTACTAAAGCCCAAGCGCCTAGAGCCCGTGCTCTGCAACAAGAGAAGCCACCACAAGGAGAAGCCCGCGCACCGCAACGAAGAGTAGCCCCCGCTTGCCACAGCTAGAGAAAGCCCGCGCGTGGCAATGAAGACCCAGTGCAGCCAAAAATAAATAAAATTAAATCTTAAGAAAATAATAACTTATTATTTAGGACTACAAAATATCAGGGAAAGGTTTAAAGACACACAGGAGTTATAAATGCATAATTCAGTAGGGTTTACTCCTGAGTGGGGAGGAGAGAAAAGTGTGCCTAGATTATGCTGGTGGGTACACAGACGTTCAGTCTACTGATGTTGTTTTACTTCACACTCTGTGCACATGTGTAATTAAGGCAACAAGTGCGATGGAGCCTGTAAGCTTCTACCAGGCTTGGGTAAGCTGGAGTTTTTAAAAAATGGATTTCACTCACAGGTCTTATGACCTGTTTGGAAATAGAGTTGCTTCCAAACTATGTTGAATTGAGCAGCCTTTAAATATAGAATGACCATCAGGTTACTTCTTTGGCATCTCCACAGTCTCAAGATCTCCAGACTTCCTAAGAACTGATGCACTCTGGGATCAAAAACCCCGAATAATTCAAGTCCCAGCTCTAAGACTAACCAGTTAATGTTATGTCGGTAGAAGGCACTTTACATAAAGAAGATCTATTAAATCCTACAGTGATCCTATTCTGAGATAGCTCTATTAAGCCCATTTTACAGATGAGAAAACTGAGACAGGGAAACTGAGACTCTTGACCACTGTCCATAGCTGTCAAATTGTAGAACTGAAACTCCTGCCAAGTAATGTCTGACTCCAGCCACACTTTTCCCCACATCACTCTATGCCCTCTTAGCCCCCTGAGCCTTTGCTCTTTCGGTTAATATCTTCCCTCTGTACCTCTTAGTAGCTTTCCAAATACAAAGGGTTTTATGAATGCAGTCCGGAGCAAGAAATTGGGTGGAGAGGAAACTCACTGCTCCTGATGGAGACGGGCAGCCGCACACACCCATCTGTTGTTTACTGAGGCCGAGAATGCTGAACGGTTCCCAGCAAGCAGTGTCTGCCTCCTGCATTTTGCCTCTTTGGAAGATGTTTCTTGTCCTGCCCTTCACCACCCACTCGCTTCTGTCTGCTTTCTCTTTTGCTGGCCCTTTTCCCATAGCAGTTAATGTTTGCCCTGCAAGTGCCAGAGCATTCATCCTTTCTTCCTTGAATGATGTGCCCATTTGCATATCATGCAAACAGCCCAGCTGCTGGAGTCCCAGTTTGAGTAAATAACGGTCACAGTGTTTATACTGATTCCTCCTGGGGCCCTCTGGAACCTGCTGCACAACTCCAGGGAGAAAATTGTTTAGTTGGTATCTCTCCTTAGATCTTCTGACATCATGAATGAACACTTGTGCTAAAAACATACACATAACCCTCTCCATGTAAATATGTGCTTTAGAGTCTAATGGCTGAGGGAGGTTTTTAGATGGAGAGACATGCTCACTGTTATTTTTGTCTGGTCTAATTCCACTTATTAATCTTTACGCTTTGAATATGCTTTCTAAGTACACATCCACTTAACAACAATTCAATGAATAACTCAAGAATTTAACATATTTCCATAAACATTTATTGTTTTCAAATGTAATCAATTATACCCTTATAAATCTAATATGTCAGTTTTATAACATCTTAAGTAGAAAAATGGCAATGAATAAAGAACTGATCCATAAAGTTACACTGAAACAGACTATAAAGATTCTAACGCTGATTTATTTTTTCTTCATTTTCTCTATTCTTATTCTTTTCATTGTTTTTTTAAAAAATATGTTTTCCTTATTTCTTCTTAGGAATACAATTTACACATCAAACACAGAGTCAGAGTTACCTTTTCTGGACCAGGCGAGGCTGCAGATTTTCCAGGGAACACACCCCCTTGAGTAGTTACAATTTGTCCATTACAATACAACCACTCAATTTGCTGGTTCTGAACCAATCAGATAGATTTTGGGTTTTGTGACCCCAATCAGCACTCCCTAAATGATGTTTGTTTTGAGATTCTTATCTTTGTAATATTTTGCAGTTTTTTCATGTGCCAATTAACGTTTAGAGTTTCTTAGTATTCACCTATATATGAATACGTGAATATTTCTATACTATTTCAGGTCATGTGTACTCTTTTAAAAATAATTCATTTAATAAGCTTAAAATCTGATCATTAGTCATTTAGGGTCAGCCTAGGTGGAGCCCTGATAAAAAATAGTCAACGGTCAGGTTGTGGCAGCTGCTAAATTCCTGGAAAGCTTAATGAAAATATCTAATCATTTTATACTTTAATGTTCTGGTTTATATAAATGTCTTTGTACCAGAGTGATTTTACCAGCAACTGTTTTGAATGTCAAGGCTTGAAATGTAGGAATTGCAGGTAGAAAAAGTTATATAAATAAACTTTTTTATCAATATCATAAATCTATATGATATTTATTCTAGCTAATTCAACTCTTTATTTAATGTTTACTGTGTCTCTCTCCTAGGCCCCGTGGAGGACATAAGTGAGTCAGATCACCACCTACACACAGCATGCAGCCAGCCTAACACCTCTGAGAAACATCCTAACATGGTACACATGTGAGCTGACAAACCCACATGCACAAGAACAGTACCATTTTTGTTTGTTTGTTTGTTTTTTACAACAGTTTCTGATGTCACTCTAATGTCGGTATGTCCTTGGTCATCCTTTCCATCTAAACTCATTCTTGTGAGCTTCTCATCAAGTCTAATGGCTTTACACACTATCCATATGCTGGTGGCTCCCAAACTTATCTCTTCCATCTTAACCACTCTCCTGATTCCAGACCTGTGTGTTCAAATGTCTGACTGAAGTTTCCACTCAGATGGTTAACAGGCATCTCACACCAAACTTGTACACGGAAGTCCCACTCATCACTTGTAAACTGCCTCCTCTTGTAGATTTCATCTCAGCTAATAGCAACCCTGTTCTGGCAGCTGAAGACAAGAACTTCGGTGTCATCCTTGACGCCTCTCTTTTTATCACATCCCATATCTGATCTGTCAGCAAATTCTAGTGATCATCTTCACTAGATCCAACACTTATCTACTTCTCACGACCTCCACTTCCACAATCTTATACAAATTACCATCATCTTTCACCTGGTTTTATTGCAAATAATCTTCAGACTAGTTTCTCTTCTTCTGCTATACCCCTTCACCTCTTGATCTCCCTTCCGCCTATCCCCCATGTCCCTCAAGTCTATTCTCAAAGCAAAAATGTGTAATCGTTTCAGTATAAATCAAATCCTGTTACTCCTCCACTAGAAATTTTACAACTCCTCCACTAAAAATCCTGCAGTGGATTCCCATTTTTTTCAGAGTGAAAACCAAAACATCATTCTGATGGCCTAGAAAACTGCGCCCCCAGCCCCTACCTTTCTGACCTCATCTCGCTCTGCCATACTGGCCTGGCAATTCTTTGAATATCCCAGGCGCCATCCTGCCCCAGGACCTTTGCTCTTCCTCCAGTCTCTTCTGGAAAGGTTCTTCCCCCAGATAGCAGCATTGCTAGCTCCTTTCCTTCAGGTGTTCATTTGAAAGTCACTTTCTCAGTGGACCTCCCCGGAAACCCCTAACTAGAATTTCAGCCCCCACTTTTCATATTCTCCTTCCTTGCTTATTTTTTTCCCTTTAGCACTTATTACTAATATCTTAAATATTTTACTTTTTACCTTGTTTACAATCCATCTCCCTCACTAGAATATAGCCTCTAGGAAGACAGTGATTTTAGTTTGTTTTGTTCGCTGCTTTATTTTCATTACCTTGAACAGTACCTGGCAATAGTTGGTACTCGATAAATATATATGGATATGTATGCATTTTTTATGGCAGTATAATTGACACACAACATTATATTAGTCTCAGGTGTACAACAATTTGATATTTGTATATATTCCAAAATGATGATACTCAATAAATATTTGTCGAAGGAAAGAATGAATGGTGAATGAATAATTGATCACATTCTTATTGTCATATTGGTGACCACAACTACTTAAAAGTGGGTCTTCCTCTCATTAACTGGTTGCATGAAGCAACGTATCTCATTAACCCTCATTCTACTTTATTCTTCTTCTGGGTGTCACCTTATCTTGACTTTTCCTTGACCTATCTCCAGCAGTCAGCCAGATGATGGTGAGGGACTAGTTTCTAGGGCAGTCAGTTCAGGGCAGGGCCAACCATTCCTTCCTGTTCCATCTGAGGAAACGGAGGGAAGGAGCTGGAGCTACCGGCACGTGGCTCAATCTCAGGCAGCAACTCAGGCACCTTGCTGCTGCTCCAAAGGCAAGATTGATGTTTCTGTTGTCCTAGATTTTAGCAGATACACCTGAATCTCATTTGTTTCAGTCATGCACTCTTAGGCATAGCCAGTGAGAGTTTTGCAGGTTATTCCATTCATCTTGTCCTGAATTCCTTGTAACTTATTAATTTTAAGAAAAGGGGAGGGTCCTTCTGAGGAAGGAGAGGTGCTTTAAAATATCATAGCTACCTTTTAGGAATCTGCCCTAAAGAAATAATGACTGAAGATCCATGGGTAGAGAAATTAATCTCAATTATAGTTATCATACTGAAAATTAAAAAGCTAATTGTTTATAATAGGCAAATGTTAAGTGGAAGCTTTTATAGAATTAAAATGCAATTTTTGCAGAACTTTTTGTGGCAGAGTGTTTAGAAGATTTTTTGAAATTTGTTTTATCTTCCTGGGACTGATAAGGAAAAGAGAGCACATCTTAAATGGTTTATGAAATGCAAATATCTTGAGAAAAAAAGCCAAAATAATAGCCTTAAACTAGCCAGGAAGACCTCACCATGAGAATGGTTTGGTTCCCAGTCTTATTAAATATTGTCTTTCCATACAAGATAGCAGTTGATTCATTAATAAGATCTCAACTTGGAAGAAAATTTCTTAGACATGAAGGAGCCAGTACAGAGTAAGCCCCATTTCTAATATACAGATCAGAGGGGAGGGTGGCAGTAACCCTACAGGTTAGTGCTCATAGAACTTATTGTCCAAATTGGGACACTATTAGTGAGTGAAAGAAGGCATTATATTATTAATAACATGTGCCAGAACAGCAGGTATAGACTGGGAGTGAACAGGCAAACTGGCACATATGGCCACCTTCTGACCTAAGGAGACTGATTTTGCTCAGAGAACCCTGGAAAGTCTCTGGAATGTGGTCTCCAGGGACATAAATAACTAGCAGGACAGGAATAAAGACGCAGATGTAGAGAATGGACTTGAGGACACGGGGAGGGGGAAAGGTAAGCTGGGACGAAGTGAGAGAGTGGCATGGACATATATACACTACCAAATATAAAATAGATAGCTAGTGGGAAGCAGCCGCATAGCACAGGGAGATCGGCTCAGTGCTCTGTGACTACCTAGAGGGTTGGGATAGGGAGGGTGGGAGGGAGACGCAAGAGGGAGGACATATGGGGATATATGTATATGTATAGCTGATTCACTTTGTGATAAAGCAGAAACTAACACACTTAAAAAAACTAACATTATCCCTAGCCCATCCAACCTCATGAGGAGTGTCTGTATTCCATTCCCTTTGAGGACAAGACTGGGATATTAAGGAGAGTTGGGTGACCAGAACCACTTTCTTGCTTGTTCGGTGCACTCAATTTTCCTTTTGTATAGAATTTCTGTTTGATCTACCTGGCTGAGAGGGTTGGGAGAATTAGGTTAAACTGCTTTCCTCTGTTCAGAAATCACTTGAATACCTGAGGACGTACCTATGAAATTAGTGTTTCTCAAACTTGTCTGAACATAAAAACCACGTAGCAGGGAGTAGCTGTTAAAAATACCAATTCGGAGACCTCACCTCAGACTTAGTGAATTGGTTCTCGTGTGGAGAATTCGGAAAGATCTGTATTTTAAATAAGTCCTTCAGGTTATTCTATTCGATAGGCAAGTTTGAGAAATGCTATTTTGCATAATGTTAAGTTTTAAGCAGTAGTATGGAGAGTATATTCTCGAGGAGGCAGATATATAAATATTTTCATATGTGCATATGGGGGAACCAGAGGAAATACAATGAAAAGGTTAACAGTAATGGAGTGATGATCCCTGAACTAAGGAATTATGATCAACTCACTTGTCTGTACTTTCTACAATGTTTACAGTGAGTTATAATCAAACATAATAAAAAGCATTATTTTAAAATTATCAAGCTATTTCTCAAATATAATGACAAGCCTGGATTATTTTTTTTCCTTGATATAAAAGTGAAAATACTTGGTATTATATGAACTATGGTTGTTTCTCTAAAGCTTTCCCAAGTCGGAGAACTTCATGCAGTCCCGTGGGCTGTGGGCTGCACCATGCCAGAGGTGCCTTTTACACTGTGCTCTGTTGAGTGGCACCTTGTAGGGTTTGCCATGGACACCTCTGTGCCATCGCCTGAAAAGCCACTTACCTGGAATTGATTCTTGCTTAGAGATTACATGTAAAAAAGCAAGGTGATTTGTCAAGGCTTATGCATATATAGCTGCTTTTGTAGAAGGAATTAACAGAGATATCACTGATGTGAATGAGTTGTAATAATCATATGGAGAAAATTCTTTTATGATAGATTTCAAGTTAAAGCACCCTGATTACTTTACTTATTTATTTATTTATTTACATCTTTATTGGAGTATAATTGCTTTACAATGGTGTGTTAGTTTCTGCTTTAAAACAAAGTAAATCAGTTATACATATACATATGTTCCCATATCTCTTCCGTCCCTGATTACTTTAATAATGAAATTGGTTAAAGCAAATACATTGCTGCAAACCAATCCCCAAGTAGCCCAAGGCCCAGAGAAGCAATGGGGTTGATGTCAAAAAAGAGCTCAAACCCCATCGTTTAAATCACCACCATGTTCAATATAAGCCTTTCCTTCTCTTGGATATATTGTGTGGTTTTGGTTTTGTCCATTCAAGCATATGCAGTTTAAATATCTGAAGTGTTAAGGGATGAGGGGAATTCATTCATTCATTCATTCAAGTAAGCAAGAAATATAGAGAGAGTATCCACTACATGCTAAGTTCTACATAGGAAACAAAAATGAATCTGGCCTGAATTCTGCTACCAAGGAGGTGACAATACAGGGAAAAGAGAAGCTTGTATATAACTAGTTAAAATGCATGGAAGAAAATGATAAATGTCATATCAAGGAGCATTCAAAAGAGGGAGAAATTCACTCACTGTTTGGGACAAGTGTAGTGACAATTAAGGAAACTTTTATGAAGGGGAGCCATTGTGAAAAGGTCCTTGAAGAATGGATGGAGTTTTTTGTCTTTGGTCATTTAGAGACATGATTGTGTCAGGCTCAGGCCTTGGATAAAGACCCAGAGGAGAGGAAATGTAGAGGATCGCATATATGGTCCTAGTGATGGAGGTGAAGGGCAAGGGCATTGAGTAAGGAGCTGAGCTAGTAGGTTCAAGTGATCCAAGCACAGTAATAAAAAAGCCAAGACTGAGGCATTGATTCCTCCCCGGAAAGGTCAATGATGCTCTTCTCATGCTCTCAACAAGGGACTCAGTAATTCCAGAAAGGAGGCCTATGGTCACAGCTCAGCTGCCCATCTTGCCTCTCAGAAGGCAAAGTCCCATTACCTTCTTAGGAAGTGAAAGCTAAACATTTTATATTATGGATTGAATGTGCCATGAAGTGACCGGACAAAGCTGTGTTGCATAGGGTTGGGTTATTTTATTATTCATGTATAATTGGTAACAGTAAGATTTTAAAAGAATGTATTGTTGATATAGGCCATTGGTTTGGACATGGAAATTCCTTCTGCACAGAATCCTCCTTTGTGGTGTATGTGCCGTAAAAGTATCTTAACTACCTATCAGAGAAAGCTTTTTTTCTTTGTCTTCGTCATATCTTCATTGATCAAGATAATCTAAGTTTGATGTTCTCCTACATTTGTACTGTTGTTTGTTGTGGCAGTGGTGGTTTTGTGGTGAGTGTTACTGCCTCAGTTAGTTGTCTTTATAATGGGGCAAGGAATATGGAAAAATCAATGAGTTATGAGTAGGCAGTGATTAAGGCTGATTCTAAATGTGAGGGACAGAGGCCTCTGAGGACATACAATTTTGGGGTCTGAATGAAAAAACTAAATGAAGGGGCTTTCAGTTGTTTGGCTACCTGGCCAAGAGGCAATGGAAATAGCTGAGTATCACTCTGGCCCCAGAACTGGAAGACAGCAACCTAACTAAACCTCAGTAATTCCATCCCCACTGACCCTCTGCTTAACCACTCTGAGCACCATTGTTTCCTTGGAAATGTGGTTATCATATTTTATTTCAAAGAATTAATAATAGGATAAGATTATTAGTCTAAAAATAAAAGTGTTCTATAATGCAAATTGTAATAACAATTTTTGCTATAATCTGTAAAATACCTAGTATATGTTGGGAATTGTCCTGTGCTTTAAATTATCTGAAATCTTCAAAGTATATTACTATGTAATGTACCAGGTACTGTTCTACACACTTGAAATGTTACAGCTCAATGAATCCATATAACCCTATGAGGGAGGTTATATTATTATCTCCATTTTATAGATGAGAAAATTGAGGCCCAGAGATGTTGACTAACTTGTCCAAGCTAGTAAGTGGCTGAGCTAAAATTCAACCCAGTGAGTCATGTGATTAAATTATTTAGAGGATAAATAAATTATTGGAAACCTACAAGGGACTGTCTAAATTTTTCTTGATATAATACCTGATGGAAAGCCTTCTTAGCAGGTACAATTTACACAGAGATTAACGTACATTATGCATTTATGTTCTAAAGCCTTATCAAAACTGTTTCTATTTGGGGCCTATTTTGTCTATCATGAAATGAAGTTGAAGAATGAGCCACATCTATGAGCATTTGTATACATCTAACTCTGTAAAAATTACTTTCCCGAAGAGCAGTATAAATCTATAGTTATAGAAATGGTAAATTGACAAAATGTCTCCATTCTATTTTGGTTTCAATTTAGCAAGCTGTACAAATAAGTTTTTTTGCCTTTTTCATTTTCCCAAAGAGGTTACGATTTGGTGGCTTGTTGAAACAAATCTTTTTAGCAAGATTCATTTTAAAGTTAGACATTATGAGTATCGAATTAAGCTGTCAGCCTGTGAAATGATACGGAGAAGGATGTGTTACAACCACCCTCTCCCCGCACGCCCCCGCCCCCCGCCCAGCCTCTGTAGAGATTGGTAAGTACAAACAGGAATACCAGAGGCCAGGAATCACATTTTAGTAATTCTTTTCTAGTTATGTCAGATTTCTAGCATGCTATTAGAGACACATGTGTCATCCTTACCATCAACCAACATATCATTGCTGTTTCAAACTGTTACTAGAGCTGTTGACACAGAATATTGTGTCTGTCGACAGCTCCAATTAGCTGGCGTGTCTGACTGGTGACAGCATGGTCTACTTTTGTTTATGACGACGGTGGGAGCTGTATCTTCGTCTCCCAACCTCCAGAGGCAGACAGATGGATAGAGCTATATAATCATCAACGGAAGCATGTGTATTCTGTCTTCACAAACCATCACGCGGAGCAGAACCAACGGCCTTTTGTCTGCTTTTAGAAATGACTGGAAGATCCCTCCCATCTGTCAAGTTATGAGGGTGAATATGTATAAAATGCTTCACATATATGTATACGTAGCAAACACTGGATTATGATGTGAGGAGGAAATAGAGCAAACATTAAAAAAAAACAATGTGATATTTAATTTGTATCATGTCAGCGCTTAAGATAGTTTTGCCTCAGCACTAAGTTTATGAAAGTATTTTTTATGGAAAAAAGTAAAAAAATAAACCAATCATCATTTTATTATTATTTACATCATACCAGTAAGGATTGTTGAATCCCATTTTGTAACATTTGATACCGTCTACTGTGAATGACCTTTCTCTTGACATGTGGTGGAATCATCAGCTTAGAATTCCCTATATGTCTTCTTCTCCACTAGTTCCCAACCTTTTGTCATAGAGACACATGTGAGAAATGATATTCACAGGCCAAACAACCCACCTTAATAGGTATCTCCAAAGATGTATACAATTCAGGGTACACAGCTCATTACTCCACACTTTCCAACAGAAGGAAGAAGAACACAGGCAGGTGATTGGGAATGATGTAATTATAGAACTAGTCTGAAATTTTTTTTATTTACAAAATGTAAACCATTCTTAAGCTTTATTAGTTTTATTGTTAGATAGGACTCATAACTAACCATAGCTGGAAACCACTGATCTAGTTCATTATTTTATCTCCTATTCTCAGTTAACTGCAACTCATCCCACAGGTTTCAGCTCAAACGTCACTGGCCTGAATAAACCTTCCCAGGACCTTCATCATATACACTCACAGCACTCCATTCTTTTCCTTTCTAGCACCTGTTGCAGTTTGGAGTAACCATTTATGCAATTATTTGACTAACTACGAATGTCCACCTCCCCACACACTTCCATGAGGGCAGAGAATAGGTCAGTGTTCTCACCATTGAATTTCTGATGCCCAGGACAGGGGCTGACACCCAGCTGAGGCCCAAAAGAGATGTGTTGGATGAATACTGTTCAGGAGGACTCATACTAGAACTTTTCAGGTAAAAGGAACACTACTCTTCTGGTTTTCTAAGACTAGAACATCTTGTAAAGAAGGGCTCCATTGTGTCTAGTTTATACCTACCACCTTAGCCCAGAACTAGATTTAGGTAAGCGGTGGCATGGTCATGGACAGCAGGGCATATGTTCTAGGCGGAGAGAGTAGCCTACCTGAGGCTTCTAAGAGCCCAGTTCTACACATGGCAGGATGGAGGGAGAGGCCTGAGGAAAGCGAGACAGAGAGGGAGGCCTCCAACAAGGGACCACCTATAGCTCTAGGAGGCCAACCTGAACTTCTGACTTGGAAACGCTGAGGGCAATTTCTTTTCACCCGTTACTCATGGACAGTATATATATATATATATATATATATATATATATATATATTTGGCAGTACGTGGGCCTCTCACCGTTGTGGCCTCTCCTGTTGCGGAGCACAGGCTCCAGACGCACAGGCTCAGTGGCCATGGCTCACGGGCCCAGCTGCTCCGCGACATGTGGGATCTTCCCGGACCGGGGCACGAACCCGCGTCCCCTGCATCGGCAGGCGGACTCTCAACCACTGTGCCACCAGGGAAGCCCCAAGTTTCTTTAGTAGACCCTTGAAACCGTTTTCTGAGTAAATGTTTGGAATTTGCAAATCAGCATTTACTCAACTGTTAGCTCATTGAGGGCAGAGGCCATGTCTTTTACATTTTCAGCCCTCCCATGAGGCCCTACACGCTTAGTAAATGGTAAGCATTAACTCTTTGTTGAATGAATGGGTCACCTCCTAAATGTTTCTTTTCCTGGTTGAAACCTGTCAGTCAGTTTCATTTTTCTGCATAGATTTTACTTCCCAACATTTGTATCCCTTTCTCCAAGTTCTCCTTCTTCTTTCTGAATTGTAGGTGCAAAACAGCATGGTACGAATACCTACAAGCAATAGCCCTGCATTTCTGAATTGTCAGGCATTTCCTGAGCCCTGGATCCAGTTCTTTTGCTTTTGCACAGACAGGCATTTCCGGTCTATTATTTCTGCAGTTCTTTCCTCATGTACTTTGGACTTTGGGAGAGACAATTAAGATCTTCCAT
This sequence comes from Aethalodelphis obliquidens, assembly GCF_003676395.1. Lineage (NCBI taxonomy): Eukaryota > Metazoa > Chordata > Mammalia > Artiodactyla > Delphinidae > Aethalodelphis > Aethalodelphis obliquidens. The sequence continues at coordinate 84,737,325 of NW_020837945.1, read as the reverse complement.
TTATTTAGCTTTCACTTTGCAAGACATTTTCACACTTTTTTTCATTTGATCCTCCCTGGAAACCCTAAGAAAAGTAGATAAGGTAGGTATTTCCTCCATTTGATAGACAGGCAAAGTAAGGTTCAGAGAGGTCACACATGTGAAATGACTGACTGAACATGTTCCACTGACTCATTGGCAGGAAGTTTTATTGTGTTAAAATCAAGAAATCAGATAAATACTTACCTGGCTGTGCATTCCCAACAATTTGATCTTCCAGAAGGTAGAGGCTACTGCTGCTCTGAACTTAATTCTCACTAGCAAGGAGAGGCCTGTGAAGGTGATGGGGATTATGGGAGGAAATGAGAACATTTTTAGAGTTACAATTAGTTGAAGAAGGGAAGACTGAACACAGTCAAATGTGTTCTTTAGGCATTCAGAATGCATTTTTTCCCCTAAATCAAAGAAATGACATCACTCTATAGACAGAGACTTTCTCATTGCTGTGGCCTCCCCCGTTGCGGAGCACAGGCTCCGGACGCGCAGGCTCAGCGGCCATGGCTCACGGGCCCAGCCGCTCCGCGGCATGTGGGATCTTCCCGGACTGGGGCACAAACCCGTGTCCCCTGCATCGGCAGGCGGACTCTCAACCACTGCGCCACGAGGGAAGCTCGACAGAGACTTCTTAAAAGGGAATATAGCTCAAATGAGAGAGGGGAGTCTGAAAAATGTAATTCTGATCATATATGCATGAATAATCTATCTCCATGTGAATAAAGGTAGGCACATCTATAGAAGCTTTTGTGACTGCCAAGGGGGTTCTCTGATGAGGTTATATTTAAAAGGGCTCCTAGGAGAGATGGAAGAAGGAAGGCATAAGGATGGAAGAGACTGGCTGGGCAGTGCCATGGACCAGCCCTGACAGTGACAGGGTTAGACCCATAGGCTGCTCAACCACATGGGACCTTAGATGGGCCACTGCTTGCTCTTGAGGGCCTTGGAGTAGACGTTCTCTCTCCCAGGTTTAAGGTTTAAGATTAATAAATACTAAACATGCAAAAAAGAGATCCTAAAGAATTGTATTCAAATGAGACCAGAAGGAGTTGAAGCTGCTAAAAAAAAAAATGCTAAAGAAGTATAAAGTTGCTTTCAAGCAAGAAAAATCAGAAAGAGAGCTGTGAAAATGAAAGTGGAGGGTATGGCTAAACGTGTCCCCTAAACCGTGGGGAGATACAGAATGTGAGGGAGGCCTGGCTCTGATTAATGTCAAGCACCCTCGCTTGAAGAATCTTGTGCTTTGTTACCAGAAATCACTTCTATTTGCCTGTGGACTGATCTAACAAGAAGAATAATCTTCAAACTGAGTGGGCAGAACAAACAATGCAAAGAGGAAACAGAGCCAAGACAGATGAAGAGAGAGAGTATCATGTGCCCTTAATGAGAAAACGTCTATGTTTGGAAGAACTGCATCCCAGGATGTTGAAACACCTTAAAGATACGATCAAAGAACCAGATTTGCTGGTCTTAAGAAATCACAGAGAACAAGAGAAGAGTCAGAAGACTAAGGGGCAAACACCATCCCTGTTTTCTAAAGAGGTAGAAGGATAAAGCATTAGTCAGATGAAACTAGTGTTATTGTCTAGAAAAAATAGATTTTTAAATTAGAGAGTTTGTGAGCACTTTGTGATGAACGCAGCGCACATTGAGTTAACATGATTCTCCAAGAACAAATTCTAGCCATTTAAAACAGACACCCATGCACATAAACCACATTAAGGATTGGTAAGCATAGGCAGCATTATAGGCCTCTAAGATGTCCTAATTCTCATTCCTGAACCTGTGAATAAATCAGGTTACATAGCAAAGAGGAATTAAGGTTGTAGATAGGATTAAAGTTGCTGATCAATTGAATTTGAATGGGGAGATTACCCTGGATTATCTGGATGGGTCCAGTGTATTCACAAGGCTTCTTAAATGTGGAAGAGGGAGGCAGAAGAGTTAGTGTCAGAGTGATGCTCTCTATAAAAGACTCTACTAGCCATTGCTGTCTTTGAAGATGAAAGGGTGCTATGAGCCTAGGAATGCTAGCAACCTCTAAAAACTGGAAAAGGTAAGAAAGCAATTCTCCTCTAGAGCGTTCAGAAGGAACTCAGCCTTATAGATACCCTGATTTTTATCTCAGTGAGACCCATTTTGGACTTCTGATCTCCAAAACTGTAAGGTAATAAATCTGTGTGGTTTTAAGTCACTAAATTTGTGGTTATTTGTTATAGCAGCAGTAGACAAGGGGAGTATAACACAGTAGACAAGGGGAGTATCTTGACTCCCCAAGGTCTTTGAGAGATTTGCTTACAAACCTGATGGGAAAATTGATTAGTAATATTGTTTAGATGAATTGTCAGTTGCTTGCACACTCATCCCATGTCACCCTGAGAGAAGCTGCCCTGTGTCCTGCCAGGACTCTGCCCTGGGTTCATTCACTCATTCACTTACTCAACAAATATTTATTGAGCATCTTTTATGTCACAGGCACTGCTGTTAAGAACTGAAAATTCAGCAGGGAACAAGAAAGCAAGGTCCCCACGCTCAGAGGTTACATTCCAATGGAACAAACAGACAAAAAACATAGTTTCCAGTAGTGATGTGTGCTTTGAAGGAACCAAGCAGATTAAGGGAATAAAGGAATGCAGAGGAGGTCTTTTTTGGATAGAAATGTGTCTTGGGGGTGATATTTGAGCAGACAACTGAAAGCCATGAGAAGGTCCGATGAAAGAAACTTTCTAGGAGAGATGAACAGACAGTACAAAGACCATGACAGGAGAAAGAGTTTGTCATGTTCTGAAGAGAGCAAGAAGGTCAGAGGGGCCAAAGTGAAGCGAGCAAGGGTGAAAGTGATAGGAGGCCAGGTAGGAGAGGAAGTAGATCACACAGTGTTTGAGTAGAGACTGAGTGATCACCCTTGAGGTATGGTTGGGTCTCCATCTTTGATTCCTAATCTCAGATGCTTAGACAAGAGATAATAAGGTATACTGCTTTGAACCCAGTCCCTTCTTTATCTGTGGCCACTGTAGCTATGGCTTTGGTACCTCTTACTCTGATACTGCTCACTTCTCTCTCCCTGACTTGAGGGGTCAAGTCTTCCCCTTGACGGGAGGAGGATAAAGAATTAATTTACTCCTCTGCAGTATAATTTTAGTTGAGTCACTTGGCCATATAACTTCTGAAGCCTCTTTTATCTTTAGGGTTGTATGATTATTTAATTAGTAGTCTCACAGGACCACATGGCTACTCGGCTTTAGCATCTCGTGGGTGAGAATGATATCCACTAGTATAACATTACAACAGGATAATTTTTTTTTTTTTTTTTTTTTTGCGGTATGCGGGCCTCTCACTGTTGTGGCCTCTCCCATTGCGGAGCACAGGCTCCAGACGCGCAGGCTCAACAGCCATGGCTCACGGGCCCAGCCGCTCCGCAGCACGTGGGATCTTCCCAGACCGGGGCATGAACCCGCGTCCCCTGCATCGGCAGGCGGACTCTCAACCACTGCGCCACCGGGGAAGCCCAACAGGATAATTTTATAAGTAGTATGTAGTAATGAACACATTTCAGTGAAAATGCAAGCTCAATATATTTTAAACTAAACAGTATAGGTTTTCATTTTATCTGGAGATATGTTTTTCTCTCATTTTGCACTTTTTCAAGAATGCCAAGTGTTAGGTTTCTGCCTCGACTGTAGATTAACTATACATCTATCCTTCTCCCTGGATTGTTTCTGTCATTTTCTTTCATTATAACTATAACACTTATGTTAACATACATGGATCAGCAGTTACCTGCAACACTGTGGATACCACATGCAGAATGGACATCTTTTTAAATGAGCAGCCTGATTAAATAGAGTTGGTATACACTAACTGTGAGGCATAGGCCATCCAAAAAGGAGAAGCCAGGAAAATGCACAGCTAAAAACAAAAAATAGAGGCCCAAAGTGACTGCAGACTTGCCTTTTGCCAAAGGCTGTGTTATGTGGGTTGCGCACACATATCATCAAGTAAAGTGGAGCTCTGACACTGATTCCCCCGATTTCAACCCTGACTACCCAGACACCAACTCACGACTTCAGTGGCTCAAGGTGACTGTGGTGACCAGATGAACCTGGTACCGTGCAGACCTTACCTCCATCTTCTACTGAAGAGAAATTGCCGTGGGGCAAAATGCAAATATTTATGCTCAGGTGTAAGCAATTTCGACAAGTAGCCAGTACTTGTAGCCTCCTTCATCTCTGAATGAATAGCTTTTGATTGACTAAATTGTAAAGCAAAGTCACAAAATCATAGGTATTATTGTTAGAAATGATCCGGGAGATTATTATTTTTTTAATGCCTCTCCTTTAAGAGATAAGGATATTGACACATAGATAAGTCAAGTGATTTTCCCAAGGTCACGTGGAAAGTCAATGGCAGAACTAGGACCACACCACACTTATGTACCCACAGTGCTCTTTGCCTCTGGTACACTTTTCTCCCCTCATCCCACGTTCCTTTTACTGTAAGGTGACTTGAAGAAAACCCACTTGACCTAAGCTACCACAATTCGAAATAATGTGAGAAATTAATTAATAATTATATACATATATGTAATATTTCCATAACATTATATTTCCATTTAAATTGTATTAGGTTTGTTATGGACTGAATTGTGCCCTCCTCCAAAGTTTAAGTGTTGAATCCTTAGCCCCCAGTGTGACTATATTTGGAGACAAGGCCTTTAAGGAGGTCATTAAGATTAAATGAGGTCGTAAGGGTGGGGCCCTAATCCAATAGGACTGGAGTTCTTATAAGAAAGATACACCAGATGTGTGCATACACAGAGGAAAGGCCATAAAAAGACACAGTGAGAGGGCTGCCATCTGCAAGCCAGGGAGAGAGGCCTCAGGAGAAACCAAACCTACCTCCAGAACTGTAAGAAAATACGTTTCTTTGTTTAAGCCATCCAGTCTGTGGTATTTTCTTATGGCAGCCCTAGCACATTAATAAGAGCTGGTTCAAGATCAAGCATTCTGCCTAGTGAGAGCTTTAGAAATGCGCTCTCATTTCTTCCACTAAATGCTAGAAGTAAAGCTATCACATTTAGCCTATAGTAGGATTGTTCCTTTGGTAAATAACTAGAACTCACAAACAGTCTTTTTGAACAAGAAATATGACTCTTTTTAGCTGGACTCACATATCACAAGTGCATTGCTGCCACCATGGTAGGAAGGCCAACCCAACAGTTCATCTTGTGGGACAAATCCCTTTTGTCTTCATCTTCCCTCTCCAGTCTTCACCACACTGCATTCATTTTTACAGTCACGTTTTTGTTTGAGAGGAAAAGAATGTAGAAACAGATAAATAAGTAGAAATCCATGTTTGTCAAAGAGAAATTGTAGTTATGGGTAAAAATGAGTGAGCAGGATTCTACTCCAAGTCTGGTTTGGAAGATGTCAACCAATTTCAGCAACTTGGTGTGTGGAATATTGGATTTGTAACATTATCCCTTTCACATCCTCATCATCATGTGCGTAGCTCATACCTTAATTTCATGAGTGATTCACTAGAATGAATGTGATGGGAGAAAGTTTTGAGATGGGGCACCAGATGGCTACAGCCTTCCTTCCCTCTTGGCTGTGAGTAAAAAAGAAACATTATAATGACCCAAGCTGCTTTGAGTTAGAGTCTCCACGTGATTCTGGCTCTCAACTTCCTACCCCATGATGTCTAAATCTTTGGCCTGGCTTTTGATGTTCCTCTGTTTGTCTATCCCACACAATTCACCCAGACTGATGTCGCAGGCCTTCTCAGCACCAATTCCACCCATTGGGCTCACCCCTGCTGATCTCTTTCCCAGAAATACCCTCCCCCTCATCTAAATTCTGCAATTTTCAAAGCTCACCTTAAGTCCTATCCCCTCTAAGACACCCACGAAGATAATCATCTCAATCTTCGCTTTTCCCAAACTGCTTTTGCAATTTGTCATTACCACATAATTAGTATCTTATTATACACTCTCTGATCCATAAATTGTCTGTTTTTAACTTTATGCAATACTGGTGGCTACTTAGAGGCAGTCCTGCATGGAAGAAAAATTATGGGTTTTAGAAAGAGACAGATCTAGGCTGAAATCCCAGATCTGTCATTTATGAGTTGAGTGACTTGGGTAAGTTCCTCAACCTTCCTAAGCCTTATTGGCTCTGTCTGTAAACAAGAAAATAGTACTATATTCTAGTGTTCTTGTAAGAATTAAGTTGAATGATCATGTATATGGTGTGCTTCTTTCATTGGTCTTTTTTTCTCCACCATTAATAGTAAGTTACATAGGCTTTTTCAATTTACAAAGCACTTTTCTTATATATCCTATCATTTACGAGCTCTTTCCTTTGTGGGATGACTCTAAGACTCTCTGTGGAATTAAGTTATTCATGCTTTTCATACTGCAACAGCTGGAGGCATACAGGAAACACCGTCCTAACTGGGGCAATTTCAAGCCCATTACAGGCTGAGACTTCAACTACCCTCTTCGGAAGAGAGAAGGAAGAAGCCAGCAGCAGTGGAGGGGAGCTGCGGAAGCTAATGGGCTATAAGACTGGCTCCTTCAGGACCTCAGTTTGTCCAATGCATAGTGTACACAGAGTCACTATTTGATCAAAGCCCAGTACCCTAGCAGGTCTAATCTGTTGGGTGGAAATCAGAAATTAGTCTTAAGGAGAGTTGTCAATCAAAGTCATTTGGGTGACAGCACACAGGTCATCAGTCCACTTAAAACATATGCCTTGAAGAGAATACCGAAACAACAGGGTCCATGGAGCCAAGCCCTGGAAGATTTAGGAAGGGCATAAACTGGGTCCCAGCCAAAGGCTCTGGGATCTAGCAAAGTGTCCCATTTTCAAGATAACAGAATCAGAAAGCATGACCAAGGTGATGAAGACCAGAAAAGGCTAGATCTCGGAGGCCAGATATGTCCCTGGGCTCTTGGTAGGCAAACCAGACAGTAGATTCACAGTCACAAGACTAATTTCAGGTCCCAGCAGCTGGCGACCTGGGCCCTGTTTTCTTTCTTCTGCCTGTGTCCCTTTGAAAGCAGCTGACTACCTGGTAACCTTGGCTTGAAGTACCAGCCAAGGTAATAGTCCTTGACTCAGGAATGTACCAGACTTCTCTCTCGCTTACCCTTTTTTCCTCCCTGTCTCTATATGCCTGACAGTTCCAACTCTGCATATCTATTTCTCCTCCATCTTTGAATAGCTCATTTAAACTGCCTTTTCAGGCTTAGCCCTCTCATACATATGCACATCTAAACATGACCCTTGACCCTGCCTACATGCACTTAGTTTAAAGCAGTGGCTGCCACTCTTGGAAAAGGTGTCTGCAGCATTTACTTTCAGCCCTGGCCATGGTGCCTTCACCCTCTAATTAGAGCTAGCCATCTGGACAGGCCAAGGCTTGCCCTGCTCTGGTTTGGCCCAGGGACTGGACAGGCGGTGGGATGGCGACTGGCTGAGCCTGCTGTAGAGAACATTAGTGACTCCAGCTGGGAGAGCCAGGGCAAGGTCACAACTGACAGACACATAAAAGGCTGTCTTGATCCATTTTTTGGGAGACAACCATGAACTTAGGAACAATTCTGCCCTTGAGAATGGAGTGATTCAATTTTCAATTTCAGGCTCTTGCCTTGGCTAGCTTCCCTAGCAGCTAAAATAAGCCATCTGCTTAACTTCCTATGCCCACTTGCTTGCTGGAAGAATTGTTTGTCTACCCTCCCACCTGGCTAAAGTTCACAAAGGAAAGAACTAAAGATGCCCAGGGACCTTTCCCAATCTCTCCTGAAAGAATCAAAAGGTTTTACTGTTTGGAAATGTATTTCCTGTCTTATTCCTTAGTCACTTTTGGAAAACATTTCACTGGCTTCATTTTCCACTCAGTAAAACAGAGATGGTCTCCTCGGTATCACAATATAGTAAAAAATATTCTTACAGTTACCTTGATCCCAAATTGAGGAGTTTATATCTTCACAGATAAGAAGACTTTCAAAGTAATAACACCATACTGGAACACTTAAAGAATTGTTCCTCTACTGATCTTCACAGCACATAGCTACTCCTGTGCTCCCTGGAATATTAACTACATTTCTATTTCACAGAGAGTACTTCTAGCACATATGAACTATGTCCCAATTCTTTAATTCCACAAATTCTAACTAAAAGCCAGGACTTTAAAACAGTACAGCTGGGGTAGGGCAAGGAAAATGACTCCAGCACAAAAACCTTCAATGGTCCCTCATTCCCTACAGCATAAAATCAGAATTTCCTCATCAAGCACATAGTATCCTTCACAGTTTTCCCCCAAGGTAGCTTTCCAACTTTATCCCTTCCACTCTCTTCTGAGTGATTTTTGTATCAACATAACATACCAATACCCCATGGAAAGAAAGGTGGCCTCCCTGCCCCTAAATCCCACGTTTAAATATAGTAGTCCATTTCTTGTTAAGGAGATCTTAACATATCTCTACAAACTGGATAAACTTCATAAACCTCACTCTGAAACCAAGAATTGCTTCAGAGTGAGAAGTTCTGATGTGGAAAACATTCTAAGATGTTCTGCATTGAGGAAAGAACTTACCCTGGAGCAGAAAGGCAGTTAATCATGAAGCCTTGCAAAAATACTTTGTTTCACAGAGAAAATTCTACCAACATCTCTTTATAGAATTCTTCTAGAATTCTATGAGAACAGAATATAGAGCTGCTCATATACCTGCTCCTTCTGACATCAACCTCCTCCTCATCCCCAAGCTCCAAACTCAGAACTAAAATATACTAAATTATTTAATGAGTTTTTAAGGCCCTTATAATATTTGATTCTGGGAGTCTGAGTCCCCCTTCTTAAGGGTACAGTCACAAGTGCGTGTGTATCTGTGCATGTGTGTGCATGTGTGCTTGAACAGCTCCGTGTGTGTGTGTGTGTGTGTGTGTGTGTGTGTGTGTGTGTGTGTTGTTTGGATGGTTGATGGGTACATTTTCATGCTTTTGGCCAGACCCTCATGGTCTGTATATGCCATATTGCCTGCTGCTACTAATCCTGGGACCTACCCTAATTCTTGTAGTTCTTGCCCCATTTTTCATTGTAGGATAACAAGTATCCTGACTGTAATCTATTAATTGAATAATTCAATAAACTTGTTTCCCTCCAGCGCGAGCATATTGTTTGCACACAGTGTCATCCTGGGCCCTCCAGCTATGGAAGCCCTGCCAGATATGTTTATTAAACCCCCTGTGCTTGGAAGGAACACAGAAAACTGTCATCTAGAGCAATACAAAAGTGCCTCTCTCAGCTGGAGATCTCGCTGTTATGAATAAAGGAAGAGTTTGTGGTACAGTTTTGAGATGTAAAGAGAAAAAGCTTCCCCATGGTGCAAATGTGTTGTAACCCTCAGGCGAGAGAAAAATATTGAATTGTTGCTGGCAGTACAATGTAATTATTGAGTTAGGAGCAGCTATGTTTCTAAGCTTCTTAAGGTAAAAATCACATTAATTTGGCCTTCTCCAAAGGACATTCCAGGTTGTTAAATGGAACTGTTGAAACATTTTTTCATTAATGAACCTAGCCAACGAACAGCCATTTCCACTCAAGTCAAATGCTGGGCAAGTTGGCAGTGAAAGAGGAGACGTGCTGCCCTGGAGGCTGCCTTTGTCCGCTTGAGGCCACACTGCCTTGGGCCACACTTGCCTTTTCCAGGCTCCCAAGGTGCAGGCATTTGACTTAGGTGGTAACTGAGTGGGAGGCAGGAGGGAGACCATGGTGCTGTACTCAGAGGATCAAGTGAAGCAGGCGTTGGCCTCTTCCTGCAGGACAGAGCTCATGGCGCACCCCCTGGGATGATGCGCGTGAGACCATGAGCTTTCTGAGATGCAAGATGCTGTCCTCTAGACAAACAAAACACTCAGCTCCTGCAGAATGGCGGCTTTTGTCCCTTCGCTCTGATTCCTCAGGATGTAAGTAGTTTCTGAGTCACTGTAGGCCCAGCCACTGAATGGTACCACCTCTTCCAGAAAGGGAAAAGAGCCAGGGGTGCTCTGTCATCCAAACTCAGATTTGAGGTCATCCTGTGGCAATCAGGTATCACAGTACATTATGCAGGAACCTGTATTCCTGCAATGAGGCCCCCCTCGAAATGTCAACGGGGAAAAAAAAAAATCTGTGTTTCCTGTTGCTAACGCAGGGCCGGGCTACTGGGCCTGGTAGGGTCACTGGGGGTGCCTCTCCTGGAGATTACGAGGATGATGTTCTTGGCAACCAGGTCAAACTTCTTTGTTGTTTCCCCTCCTTACTCTACTGGGTGGGATCAGGGCAATGTGCTCAACAAAGGGGATTCATGAATAAGGAAGTAAGATTGAGGATCCCTTAACTTATGCTTCAGTATTAACATATAACTAATTGATTCAAGGAGGCAGTGTGGTATCGTGGAAAGAGCCGGCTTTGAAGCCACACTGGACTAGATTCATATTCTTTAGACTCGTAGACTTGGGCAAGCCCCTTATCCTCACTGAGTGTCAACTTCAACGTCTATAAACTGAGTTTTAAAAAATGCCTGATTTGTAAGGATTAGATGTAATGCTTGTAAAGAGACTAGAACCATATCTGGCAAACAGCAGAACCAGTAAATTTAGCTATTATTGCTTTCTTTTTAAATTGATTTTTTTTAAGTAGCTAAAAGACCCAAAAGAGGGAATCTAGTTTGCAAGGGTGCTCACCTTGCAGAGTCTCACAAGCATGTGCTTTGGCCGGGGGGGATGGCTGGGGGGTGTCCAAGAGGTTCTGCCTCCGTTTGGACCAATTGGAACTTTGTTTATAAAGTTCCGCCTGCGGGCTGGCATGCTGCTGACACTGAACCCGAGCATGAGCTGGCAGGATGACTGTTCAACAGACCTGAGCCAAAAAGCCAGGCGTGAACCCCACGCTGTCTACCAGATCCTTCTGTGGCCTTTGGTGTGAGTCACCCACTTGTTCTTATATACATATTTTTTTAACTGGAAAAAAAAAGTGTTTAGCAATAAAGTTTTAAAAGTACTTTCAAAATACAAAGTCGTTAACATCCATATTGGACTAGATGTTTGGAGGTTTTATTAGAGATAATGTGCCCACTATATTCAGCACATTCCTCTGAGCAGGAAGGAGAACTCCGGAGTTCTAAGAGAGGATAGGATAAAGAGAGAGAGAATGGCAAAGGAAGAAATTTTCCATTTATGAAATCAATTTCTTCAGAACTCTAGAAAATTGAATTTCTACACTCAGCTAATTTTCCTAAAGAGAGAGAGAAACTCTCCAGGACTTGTGATAATGCAATACTTTGGTGTTTCAGTACAATGTGATACATTGTTAGAAGGTAGCACCTGAATAACATTAACTGACAGTCCATCAGGTAGCAGACCATTTAGAGACATTGTCTATTTACTGATCTCAATGACCATACAGGGAGGTAGAGGAACATCCCTATTTTAAAGATGGGCAAACTGTGTTTCAGAGAGATGAAATAATCTGGCCACATTCACACCACTTCTTCTGTTTGACTCCAGATTATGACCTTTTCTTAATGTCGTGCTGCCTCTATTAGAGTACAAAGGCAAGTATTTCTCCTCCTTACCTCTTGGTCGGAGCTTCCCAGCATGCTTTGCAACATGGAGTGTAACAGTAGTCCACCCTCAAGGGAACAAAAGCTGGGATAACTATGTTACTTACCTTGGTATTATTTGCGTGGCCAAATAAAGCTATCTTGCTACAGATGTAACCTTCGATAATTTATTGATGTAAAAGTGGCCTCAGGTACCAGGTTTTTGGCAGCTGTTACACTGTCAGAATACACTGTAGAACATGCCAGCCATGAATATTTTATGTGGAGAAGAAATGGAAAAATACACCTTTCAATATATCAGTTCCCAGCCCTGATCTTCATTACTGAAATATGAATCGAATCCCATCTCTGAATTTGATCAACCAAAACCGTGCAAACTAAGCGCTCCTTAAATTGGGTTTCAGCAGTGAATTGATTTGCGCCCTAATTTTTGTTGAGCACATCAGCTGTTTATGTCAGCCTGTCCAGTAGTGGTGGGTTAGTGACCTCAGTGATATGTTGGAAACTACAGACTTAACTGTCAATAGGATCGGCTTGGCCCTTTATTCTTCAGCGGCAGATAAATAGAGCCCCATTCAGTTGGTTCATTGTGTAGGGATTTGTTGGAGTTTTATTTATGCAGATTTGGAAGCAGTTGGAGATCATCAACATCCAATACACCCTCTGTCAAATATTTCTCTTCCATTGTTGGGTTATTAAAATATGGGTTGGAAGGTTGGGGGATTCTGTCCTTTTTAGAAGCAAATACTTTTAAAAAATAATCAAAAGGGCATTTTTTATTTGTATTTTTTTGGTATCCAGGGTACCTCTGAGTAGTAGATTTTTGATCTCTAGCCCATCCTCAAAACTGAAAACCAATCCTCCATTTCTCCAGGGCTTACCTTTTCATCACTTGAAGACCAGTGGTTACATGATTTGGATCCACTGAGGAAGGTAGAATGATATCAGTTCAAAAGTATTGGATACCTGTGGAGCACTTTGCAAGATATTGCAGGATTTTCTGAGCTTTCTATAGAACTACACAGAAGTATTGCTGAGTACTTTGCAATATGAATTCCTGCAATTTGCAGGAATTTGCCACGCTTTTCAGGTGATCATACTAGGTAAGTGCTTCATTTTTATCTCAACTGGTTTGATTTTGTGCTTTCATTATATTATTGCATTTAGGTTTTGCATACTTGGGGGTTTACGTTTTTTTTTTTTATACCGATCTTTAATCCTATCTCCTCTCATGAGCACCTGACTAAGCTTAGCTATATCTTTAATTGATGCTCTCTTCAACTCTATATGCTAAATTGCAATTCCATGACCTACTTAAAGAGATAGACAGTTTAATCAATGTACAAGTTACTCTACTTATTTTTAATAAATACCTTTCAGACTTAGTAAACACCATTAGGGGAAACATGGGTGGTTTAAAACAAGATAAGTGACTTATGTTTCCTCAGATGAAGCCCTTAAATTCATTTAACTAATGAAATACTTATATGACCCTTAGAAAATTAATTTTTGTATGAAGTATGCTTTTGTTTTCAGAATTCTGTAATTGAGCAAGATTCCTTTAAGGCAGATTGTCAGCAGCTGTTAAATCTTTGGGTAATATTCTAGGGTTCTAAATTTAGAATACTAAGATAGACCCCCCTATTAATATTTGCTATAACCTAAAATGTATTTATCAAAAGGGAAGAGTTCAATTAATATTATACTTCACATTTGAGAATTAAAGCTCTATAGATTTTTTTTAGACATATAAGTAAAGGGAGTGCTAAATAATGACTGAGTTTTATGGATAAGTGTAAAAGCTTAATTAAACTTCCAGAGCTACCTAACTTGTAGCCATAAATGAATGCAGATGCTGGGAGAATAAGTTTCATCACACTTAATTTCTGAGTGATATCCCCCCTGATGACTATCCCTGCTTCATCCCAATGAGAAGGTGATAACTTTATCCCAGCTTTTTGTGACCAAGTTCTTATAACTAGCTGGTACAGAGACAGAATTAAAACTCAGGTCTTCTGATTCCTAGTCCAGAGGTCTTTCCACAATTGTGCCTTTCTTGAATGTTCTGCTTCACCACTGATGCTAAATAAATCAAACATGAATATCTAGTCTATTCAATTTTAGAAGAAGAATAAAAACACACCCTCTTTCCTACCAATCGACAAGCTTGGGTTTTTGCACTAGAGTACTAGAGTACTTGGTTGATCAGAAGCAATAAATCTTCAAGGTGTTATGAAAGATCATTAATCACCAGAGTCTATTTTCATGAAAGAATCATGGGATTTTTCCTGGGAGTTCCAACTTCAATATTCTTTTCTCTTATTCCCATAAATGTACTGACACTGATCAGATAGGGGTGTAACTTTCTTATCTCACAAATATAGTTATTTAACTATAGGATTTCTTTAAATGGCAAAAATCCTTAGTGAATTTAAATTATTGTTTGATTCAGAAAATCATCAATACTCACAAAAAATATCTATCTCCAGCAGCCCCAAACTCCCACCACTAGTCAAAATTTGAGTTAAGTCACTGAAAAGCTCTCTTTAAATGTCAATATAATCATAATAATAATTACCATTTGTTGAATGCCTACGGAGGGGCAGACTAGATGCTTTACATACATTACATCTTTAATCCCCACGTCTGTCATTCAAAGTCTGCATTATTATCCTCATTCTAAAGACAAGGATAAGCAACTTGCCCAAGGCCACACAGCTAGTAAGTCCTAGGGCCAAGGCTTGAATCCAGGTCTCTGTGTTTCTGAAGCCTTTTCATTTCTCCCTGTAAGACGGAGTAATGAATGCATGAAACTATACTGATCAATGACACTGAGTCCACATTACTTTGAAATTAATGAAGGTCCTGAAATAATAGCCCTGGGGAAGATGTCACAGATACTTATGGTAGAGTGTGAAGACTTGTCTTCGTTTCCTTCATGACTTTACCTCAAATCCAACGGCTTTGCCTTCCCCACTCCATATTTTTTGCATTCTTTGGCCTGCCAGGGTAGAAATGGCCCTTTTTGGTTACTCAGTCTATTCCCCTTCATTCAGTTGTATGCTTTGATGTAGAACCAAAGTCTGAGAATTCCAGCACCATCTGGTGACAAAGAAGGAACAGCCAATCACCACCTGTCAGGCAGTCACAGATAGAAGAATGACCACAGCTGAGCCTGCATTGGCCATGTGTCAGCATGCTCCCCTCCCAGGCTGCACTGCCCTGGGGTGGCCAGGACTCCAGACCTCTGTGCAGTGATTCAGTGTAGGGTGTAAGATTTCTCACCAAACTCGTATCAGATTTTGCAAGCATGACCAGAGTCCTCATGTGCCCTCATGCTGTATCCCAGCAAGGGTGAGGTGATCTGATTGAAAGCATTTTGCAATTTGTGCCACATGGTGGCTGGATGGTTACTGATGATCATGGTCTCGGTACGTGCACTTCCCCAGACCTGCCTCTGGATCTTTGCACATACTGTTTCCTCTTCCTCGCCTCCTTGCTTCCTGTCCTTCCTTCCATTCTTTATGAGGTTAGTGCCTGCACATCCTTCAGGACTTGGCTCAGATGCCACTTCTCTGACCCTCAAAGCTGGATTTAATGATTTTCCGTGTGTCACTATAGTAACCCAATGCCTGCTCTTCTTGCAACAGCTATCACTAATCTCAAAATGGCATTTTAAATTATCTTTCTCTCCTAGAAGCCTAAGATCACTGAAGGCAGAGGCTTAGAGACAATGTTGCATCTAATTAAGATGGACTCTGGAATCAGACAAAACTAGTTTCAAATCCTGACTTCTGCATTTACTTACCTACCTTACTTTGGATAAGGTTAACCTTGGATTAAAGAACCACCCAGAGCTTCAGCTTCCTCATCGTCAAGACTGTGATGATAGTATAAACTATCTTGTTGAGTTGTTTTGAGGATTAATTGCCATAATGAACATAAAGTACTCCAGACAGTGCTTGGTCTATAATACACATGTAATAAAGGTACAGGTATTCTGGAAATTGTTGTACCACATTTCCTACCATAGTGCTTGCCTAATAAAGATATTTGGAATTCAGATTGTATTGAGAGCTTGAAAAAGAGCAGTTGATTACATTAACGAGAAGTTCCCCCATTGGATCTTAGAGGGTCTCTGGTCGTTTGTTGTCTTTTCTGTGCTACTGTGAATAGCTGATAATTGCTTGTTTAGTGCTAAATCCTCCCATTCAACATCAACAGCTCCCTGCTTTTCTGCTCCAAATTAGCAGGAGAGGGAAGAGCAAGAGATATAGAAGCTGCAATTGAAGATCAAACCCAAGGCCTATCCAGGGCCCAAAGGACATATCAATGAGCCCATCATCCTCATGCATGTCAACCCTACTGCAAGCTCCAAGAGACAGAATTGTCATTTTTGTTCACTATAGCATTGCTAGCATATTGTATAGGTCTG
The DNA here is from genome assembly GCF_003676395.1 of Aethalodelphis obliquidens. Lineage (NCBI taxonomy): Eukaryota > Metazoa > Chordata > Mammalia > Artiodactyla > Delphinidae > Aethalodelphis > Aethalodelphis obliquidens. The sequence continues at coordinate 84,721,249 of NW_020837945.1, read as the reverse complement.
ACACATAGTGCACACTCAATAAATGTTTGCTGAATGAAGCAGTAAACATATCTGAAATGTTTGAATCAGCCCAGTTTCTGTTAGGAACCGTGTAGCCTGATGATCGACCAGTTTGGCCAACTTTTAAAACATTTTACTTACATTTGCATTAGTAATACGTGAAGTGATACAGAGAGGACTTCTTCTTACAGAGCCTGTATTCATCTTACTTAACTTCTAAGAGATTTCCTCCTGTTCTATTAGTTTCAGGATTTTGTGGACATGTTTACATTAACCATGCTGTTTGTTATTTATAGATTGGTTCATGTGCCTTTCAGTTTTGGACTTTCTGGACCGAAATGACTAAAACATTTAGGTGTGCCCATGCATAGCATCCTTGTACTCATTTCAATTACATTAGTTTAATTCTACACTTATAAGTTGCCTCCAGTAACCCCAGTGCCAGGCACTGGGAATACTGAGACCATTCTGGTCACTGGTCCAATTGCAGTCCTCCTTGGGCTCGGATAGCGATCCAAACTTCCCTCTAGGTGCAGCACATTTTAGGATAAGGTCATAGTTTGTTTGGAGTTTTGTTCCTAACCACCTTCTTGGAGATGCCGGCCTCTTGGATACTTACTTCTGTGTTGCTTTCTTGCTCTGACGCTTCTCCCCATGAGCATGATCCACTTTATTGCTCAAGACTATTACTCTTATCCCCAAAACCCCTACAAAGGGAGGCAGCATTATCTCCGGAGTCTCACTGTATTTTCAACCTGTGTGGTTGTGCAGATCCTGCTTTTCTCTTTCTACGTATGCAGGGGCCCAGTCTTGCTCTATTTCTGCATGGTACAATGGAGAGTACTAGATCTGAAGTCAAAAGACTCGGGTTCTAGACTTAATTCTTCTGTATCCTAGCTGCATGACCTTCGGAAAGATGTTTAAACTCATGAGTTTTTTACCTGAAAATGAGGTTTAAACCTACCTCACGAACTCTCTGTAAGGATTAAAGAACAGTATATATGAAAACACCTTATAAATAGCAAAGTACTCATAAATGTAAGTTACTATTCGTTATCATCTGCCGTGACGTTTAGAGGATTTACAAGTATCCTGAGCTTCTTCTAGAAGCTCAAAGAGTTGGACCACCAGAGCATAAATTTCCCAGTCTCTCAGTGAGAACTTGACTTAATGATGTGTACTTGTTTAAAGATTAATAAAACTGTCTATACAAAAGCAATGTCAGTTTTTTGAGGGCAAAAAACCCTCTCTTTTTCACAGGTTTATAGCTGATGGTGAAGAAACGTTAAAGAAACAAAGGAAGAGATCTTAATCAACAATTCTATTTGTTCTTCGGCAGCTTGTGCTGTAGCTAAAGTAGGAAAGAATAGAGAATGTTCTGTTTCAAGAATTCATTCTATAAATGTGTAATTCAGTCAACATTCCAATCAACAAACATTTATTGGATGTTTGCTTTGTGGGTACTATGCAGTTTATGTAGACGTAATTTTTCAGTTGTTAAATTAAGACTTTTGTATTTATTATTGCAAAAGCATCAAATTCTCAGTCTTTAAAGCCAAACTACAGAGTTAAAATATAATTCTGGATATGGAAAAATGAATACAATCCCTATCTTTAAGGCACTTAAAATTTAGTGGCAGAGAGAGATAAACAACTCACTATAATACAAGTCAGAATAAAGTACAAAGATGAATAAAACTTCAAAAGCCACGCTGTGATATCATATAATAAGAAGTGATTGTGATTGGAGTTTTTGGGAGATGGGAAAGGAAGGTAAAAAGAATATTAAAGAACAGAATTTCCTGTGAGAGAATGAGACAATTTCCCGTTTCTATAAACTCTCCTTGGTTAGTGATTTTTTAAATTTTATCTTTAAGAAAAAATAGGATTCTTCTATTCAGAACAGAGTGAGGAAGAACATTCCTGACTAAGAGTGGTTGGCCCAGAGGATGTGCTTGGTGGCAGGGCTGGGGGCACGTGAGGCAAGCGGTGAGAAGGGAGGTTGTGAGGTAACTTGAGGTCCGTCTATGCGAAAAGGACAGACAGACTTTATTTCACGAATGATGCGAACCTAAGGGGGTTTGGGGGAAGAACTGTGACGTAATTCAGGAGAAGGCAATTTGAAGACTGGATCTAACAGGCAGGATGAGATGTCCGTGGTGTGAAATTACGAGAGATGAGGAACACGGTTATAGAGCAGCAAGGCAGGAGGAGAGATGGGCGGTTCGCGGTTCTCAGATTGACGGACCTGATTGGTGGACCAGATTGATGGGCCTCCTGTTAGCATGTGCTACCGTGCCTCAATTTTGAACCAGATCAGACATGCTGTTTCAGAAAGAGGTATAGAAAATGCAAACCATTCATTTCAATAATCTGACTTCCAGTGAGAAATGTTATAATGTAAACAATACAAAAAGCAAGGGGACTATTTTGAGGAAGTGGAAGAGCAACTGACACGTGTGCATTTCTGTGTAGTGTGTGTGGGGTGTGTGTTGTGTGTGTAGTGTGGTGTGGTGTAGTGTGTGTGTGGCGTGTGTGTGTAGTGTGTGTGTGGGGTGTGTGTGTAGTGTGGTGTGGTGTAGTGTGTGTGTGTGTGTGTGTACAGCCAATATTCTTTGCTAGAGATAGGGATTGCCAGTGATGACAGAATAGGACTCGGTAGGTAGGAGTCTAGAGAACATCGTGCCTAAATCCCCCACAATTGATACTTAATGTGGAATAAAGTCTGCTTATTTTTATCTATTATACTCCGTACATTAGAAACAACCCTATAGTGAGTATATAACTAACTGTATATTTCTATAACGTTCATTTCAAGTACTATTGCAGAGAAAGAATTGTTTGGGTTGTACCAATCAACTCCACAAATATAGCCCCCAAAGTACTTTTAATCGTTTTTGTTTTACTTTTTGGCAATCTAGATCTTATGGATGAAAATAAATACCCAAAAGGGCTGGCTTGACATAAAATATTTAAATCAAATATCAGATAGTTCATGTGTTTAACTATAGGTCTTCACCTGTAAAGGTAAGGAATGTGTTTACTTACAACAGTCCATTTTCTACGCTTCAAACCACCGTTCAAACCCCACTCACAACAGTAAACTTCTCCAAGGAATGCACTTCCCTGTCCTCTAGGCTTTCAGAACAAAGCTCTGGGCTTCAACCTTACGTGGGGCTACATCTACCCTTGGGCAGGAAGAAGACACAGCAGTCTACAATTAGGTCACTATTCCAACAATGCCCTGGATGAATGGACCATACTCAATAATATCACATGCAAGATAGAACCATCCACAAGAAATCAGGTAGTCCACCCAGCATCAAGTCTTGGCAGGCCCTGAGGGCTTGGAAAGCATGCAGTATGTATGAAAGGATACTGCAACACCTTTTTCTTTATGAACGACAAAGAGAAGATTGTAGATGTTGTAGATAAACGTTATTTTAAAATGCTCCAATCCCATTTTAGTGTGGCTTAGTGACAGTGGTCATCAGTACAGAGTGCACAGGAACAGAACAGAAGAAGGGAGCCCCAGGTCTGCAATTACTGATTTGGGGTCTCGAGAAAGTCACCTGAAGCTCAGTTTTCCCACCTATGAAATGGACATGATGACATCTCACAAAGTTGTAAAGGATCCAATGGAATAACCCATGTAAAGCATTAAGGATGTACCTGGCACATAGTAAATTCCAAAATATTTAACAAATATTAGTCATGGAAAAGTGCTTTGAAAATAATACAAAACTGTATGTATCAAACAATTATCAGTATTAGATATGACTATTCAGTATAAAATGCTAGTAACATATTGGGGTAAGACATTAATAGATCAAGATAAAATGGTTACCATCCATATATGACTGTAATTTTTTTTTTTTACTGGATGTATTTCTTTATAATATTGATAGCCATCCAAATCTTTAGTTTCTCTTTTTCTATTAAGGATGTCATAGGTGTCCACTGCTTTAAAAATTATAAAATTCATAAATAATTGTTTTAAAATGTATCCTCTAGATAGGAATTTTCTCCCCAAAATGTATAATCGGTTTGTTTGGGGTTTTTTAACCCTCAGATGACAAGATGTTATTTTTATTCCTCCTTCACATACTGCGCAGGTGTAGCATAGAGTGTCTGCGATCTCAGATTGGAGACTTGCAGCCGCTCAGCCACACGCCTCTTCTGTCTGATTCACCTGTCAGCACCCACTCTTCCTGAGTGTTTCTTTGGTCCTGTTGGACAGCCTTTGCTCTCCTGGTGAGCAAAGCTCACTTTCAGGTTTTGTCTATTTCTTTGTCGAGAAAAATGTAAAGAGGGAAAGAGAGTAGGTACAGTGGAAATTTGGGGGAGGACAAGGAGGGAGGATGAGAGACATCAGCCAGGTAATTGCCCTAAATTACACACTGTCTGCTAACTGGCCATGAGGAAGGACTGAGGCAAAAGCTGAACGTGGCACACTGGGTGCTTCCTGGGCACTGGCTCTGCTACTGCTGGACAGAAATACTCCACTAAAATTCCCAGGAGTTCTTTCTTGGAAGATATATTGTCAGATTAATTCCTCTTCTCCTCTATACCCCAAAGATCTCAAACGGATTCCCTCCATCCTCCATGAATTAAAGGAAACTGACACATTTCACATATCTGGGGTATGCACATTAACACAGAAAGATACACTTTAAAATAATCTGAATTTGTACTAAATCCTATTAAGCTTCTTTCCCCCACTGTATCTGTAATGAGAAGCAAAGAAACAGGCATCCTTTACAAAATAACTCCTTTTATTTTTGCTCCAATATCGTGATGCCTGCCAAAACCATGAATTTCCAGTATGACAAAGGAAAAATATGGTTGGTCTCCACCTAACTTAATTCCAAGATATGCACTTCAGTTTTATAATAAAGTGAAACTGCTTACTCCCAGTAAAGCCCCCAATCTGAGAAGGAGTAAGAAATATTAGGGATGGCAGGGCTCTTAATACGGACAGACCAGTGTTTGAATCTTTACTCAGCCACTCACTGTCTATGTGACCTTGTGCTCCAAGCCTCTCTCTGACTTTAAAATGGGCATAATTGTACTATTAACTTTAAGGATTAGCTATGCAAAGCCCTAAACCCTGTGTCTTATCTGACTCATAGGAGGCATTTAATAAATAATCTTTGCTATCTAAAGAGGTGAGCTGGGCCTGAATTCAGGTGGAATGAATATGTCACCACCATTAGAATCTCAAACATAATGCAGACATTTTTAAAATGCGGAAATCCTATGCTGCAGTAGACTTGGAAGAGCTTTGAACACGCAGGTCATAATGTCTTTACAACCTGTTTAGCTTCTTTATTTGCTATAATTGGAGTTTATTTGAGTTTGGATGATGAGAGGGATATATTTGGGCAAATTTGACAATATGAGAAGCCGAGTCCTTTGTTTCAGCTCCCCACTTTGGATCCCTGAAGAGATCATCCCAGTCAAAACCTTCTGAATGCAGCACAAAGCAGGTTCTGATTCTGAAGAAACCGTGCAGTCCCTTTAACCTGCACAAAAATATTTCAAGGGTAACTAGAAAGTACGTAAGAGGATTCAGACGTTCCGTGACTTACATTTAAAATTCTTCCCTTTCCAAATGAGAGCACCATAATATGCAGAAGCAAAGTGCATCAAAAAGATGAGGGTCCTTTGAGGCAGGCGTTTGGAGAGCTGTGTAAGTATTATTTGAAAAATAATCCTCAAAGAAGGATCAGGAGAATGTATGTAAGTGAGGGGCACAGAGGCTGAGGCTCTGTATTTGCAAATGAGACTTGCAATAGGAACTTGACCTGCTCAGGTAATTTTACCAAGTTCTAAACCCTGAGCGGAGTACCCAGCTACCCAAGCCTCTTACTAAATGTCTGAGAAAATATGCTGACTTCCATGTAGCGTGAACACCGGGGAGCCGTGGACCTCCTTTCGGTCTGCCTGGGCTGTGAATGCAGAGTTAGGAGCTGACTGCAGGCATTGCTCTAATGGGGCATTCTGTAGAAAGGTCCACTCAGAAAGTGAAATACTGGCAAGATTGCAGCTGAATCAATAGCAGCAACACTGCCAAGCTACTAGTCAAGAAGGACAACAATAATCATAGTTCTTATTCAAGGAGAGCTCATGAGGGACCAAGAACCATTAGAGTATATATATTATTTTGATTATTGCAACAACTCTGTGAGGAACATCTGTTTTTGTTCCCCTTTTATACGTGGGGAAACTGAGACTCGGTGGTTTAGTAACTTGCCCAACGTCATCGCTAGTCAGTGGCAAAACGACAACTTGAACTCAAAGTTGCCTGGCTGCAAAGCCTTTGTTTACTGTAGCGGCAGAAGAATGCAATAACAAAAGGAGAACAAAATAAGATGTCTGGTCAGAGGTTCTTGCCTCTGACATCTGAGAGTCTTCTTTGCTATGTAAGGCTCAGCTGGCCTAAGAGGTGCCCCTGACTTTAAAGAGATCCTTAAATGGGATTCATTATTTTTTCCTAATTTTTCTGACACCCCGCCACCCGCCTTCAGAATATACTTGAAAAGTAGTATAATCTATCACCCCTTTATCTTCCTCCCTAAATGTTATTTTAAAAATTTTAATATTTGTAACTTCTTCTAAGGCTATTTTCCTTTGTTAGGTCCAGCTCTAAGAATGTGTTAGTGAAGGTATAGTCTAAGTTGTTGTAACAAAGTATCTGTGATAGACGAGGCATAAGTAAGCTAGAAGTTTATTTACCTCTCTCTACTAACTGTCCAATGGTTCATGCCTGGTGGGCAGCTCCGGCATCCGCAATACCTGTTTCCAAGGTTGTTCGAGCTGTCGGCACTACCCAGACAGCAGGAAGGACGTAAGGGAAAACGCATGGCAAGTGGGTTCAACTTTGAGGAGATGACCCAGAGGACACTGCTTCAGCTCTCATTCCATTGGCTCAGATGCAGCCTCACGGGCACACCTAGTTGCAAGGGAGTCTGGGAAATGCAGAGTTTTGTTGGGCCGTCAAGTGCTTCTCTGAAACTCAGGTCTTCTATTATTAAAGGGAAAAGCAAGAGAGTGGACACTGGGGACAAGCAGCTGCCTCTGTCACAATCGGTTTCTAGTCTGGTCACCAGTGTGGTTCCATTACTGAGGCAATGGAAACATTAAGTACCAAGTCTTAAACGTTCTACTTCTAAACAGTGGGCTGAACACCAGGAACCTTAAAAATAATAAGCAAATAAAACTAAAACAATCGGAAGATCAATTTTGTGGACTTCTAGGACCCTTAGACCACTTCACTGGCAAAAATCTGTGGTCAGACCTGCATCAGGCTAGTTGGTTGGGTTGCCAGTTAACAAGCGTACAGTCAGTAGGGAGAATTTGTTTATAACTGGTTGCCAAATATTATATTTGTTCCCTGGCTTGGATGAGTGATGTATCAGTATAAATGTTCATGTTATGATTTGGGGATTTGTTTAGAAATTATCAAATAAAATTGCTGGAAGAGATTCTGTCCAGTTCCACATGGTAACGGATGAGGAAACTGAAGCTCAGAGTAGTTAAATGACTTCTCCAAAAGTAACAGAGCTGGCTAATGGAAAAGTATTTCGTGGAAGTGTTATATCTGCAGCGCTGATGGAGTGAGTGAAGGAATGAACGAAAGACTGTTTGAATAGTAAATAAATATGAAAATTAAAGCAAGAAGTCACTGAGGAGACTGTAAGTAAACAAAAACATTGTCACTGACAGGTAAACAGACAGGTGGCAGATTTAAAAGTTCACATGGCAGTCATACTTAAATTTTATGAGATTTAAGCTTTAAATGGGCCACCTGAACTAGACATTTATATTTCATTTTCCCTGGGAACTGTTTTGACTTTGCCTATAAACACATCATGATGACAGCATGCAGGTTCCCTCTTCTGAAGCTCTGCTTATGCCGGAATTCAATCAGGTTAGGTCAGATACCTTGAAAACCAGGAGCAGAGTCTTCAAAAGAAACCTAGCACCACTCTTTGAAAATGTATTTTTCCTATTATTAAGACAGGGCACTGTCTTGCTGTGCTGTTTTTTTCCTGTACCTCGACAGTGTTTCATGAGTCACCTTTGCTCAGCCTGACAGCGGAATGGTTCAGAAGGTCACAGCCTTCTTCCTGGCTCTGAAAACCTGCACATTCCTGGAACGAGGGGCATTGTTTCGTGCGAGGAAAGCTAATTAGGTTAAGAGATACATTAATGAGCTCTGCAGTCGTCTATAGGCAGTAAATAAAGAAGAAGAAAAAGGATAACAAGGAAAAGGAAGCCAAAACACATAATGAAAGCCTTAGAAAGTTGAGGTTTCACACAAAAAACTATCTGAAGAAAACTGGAAAGAAAAATTAATTTGCTTCTTCAGTCCTTAGAACACTGATTCCCAACCTTGGTTTTGTGACACTCCAGGATGTCCCCAATTATCTCAATGACTGTCACGAAATGTTCCAAAGAATTCTTAAAATGAAATTAGTTTCATTTCATTTAAAAGTAGATGGCCAGTCACTCTTTCAAGAGTAAGGGAATCAAATGAGCGGCTGCCACCAGCTCAAAAGGTTTCCAAGCACCAGGTTAGGGATGATGAAAGCCGCACAGCCATTTTGGAACGGAAATTTTTAATACTTCTCTAGACATTTTTATCCCCCAAATCCCCCTGAGATTTCTTTTTAAAAAAATAGAATAATAATAATAACGACGATGACGTTGTTGAGATGTTTCCTTTGTGAATCGACCATGGTGAGGTGAGGCTGTGGAAAACGCTAGCAAGAAGAAGAGGTTGAGAATCAGATGGTCTTACCTTGGAAAATGGCTTGGTCACTTAACAGTGGAAGGATCTTAGTTTCTTCTTCTATACAATGGGGATAACAGTAAGTACTGACTTCCTAGGAGTGTCGTGGCATGAAATGAGATAATGTGTATAGAACATGCAGCAGAGTGGCTGCCTCACATTATCTGCAGGAATGGAGATGCCTTTCCTACTACCGTCTGACTTTTGAGATGCAAGAGCAAGCTGATGTAAATCTCCCTGGTGGTGGTGATGGTGGTGGCCCTGTGTGATGCTTCTGACCCAAGTGTGGGGGAAGGAGCGTGTCTGCCACCCTTGGAGACAAGCAGAGCGCCCATCTTGCTTTCTCCAAGGAACTGCACCTCACCCAAGAGCCTGGGGCAGAAGAGGCACAAGCCCGGCTGAGCTGTTTTCTGCTCATTTCCCATTAGCACACCTGGGATAGCTGCCTCCCATGCCTGGAGATATTTCCACCACACTGCAAAAAAAAGTGGAGAAAAGTACGTGAAGCCAGCAATCTGCAAGTACATACTGAGATTGAGGCAGCAACAGAGGAAGGGGGAGAAGAGCTTTCTCTTGGGCAGGAGATTCTTAGAACGTGAGAGCAGTGAAAGGGACCTTTGAGGTCAATGTTATCAACTCCCTCCCTTAAGGAACAAGGAAACTGAGGCCAGGAGAGATGGGGTGGTGTCCCCCAAACCACACAGCAGGTTAGGGACCATGCTTTGCTATCAACCACACTGCTTCTCCTCTGTCTTGTGGCATGTGCAAGACTCAGAGTTAGGGGAAAAATTGAATTTTACCTGCCTTAACAGGTGTCCCTATTTTGATTTTCACTGAGATAGACAAGTCTCAAATATCATCCCAATTTTCAAATGGAGAAATTGAGTTCTAGGTGGGTAAAGTCTTCTGTCTAAAGACGCAGAACTTTTAATAATGGATTTTGTTTTCAGGTGAGCCTTGCAATCACAGTGAGTGAAGGGCTGTAATGAGAATATGAGCGTATAGAAAAGTCATAAATACAAGTCAAGAGTTAAGTCATGACTGAGCAGTGAGAGACATATGTAACAAGGTAAGCTGAACACATACGCATCTATAATGGAAAAGAATGCACAGAAACAGGGCTTGGAAAAAGAAGACGCACACGTGCACCTTAAAAATGTGTTTTGCCAAATCAGGGTCTGTTGAATAGTAAGAGAAATAACGCTCCCACTGCAAGTTTACACACTAGGCAGCACTCTTAAGGGTTTCCCCTCCCAGATGCTGTTTCCGTATCAGACAAGAGGCCGAGCTGGTGGTGGAGCTCTCGCTGTGTTCAGCGCAAATACAGTGATGTGGGCAAAACAAACAACAGGATAGCAGAGGAGAATGCAAACAAACAGCGCTGGCTGCACATTTCGGAGTAAAATGCCCCAGGTATGGAAGTGCCTGGGAGGTTAGAAGGTCACCTGTCAGCCACGTTTGTCCACTCCCCTTAAAAGGGTAATTGTGACAGGTATTGGAGTAAATTTGCTTTCCAAGGAAGAAATTGTTTGTTATCTTGCTGCAAGAAATTTTCATGAACATCAACAAGCAGAAAATAAACTCCTTGAAATATATAGTTAAAAACCAGGAACGCAGACCCTACAAATACAGCAACAACACTAGTATATCTGTCAAAATAGATGTTTTAGCTATTTCATCCTGATATTATAAAAGAATGAGAATAAAGTGCATGTCAAGGTAGAGCAAGATGAAAAAATCTGTGGTAAAAAGCACAAATTGGACGTGAACACTTACTATCAACCCTGCCTACTTTCTAATGTTCCATTAACTTGCAGGTAAAATGAAGATATACAGATTATTTTGAATATTAAATTAGAAAACTGTATTCCTTTCTTACTCTAGTGTCTGTCATATAGGAAGCACTCTATAAATATTAGCTATTTTATATTATCTTTAATAAATATGCTTAAAATTTTGGCTACATAACACATCACTATTTTGAAGTAGATTACCTAATCATAAATATTTTCCAAATCAAATGTCTATTTAATAATGAAAAAGTAGGCATGACATTAGATATACACTTTAACTTACTTCATGTGTATTCTATGTTAATCAAGATGTAGCCGAGCAATTCGAATTGTTAAAACTAAATATTTGATGAAATTCAACATCTTACCAGGCCACAGTCCCCAGTGTGAGCCCACAATATTATCCTTGGGTATCCATGAGGAGCCTCCTGAAAACCTAGCCGTTTGATTATCTTGCAGCTTGTGTGTTAAGGAGATATTAAGAATTGGCAATGAAAGGAAGTACTCAGATTTATACTTTGAAACTTGTAAACACGGGGAAGTTAAAAAAATTTTTTTTCTTAGTTAATTTACCCCTCAACACTCCAAGTTATATTAGATTTGTTAGCAGTATCTTAAGGAGTAACAAAGCAATGTCCCTGGATTGTATTTAGAGCCAATTCACAACTCATGACATGGCCTAGTTATGAGAATCCTTATTACGTGCCAAGGGCTAGCCTAGAAAGGTAAGTAAAAACGATCTCTGCTCTCAAAGACTAGAAACAGGGTGGAAACCAAGAGAAGAAAACAAAATTACGTTTCTTCCTCTTTTCTCTTAAAAAGATCATATACTCACAAGTAGATTATATTTGCTGTAACAATCCACATTCCTAGCACTAAATGGTTTATGTATTCTATTAACTGCTTTAACTGCGTTTATAAAAGAAAGCGAACTTGGGTTTAAAGTGTAGCTTTCCAGTTTACTAGCTGTGGCTCTGAGCAAGCTCTCTAACATCCTTGAATCTGTATAACGGAGTTTGTAACATTGGAGGCTGGCGAGGCTCTGAAGTGCATGGAGCACCTAGGGTTGCATGGGACACAAAATAGGTGTTCAATAAATGGTGATAATATTATTTATAGCTTTAGTCTCTGTCTTCATAGTTCCGAGACTCGTCTAATTTTAATTACAAATCATTTAGACAATATTTCAGGTAACTTTTGGTCATAAAATCTGTCCACGGAGAATTTTCCCAATGCTTTTTATGTTGACACTTTATGTTTTTTACTCATGTAAACGCACAAAGGGACACAGGTAACATATATTTTATAAAACCTAAAAAACATGCGGACCAACCATTCAAGTTAGAGGATTAAAACATCACAATTATTATTAAATCTTTTCTGAGAGCTCTCAATATTAAGATGACCTAGATGGGTGGGATGGGGGAGGGTGGGAGGGAAGTCCAAGAGGGAGGGGATGTATGTATACATATAACTGATTCACTTCACTGTACAGCAGAAACTAGCACAACATTGTAAAGCGACTATACTCCAATAATAAAAAAAAGATCGGTATTAACACTTACTATAAATTTTTAACTTATTACTACATTCTTATTTCTCAGTATTACAGATGATGGTTTTAATATAGTATTTGTGAGAATGGTAAAGGAAATGGTGGGGAGGGTAGAAAACCTGGGTGTAGAGTAGAGGAATTATGAGGGACGCTGTTGCTTATCTACAAGATTAACATTTAAACATGCCCGGAACACCATTTAGTAGGAATTTAGGATGAATCCTACTGTCTATGTGGGAACCATTTTTGCTCTACAGTTTCATAAAAATATAAAAAATTGCATTTTATTAGCACTTTGTAAATTTAAGTACACCAGGGAAAATTGTCTTATTTAGCATTACTTAGTCACCTGAAAGGCACAATGTTAGAAACTAATATTTTTACAGAAGACTGGCATTAATGATCAGTTATACTTCCCTTAAGAGCTTAATAATCGTTGATGAATAAAAAAAACTTCTCTTCTGAAGAGGAAATAAGAAAACATTTTAGAAGATAAACAGCAGTTGACAGAGGGCTCTTTCCCTCTCTAGTAACCTGAAATGACCATCATAATCGCTGATTAATATCTATACAAGTATCTGTCACAGAAGAGTTCCAGGTATGATACAGATTTGCTATGTTCAAAGAAAACAAAAATTTCCTGCCAGTGGTACACAAACCAGGTTTCTCATATAAGGTTGACAAACGCTGAAGTAAAAAACATGAAGTAAAAAAAAATGCTGTGGGGAAGGGAAGGATTGGGAGTTTGGGATTAGCAGTTGCAAGCTAGTATATATAGAACGGATAAACAACAAGGTCCTGCTCTATAGCACAGGGAACAATATTCAATAGCCTGTGATAAACCATAATGGAAAAGAATATGAAAAATTATGTATATGTGTAACTGAATCACTTTGCTCTACAACAGAAATTAACACATTGGAAATCAACTACACCTGAATAAAAATTTTTTTTAAATGCCAAAGTAAAGAACGTGAACTTTGGAAAGGAGGCTTATATCTTATTTAGTTTTAATGTTAAACAATGGAGAGAAACATTAGTTTTGAGTATAATATAATGCAATGTTTCCTTTTTGGTTACCTGTTGTGGCCACTAATTAAATTTTTTTTATATCTTACAAAAGTTCTCTGGCTGACTTCCTTTAAAACTTTCCCGGAAAGGTCTTTCGGTTTTGTTTTTGGTTTTTGTTATGTTCTGTTTTTTACGATTCCAATACTCTTACAGACAGCCGTAATGTACTCTTTCTTAAACCATAAGCTTAGGAACAATAAAATCGATGTATTCTGTCCAGTCGCGGAGATGATAGTATCCTGTGCCTGGGCAGCAGTAATAATCAGATGTCCAAATCGTGTGTTGGGAGTAATATAATCAAAAGTGATTCCCTGTGGAAATCGGTGCTCTCTGAAGGGGTAACGGAGCTTTGCAGCGATGGGGCACTATTTGCGTTCTTATCTTAAGCATTAGTCATTTTATTATTTTCATAAGGTGTTGTAGCTATAGAAGATGTTGTTAAAGCCCTGAGCAATGCATAGAGAAATTTTTTTGCTTTCAGTTGTTCTTAGAAACCCTTCTTGCACTGCCCCTCCAGGCCATCGTCTTGCACCCCGACCTCCATCACACGGACGCAGACACACACATACACACACACTCTCTGTCTCTCCGTGTCTCTCTCTCTCTCTCTCTCTCTCTCTCTCTCTCTCTCTCTCTCTCTAGCACTGGTGCCTCCCTAGACTGGCCTACGCTGCCTGGGGGGTTTGGGGGGCAGCTGTGATATCCTGAAGGATGTGTGAAATTGAAGACAAATATTTTTACTAGGAGTTTACAGCCTTAACAAAGTAAACTGCAGGCCCTCCAGGTGTCCTAGATGGTAGGAACAAAGGCCTGTGGTGTAGCAAAAAGAGACCTGGATTTTGAATTAGAAGGAGCTGCATTTCTATTCCTGCTCCAAGTTCATGGGCTGGGTGAACTTGGGCAATCACTTTCTCTCTCAGAGTCTAGGTTTCATCATGAAACAAATGGGGGAGCAGACTGGATTATCTCTAAAAGCCTTTATCCAGCTCTAGGAGTCTATGATTCTAACGTTTGCATTACCTTTTATATTTTATTAGTTACTTTCCCATGATTAAAAAAAATTTTAAATGCCTAGAAACCAAAGAATGAAATTACATTTCTGTCATAATTGCGTTGGGTGATTTTTTTCCTCCTTATATTTAAAAATTAAACATTGCCTTTAAAAACAAACAAAAATAAGACAGAAGTTGCTTTTATATATCTCTTTTCAAGAAGCCAAAAGATGGTGGTGGTATTTTGGTGCTGCTTCAGAGCAAAGGCATTCTTATTTCCTTATTACTCTAAGATAATTTATTTTTCAAATATTCAAAAAAAGTCATCTTAAACCATAGAGGTTTTATATATGAATCATTATTAATTATGAAAGTTTGTATCATGCACTTTAGTTTACAAAACCTGCAGTTTATATGCAGGATCACTCTGCCTCACCTAGCACTGACCCCACTCTATTAGAAAGACGAGGGAGGTACTAACCTCTCCAACTGACTCGCGGGGAAGTAAGGCTCAGAGAGGTTGTGACCCGGCTGAGGCTGCAGAGACCCCCAGAGCCAGGACCTGAAGCTGATACCTCCTAGTGAGGGGTCTCAGGTAAATGTTCATGTGATGAAACTAAAATTATTTACTATATACATCAAGGGACATTTCATCTGGTTCAAGTCAAGAAGTCGATTTCATTTCTAGTTTGAAGCTTAGATTCCTTGAATCTATAAAATGGCTCAACAACTGGCCAGGGTTCACGTTGAAAGACTGGTATATAAATTCAAAGATTGGGAATGTCCTTTGATGAACAGTCTAGAATCCAAGAAATAATTCATAGGGAAAATAAGGAAAAAGAATAAAGCACATTTCTTCAGAATTTTGGAGCCATTCTCTCTTGATTGAAGAATCTGGGTGCCGGGCGTGATGGGGGGATGAACTTGGATGTTATTGCTGTGCAGGCCTGGGTTGAAATCCTGGCTCTGCCTCTTCCCGACTTTTACACATTTGGCGATAACAGAGCCCTTGGAGGCTCTGTTAAATCATATAATAAAGTGGAACTAGTATGAATACTTCACTAGCAAGCTTGCTTGTAAGCATTAGAAGTAATGATATAAAGCACCTGTTGTACAGTGCTTCACAAAATAAGTACTTCATAAACCGTGGCTACTGTTATTAGGGTTCATTTCCTTTCAAATTGTCGTTGGGTCTATTTTATGATACATTATACTATTTGATGTAAGAAATCTAATGTGAGTATGGGGGGGTTCTATCAAGGCAAGGACAGTTGAACTAGATAATCTACGAGACCCCTTGCAACTCTGAGTTCCTCTTATTATAATTTATATTTTCCAAGGTGTTCTACCTATTAGAGATCCTGATTATGGTAGTGAAATAGATACTATTGTCTTCATACATGGGATCTCTTATCTGAATATATATATACATGCTGCGAACATTTTTCAAAATGGAACCTGCCCACATGCATAAAGAAAAATGCTGTTCACATAAAGGGGGTCAGAAGGGGATCCACACTGATACCAGTGGTAATACTAGTAATAATAGCAACAATCATTTCTAAAGCATCTACTGTATTTCAGGCATTGTAAGTCACCATGTGGAAACTTGGCTGTATCCTCAGGAAACTGGAGTTCATGGCCTGTGCTGGTGCCAGGGATGGGTGAGGTATACTGTGCACTCTTGTCTGTGCAGCTGAAATGCCCATGAAAGCCTGCAAAACTTTTCTAAGTGGCAAGAATGTCATGGAAAATATGTTGCGATTGGCATCATAGGACCAGACTCTATCTTTCATTAGATCTGGGTGACTTTGTACAAGTCATAATCTCTCTAGGCTTCAGTGTCCTCAACTATTAAGAAAAAAAAAAAAGCTGAAATAATCTCCTTCCAAGTCTAACATTCTATGCTTGGATGTGATATTCAGTTAGTTTTTACAATTTGCCTGAACCCTTTGTGCTCTTGTAAGTGTACATAGTCCTACAGGTGTATGTCATTCATTAATTCTTTTTCTTTTTGCCTCCTTAAACAACATTAATATCTATTGTTTAGCCTGAACAAACTGGAACATGAGTATCTGAATTGATTCACATATACGTTTCCTAATAAAGTTTTAATTATTAAAATTTAGTTGCAGATTGCGTCCATCTTCTGACGTTTAAATAGTATTAGAAAATGAAAGCTTTCTACCAAGGAGTGACACTGGAACAAGTTTTCTTTTTGTCAGCTGTGCATTAATTTATTATCACACGCATTAATTTGTTATTATCCTATTAACCAACATTGTAGTTTTCGCAAGTTTCAGAGTGAACAGACCCACAGGAATGTCAGAGTGAAGCGAGTGTCACGAGATCCAATTACTATATACTTAAGATGTCTACATGAGATTTTGAACTCTTGACTCAGTCCTTTTCCTTCTCCCTAAATGGCTCCTAAGGAGAGTGACATATTAAGGAAAAATCCAGATATTAGATTGATACAGAAAAGGTGGAAAAAACATACCATGCATGGGGGTAAAAAAAAAAAAGTCTCTACAAATGTGTCAGACATGAAAGAAAGTGAAGGAAAGTTAAAAATTACCATAGGGCAGGCAGGACACCTGCTAAAGAACCTGCTGCTGCCACTCACAGCTGGAAAGAAAAATGAAAGAGATGCAAACAACTGTCCTGGAAGCATGAAATCATTCTTTTGTCTTTTTTTTTCTTATGAACAATTACAGTATGCAAAACTTAAGGGGGATCCAAAGTATGGGGATGAAAATTTCAGCAGGCTCTGCATATAAATAGCAGAGGCATGGGAGTGTGCCTCTTTGAAAACAGGCCGTGTTTGGGAGCTCCCAGTGCATTGAAGAGAGTGGTAATTAATGCATAGTGAATGACTTTGAATGAAGGATGAATAGGGGGCATAACAATGGGTAGGTTTTCTCTTTCTTTCCTTTTTTTTCTTTTTCTTTCTTTTCTTCTTCTTCTTTTCTTTTCTTTTTTTTTCTTTTTCCTCCTTTTTTTTTTTTTAGGTTAAAGCATTGAAGAAAGAAAGCTGTTAAAAGATGGCTACTGTGAGGCTACAACTTCAATGTCTGTCTTGTGTGGCTTTCCTTTCGAGGCTGTGGTGGGAGTTTGTTTTGTATTGCTCTCCAATCACAGTGCAGTTAATTTGCACCAATTTCATTTTTGTGCGTGCTCCTCAATGTTTTCCTTTCTGCTGGATTTTTTAAAAAATATTATTTTGGCAGGGCTTGGTCCTTTGATGATCCTTTTGAGCAAATGGTTTGCCCAAAGTTCAGATGGCGCTGGCTCCGTCTTCTTTTTCATTTACAACATCAAGAGGATTACAGAGAATAACTTTGTTGCCCAACATCAATGATATATCTTCAGGCTACTAGAAAGGTAGTTCTCAGAAAGTGTGTCTTCTAATAGTTTAGAACCTCCACAGGCTTCAGATAAAACAAGTATTAAATACAGAAAGCTCACAAGGATACCAAGGAAGGTTAAACTCACGCAACCTCCTTCATCTCAAACACCTGAAATACATCGGGTTTTTTTTTTTTTTTTGACTGTCGAAGTGTGATCATGGTGAAGACAGCAGTAAGATCTTATATAACAGAAGACAGAAAAAGGCAGAGAAGGAGTCACGTGGAGATGTACACACACATTAGCGAGAGAACACGAAAACAATCTTGTCACAGAGCAGGTAATTTATAATGGGTCCAAAGCCAAATATATGTGTCGATTCAAAAGAAGATGGTATAAACAGAGTGCTCACAAGGTGATTCCTCTCTTAGTGAAAACTTCTGACATAACCCAAAATTTGGTTTTAGGGAAATTTTCAGAATTCTCACAGTTTTAACTGTTATGGGTGTGCAGAGGAATTCCCAAATAGGGCAGACAACTTGAACCTCTCCCCTGGGTTCCAGTCATCATTTCAGCTGTGGCTGGACATTCGAATGCGGATGACTCACTAGCTCTTTCAAAACCTGTCCTTTCCCCTGCCCCTTCCAGGGGAACTAGCTTCTCTCATCTTCTGTTTGCAAATTCTGTGCACGGCTCTAAGGGTCTATGGGAGGGACCGGTATCATGGTTGTGGTAACTAAACATCCCAGAATTTGACCAGAGTCTTGATGTCAGGCAGTTGTGTTCTTTTTAATGGAGTCAGATTTATTGACTGCATAACTAAATGTGATTTTGACTTTACATATTCATGCGGCTCCTCATATAAATATTCAAACCCAGAACAATTTCTTGGTGAGATTATAAAGGATTTTTGACTGGCTTTAAAAATTACTACATATTTCAAGTGCCACTAAAAGCTTTTCCCTGACTTGTCACATTACCTGAAATTCCACAATG
Source organism: Aethalodelphis obliquidens (assembly GCF_003676395.1). NCBI lineage: Eukaryota > Metazoa > Chordata > Mammalia > Artiodactyla > Delphinidae > Aethalodelphis > Aethalodelphis obliquidens. The sequence goes on along the minus strand of NW_020837945.1, from coordinate 84,702,697 downwards.
GAAAATACATTCCCTTCGGTTTGGGGTCCTCAGAGCCCCCATATTAAAGCAACAGTCCCTGAGTTGGGAATTTCTGGCATCTGGGGATGTGACAGTATCTGAGAGAAAATTATTGGGGAACGGGAGATGCAAAGGAGCCAAAGAAATTCTGGAACATCACTTGGCACCTTCTCCTCATTTCATTTGAGGAGAAATGAAGTGGCGTCCTTCCCACTTCATTTCCACTGTTGTCTCCTTAAAACAGTCAACTGCCATCCTTACCCTCAACTATTTCAGTGTCTCTAAACAGTTCCCAGAATGCTTTGTCATCCTCCAGTTTACCCTCATGCTGCCACCAATATAGCCTTAACAGGAGCATGGATTCGTTCACTACCCTACTCAGAGACCTTGGGCTTCCTTTTGTCTACCCAGGATGTTTCACCTCTAGCTGAGCATTCAAGGACCTCCATAGTCTCCAAAATCTGCCGTACAGGCCTCAGTTTATGCTGCTTCCCCTGCACTTCCACTGCACTAGAATATTCGATTGTCTGGACATGATTTTCTTACCCACCTTCATGCCTTTGTTCGTGCTATTTTTGTCACCAAATACCTTCTCTCCTGCCCTAACCTCCTAACCACCAATAAATGGATGTCAAATATCCTTCTAATTTAAACATTGTTTAAAACGGTGTTACCCAGCTTTGACAAGGTGCAGGGAAACAGGCAGTTTCTGGCACTCTGGGGGAGGGGAGATTGTTATTGAGTTGGCCAAAAGATTCTTTCAGGTTTTTCCGTAAGATCTTATGGGAAAACCCAAACAAACTTTTTGGCCAGCCCAATATATACTTTTGGAGCAGAGTTTAGTCATCACTATCAAAAGCCTGGAACTTTTATACACTATGTGATACCACCACTATATTTCTAGGATTTTCCCTACATATACGTGGCAAGAAGAACAGTACTGTATCCAGTAGCAGAAAATCTGCAACAATCTTAATGCCCCCAAATGGGGACTTAGTTCAATAAATAATACATCCGGAAATGGAATAGTCTTTAGGATTACAAGTAATTTTACAAACTTATATTTAATAATACAATATTTTTGATAAATGATTGAGTAACAATGGATTTTTAAATGGTATAGACAATATGATCATTTGCTATATGCATGTCTGATCTTCTGTCTATCTATCTACCTATGAAAGAAACTAGAAAGAAATACGTCTAACTGTACAAAGTATCAATCTCTGGGATTATGAATGGTACTTTTTTCTATTTGTAAAAATATGAACATGGCTATCAAGTTATGGAAGGACATGGAGGAACGTTAAATGCATACTGTTAAGTGAAAGAAGCCAGTCTGCAAAGGCTATATACTGTATGATTCCAGCCATTGGACATTCTGGAGAAGCCAAAGCTATTCAGTCAGTAAGAAGATCAGTGGTTGCCAGGGGCTTGGAGAAAGGGATGGAGGTATGAATAGGTGGAGCACAGGAAATTTTTTAGGGATTGAAACTATTCTGTATGACATTATAATGATGGACAATCACACTATACAATTGTCAAAACCCACAGAACTGTACAACACAAAGAGAGAACCCTAATGTAAACTATGACCTTTAGCTAATAATAATAATAAATCTATATTGGTTCATCAATTATAACAAATGTACTTACTAATGCAAGATATTAATAATAGGGGAAACTGTATTGGGGGGAGGAAGGAGATATAACGGAACTCTCTGTACTATCTGTTCAATTTTCTGTAAAGCTAAAACTGCTCCAAAAAATAAATTCTATTAACTAAAAAAATGATATATTTTATTACAAAAAGAAAAGCATTCTCAAAATAATTCCTAATGTTCCTCAGAGCTCAACTGAAGTGCCCACTCCTCCTTGAGTTTTCTCTTATTTTTAGGCCATGTGCTGTCTCCATAGCTGATGCTTCTTAAGGCTCCAATAGCCTGTGCATGGGCCACTGCAGTGTTGGGAAAGGAACTATGCCCTTATGCCGAGCACAATGTCTGCCGTACGAAGACTGCCCGGAGACTGGTAGGCACAGGTGCAGACACACACAGGAACATGCAGAGGAAGGCAAAACTGATAAAAAGTACCTAACAAAATAAATATGCAATGCACCTTACACATGTTGACTTATTAAGTTTTGAAAATGTTATTAACTCAGCCTTGGAAAGAGCTACTACTCTACTTGTGTAGGTTTAACAGTGATTTAGGCCATTTGAGGGGAAAAAAAAGTACTACCATAATTGATCTTTCTCACAGTGTCTCTAGTAGGTGCTATCAGTTGAAAATGTTAGTGCTTTAAAGCTTAGATAATCATCAAAATCTTACCAAATACACGGTTCTTTTTTATTAGTATGATCTTGCTTTAACCATCACGAATAGTTTTTTCCTCCCAGTTTTCCCATACATGTATAATCTGGTGCTTTCAACATGCATAAAAGCACTAAAAAAATTCATTTAACCTCTTAGAATGCTTTGAAATGTTGTCATTTAAGAGACGAAAAAGTTTCATCTTTTTTTTTTTTTTTTTTTGGACGTGCCATGTGGCATGCGGGATTTTAGTTCCCTGACCAGGGATCGAACCGTGCCACCTGCAGTGGAAGTGTGGAGTCCAAACCACTGGATTGCCAGGGATTTCCCCAAAAGTCTCATCTTTATTCTTTGTTTAATCTTTGGATTCCAATGGCATTTTGTAAATACAGTTTGACCAACCCACATCACTTCTAGAATTTATACATGTAGAGCATCTAAATTTTACAGGAGGGAGTAGCAATAGAAAATAGAACAAAGTAAATAACTTTCTGTTGTGCTTTTTAAAAAAGAATGTGTAGGGAACTTCCCTGGTGGTCCAGAGGTTAAGACTTTGCCTTCCAATGCAGGGGTTGAGGGTTCGATCCCTGGTCAGGGAGCTCAGATCCCACATGCCTCAGGACTAAGAAACCAAAACATAAAGAAAAGAAGCAATATTGTAACAAATTCAATAAACACTTTAAAAAAGAAAATGGTCCACATTAAAAAAAAAAACCTTTTTTTAAAAAAAAGAATGTATGATATATACCATGGTCCTTAAGTAACCCATTTCCTTTCAAGAAGAAAAAAATTGTATTATTAAATGCATCACTTCTTTGGTTTTTTCCATCACAATTAATGTACATATTCAAACATACAGGATATAGTGTTGACTGCAAAGATGATCCAGCATTTTAGACTCTTTTCATTATTTTGCTTCTAGTAGCACTTTAAGTCTCTGGTGTCTTAGCTCTACTGAGACCTGGCATTCCTTTGTGTTGCAGAGGCAATTTAATCCATTTTTACTGTCTGCAAACAGACTTTCAAACAAAACCTCAAATTCTTTGAATGTGCCCCAAGGAACATCCACCAAACCTATAATCCTCCACTCTCCTTTGGGGCCGTGGAGGGTGGTGACAGGAAAAGAGCTGGCCTCAATGAGGGAGTTTCATCTGTGTTTGTGATTTTGATTTCTGTTAACATTCTGCTCTGTGGCCATTTCAAAGTTGGAGCGATAACTATCCTCACGTCTCCTGCATTCCTGCTCCAGCTGCTCCGAAGTCAAGCCACGTGGAAGGATCCGGAGAAGCATCGCAAGACCACGGAGGAGGCCAGCAGACACGCTTTCTCTTGAGGAGTCAGGGGGCCTTGATTATAAATAGATGAGAGTTCAGCTTCTGGTTGTGGACGGTTTGAGTGAGCAGCCAAAAGCCAATGCCATGACGAGCATCCTCCGAAGTTCTACATGGTTATGACCACCGCTGGGCACTGAGAGGTGACACAAGTGCGCCAGGCCACACAGGCAAAGTGCGGACAAAGATGATTTAGGGAGGAGAGAGAAAAAAATGATCCTGGTTGTCCCTTTCTCTCTGGGAAATCACACTTAATGCTTGGGAAAATAGCACATACATTCTGAAGGTAGTCTTTTGAAAAAATGGAGACCAGTGGAGTAGAAGGAACCACAGGCAAACAACATTTAACAAGTGACTGCCCTGTGTCACGCCAGTGATGTCATTTAACTCTCACAACCGTCTGCATTATTATTCCATTTTATAGATGAAGGAACTGATGTTCAGAAAGATTAAGCAGCTTCCACATCCTATGTTCAAACTGCTCCTGTCTGATCCAGGATGACTGCTCTGAACTGCTACAGACTGACTTCTGGTGGAAGTTCGCAGGTACTTACCATGATAAACTCTAAGAGGTATTCCCCACCTCACCAAAGATCTTGTACACCCTCCCCTTTTCTGTGGAATTTGTGATTAACTGTTAATTTTAAATGTAGGTAAAGTTTTTAAAGGATCTAAAATATAAACATTTAATATTTATAGCTGCAATCTAATCCTTGAGTTTGTGGGAACAGTCTTTGTAATGTACGTTTGAATTTATGCATTAAGAAATATATCCTGGGACAAACACGTCTCTATTTATGAAAAAACAGTATAGCAAAAGCATTGTTCAAATAATTCCTTTTAGTCCAACCGAATCTTCTGGTAGACACGTTAAGCTCCTATTTATCAATGCATAGGCTTGGTTGGCTACTATTAACTTTTTACTGTTGCCACATCTATCACGTGCACATTACCCAGAAAATCAGGAGAGTGGAAATCACCAAAAAGAAACGGGCTCATAATATCACGGAAAGAGCAGGGACTTCACGTCAGCTCTTTCAAGCTCTTGGTTTGAATCCTAGTTTCTCTGCTGCTGAATGTATAACCAGTTATGTATCTCTCCGAGCTTCACTCAGGCACATTAATGTGAAAATACAATGATAATGTGAAAATACAATGACACCTTTTGCCTGCACTTTTTTTTTTTTTTTTTTTTTTTTGCTGTACACGGGCCTCTCACTGTTGTGGCCTCTCCCGTTGCGGAGCACAGGCTCCGGACGCGCAGCCTCAGCGGCCATGGCCCACGGGCCCAGCAGCTCCGCGGAATGTGGGATCTTCCCGGACCGGGGCAAGAACCTGTGTCCCCTGCATCGGCAGGCGGACTGTCAACCACTGCGCCACCAGGGAAGCCCTACCTACACTTCTATTAATTTTATTTATTTATCAGTGGAGGGGTCATCCAAGTGAGTTTAAGCACTGGCACAAAAACATGTTTTTCACAATTCAGATATGGACACTTATGACTTTTAGCAGATGTGGTAATACTGGTCTGAGCCAACACTTCACTTTTTGTGTGTCAGTCTCCACATCTCTAAAATACGAAGTATGTGCATTATAGGGATGCAGGGTTAAGAGACGTAAGTATATACTATTGCTTTGCTATCATTCATAATTCAAGTTGGAGGAACTCATCTGTGCACCCTTAAAGATTCAGGTGGGTAGAAGTAACTAATGCCAGATTCTAACCTTTTGAAAATAATGAGGCTAGATCTATGTAAATAGTAGCACAACCATGAAATAGACTGTCTAGTTAGTCATAAGCCCTATCATTTTATGTGTCTATCTGTAAAGCAATCATAATTTCCAATTCCTTTCTTCAAAGTTTAAGTTCTTTTGCATTTCACATCAGCCCCCTTCAGGAGATTTAAGTGTCTTTATTTTTACATAGATTATAGACGTGCATATAAACTTTCCTTAGGGCAGAAATATGTTATCGTAATTTTTAGAATTTTACTTCATATGTAGGAATAATAATCCTAACAGTTAATGAGTGCTTACTAAGTCCCAAGCATTGTCTTAACCACTCGATATAGACTACCTCAATTAATCTACAACCCCATTTTACAGATGGGGCAGATGAGGCAGGAGGAGGCTAAATAATGTGTCTTAGCTTTGCTACCCTAGGTCAAAGAACAACAAAGTGGTAGAGCTGAAGTTTGAACCCAAGAAGTTTGAACCCAAGTCGGTACTTTTAGCCACTTCACTGTATAGTCTTCTTGGAAAGTATTCAATAAATATTGACAAATAAATGAATTGATGGATATGATAGTTGGTAGCTAGGACAAGGAGCCTATTCCTTAAACTCCCCCTCCTATCTTCTTCTCCTTTTTAAAATTAAAAAAAAAATTTATTTTATTTGGATTCTTTTCTCTCTTTTTTCTTTTAAATTAATTAATTTATTTATTTTTGGCTGCGCTGGGTCTTCGTTGTTGTCCGCGGGCTTTCTCTAGTTGCGGAGAGCGGGAGCTACTCTTCGTTGCGGTATGCGGGCTTCTCATAGCAGTAGCTTCTCTTGTTGCAGAGCACGGGCTCTAGGCGCATGGGCTTCAGTAGTTGTGGCTCGCAGGCTCTAGAGCGCAGGCTCAGTAGTTGTGGCGTGTGGGCTTAGCTGCTCCATGACATGTGGGAATCTTCCCAGAGCAGGACTCGGACGCGTGTCTCCTGCATTGGCAGGCGGATTCTTAACCACTGCGCCACCGGGGAAACCCGATTCTTTTCTCTTTTTGATGAGGCATTTTCCTTCAGGGAGGCAGGAAGGTGATAGGACAGCTAGATGTAAAGCACAGGGATCCCGCAGAAGCACTCACTGTGTGCCAGTGATGGGGAACAGGACTGTACTCTCAATAGGGAGATGCCGGTTCCACTCCTCTGCTCTGCTCCTGCATTATTACTGATTTTCGAGGGAATAAACCAGGGGCTGGGGCAGGGGCCCCGTGACAGGAGATGGGGCTACATCTTGTCTTCAGTGATGTCGTTTAGTCTATTTGAAATTATAAGTAGTGTAAATATTTTTACATTAAAAAGCCTTTTAGGGATTCCGTGGTGGCGCAGTGGTTGAGGGTCCGCCTGCCGATGCAGGGGACAGGGGTTCGTGCCCCAGTCCGGGAGGATCCCACATGCCGTGGAGCGGCTGGGCCCGTGAGCCATGGACGCTGAGCCTGCACGTCCGGAGCCTGTGCTCCGCAACGGGAGAGGCCACAACAGTGAGAGGCCTGCGCATCGGAAAAAAAAAAAAAAAAAAAGCCTTTTATTGACAGCTTTCCATCTAGAACCAGACATTTTACCACTTTTTAATAAGAAAAAGCTTTCGTTCCCAAAGATTCCAAGAGACTCAACATTTAGAGTCCCCATTGCCCTTGTATTTTCAGTCAACCATTGTTTCCCTTAGTTCCTGGGTCTTGTATCATATCATAATTTATACTTAAGACTAAAAGACACAAAATGAAATTATGCTTGTCACACAATTGGAAGCAGAGGATCATTTAAAATGCCAGTGCTCTGTGCTTAACACAACTTCTTAAAAATACAAGTGACACCATGAACTGCTGTTTTTCATGTTTCTCTTCTAAATTATCTTGGAATATTTAGCCAATTCAACAAGAAAAGTTAGGCAGTTGCAGACCAGGTTACAAGTGGAAAGACATTTGTCAGGGCTGCTTTCACTGGCAATATACTTTAATGAGATGGCATTGAGAGAAAATGGTTAAAAGAACAAAGTCAGGTTTGTTGTGAGGCCATCAGTAACCCAAGAAGCTGCACCGCTCGGGGGCAGAGGCTGTGGAAAGGGTAATTGCAGGGAGTGCCAATCACATATACACGCTACACAGAAACAACTGGCCATTGATGGTCCACACCAGTGCAGGGGCACAGAGGCAGGGAGGATGGAAAACAGCAGATACTTCAGAACTTCTTTCCATTTGCCTTTCAATTGCATTATATATGTTCCATCATTAGGAGAAAAACAAGAAAGAAAATAGTGACAGAAGCAGGGAAAACACAGCAAGGAAGACTACACAGCCAGAACTATGAAATTAAAAAGAAAAAAATGTGAGTCCCATTTTAGTTCAGTTGCGTTCATGCAAGCCACAAAAAATGTTTGATTTGGTCCAGATATTCTTACTGGAAATATCTGAAGGTCTGTGAGTTTAGGGAAGAAGATCTGTCATCCACAAAAATCTGGCAAAAGGTTATCCATGGAGATGGATGAGGAATCCCTGGAGTGAGGGCTGGATCACAAATCTGTCAAACTTTTATAGTACCGGCTCTACAACTTAAGCCAGTACCTACAAGGTCATGGGAATTATGGACTCCTCTGTCATTGTCAGTGGTAGACTTTTCACTTCCTCCCAGAGACCTGGGAAGGACTGTGGTACAATTCAAAAGTCATATTGCATTACAAGAGAGATTAAGATGAAACACTGGAAGTTCAGGAGGTAAAAGACAGACAAGCGAGGTGAAGCAACCATCTTTCAGGTAGACGCTATTAATATGCTTGATTCAAAGGAAGAGAAAATGGGGGGAGAAACTGAAGAAGTGCTTTCAGCAGCGCTGGGACTGGAGTAATTAAGTGGCAACTGCTACTGAGGGAAAGCCTCCTCTATGACAAGCCACTGAGCAGGAAGAGTTGGAAGTTGTTCTAGTCGCAAGAATACTCCAGAAATAGGATAAAGTTGCAATACTTATTAGGGCTTTAAACGGAGATAACGAGGAATAATTTTGATGAGCACAATCATACGTGATTGATTTTTTTAAACAAAATCCTCTGATCTTGATTACACACCTTGGTATATAAACCACCTTCCCTTTTTAGAAAGCTTAACCCCTCTGAATAAATTCAGCTCATGTTTCAAATTAAGTTATAATGCCAGATTGAATTCAAATTAAACATAAAATAACGAATTTATGTTCTTGGTGCTCAGAGACTATAGCATGATTTTGATTCTTGTTTCGCCGTCACTTGGTGTGGGGTCTTTCACCTAGGAGGTGATCAATAAACATGTTGATTTGCTTGATTTAATCGGTGCTTGTGATTCTTTTCAACACTGATTGTTGAAGGCATGGATTCCACCGTTGACCTGGCTTGATAGTGATCTTTTCGTTTGCTATGTCCTATGGACATTCTTCATCTCTTCATTTTATTAATTCCACCTAGAATTTTACACTTTTCCTCCTCTTCCTTCCTTGTTTTTTTCTTGTGGAAACTGTCTTGTTTTTTAGTTCTTCTTGTACCTGTCTGACTGCCCTCCTTTTGGTTTCCTTTGCAGAGCTTCCCCCTCCTCTTCCAAAACCTTTAAATGCTGCTGTTATTTGGTGGCCCATATGCTCTGATGAGCTCCACATCCATATCTCCAGCCCACAGTGGTTTTCTGAGCTCCAAATGAACATATCCAACAGCCTACTAGAAATCAGCACCTGAATGTCCCAGAGGTAATTCAAAATCAGGTATATCTATCTTTCCCCATGAAACCTCTTGTATTCCTATCTTGATGAAAAGCCTAACTTTTATCCAGTTGCCCAGGGCAGGAACTTAAAAATTGTTTTACATTTCTCTCTCCCTGCACCCTTGATATTCAATCACTAGACCTCCTAAATGTCCCCTTCGTACCTACTACTTCTGCCAAAGTCCAGCCTCTCATCATTTCTTTCCTGAACTAGATCGGGGTTGCCCTTTCAGATAGCTAAGCTTCTAATTTTCTTTCTCCAGTCCAGTCTCAAGTCTGCCTCCAAGATGATTTCACTAAATCAAAATTAGAGGCTTGACCAACAGAGAGGGCAATCTGCATCGCTAAGAGGGGAATCTTAGGGCACCACGCCAATCCCAAACCAAGCTGCTCTGAGGACTTTTCAATTATGTGAGCCAATGACACACCCCAACCTTTGCTATCCACCCCTCCTCTGTTTAAACCAGTTTGAACTGGGTTTTCTGTCACTTGCAACCAAAACAGACTTAACTGACACATCATAGTGCATACAGAATAAAAATTAAGCTTTCTCCTTCTCAAGGTCAACCTTCTTCCCCTCCATTTACTCCCCACTCCAGTCCCCCCAGCCTAGCACAACCTCATACCTTGACAATTCAGACTGCTCCCCTCATTCAAAACCCCACTCTTCTTCAAGTCTCCTCTGTACCTCCTTCTTGGACTCTTTCATGATGAAATGGGCATTATTAAGATGTCTTGTGCTCAGTAGGACCACTTACAAAGGAATCCCAATCAATGGATGATACCATCCATGGAGTCAATTGCTAAATACCTTCAAGAGCATTAGAGTGAAAAGCACGGCCAGAATGAATTCAGGAGAAACTTCTAGTTGTCAGGAGACCCTCTGAACTCTTAGAACCTCAATGCCACCTTTCAAGAAAAAGATGGATGTAAAGAAAAAGGGAATGATGAGCATAAAAGTCAGGATGGAAGTTACCTCTGGTGGGAGGAGGGGAAATGTCTGAAAGGAACAATGCGAGGGAGTTTCCAAGACACTGAAGGTGCTCCAGGGCTTAACCAGGGTGATGCTTATTATTACTATTATTATTATTATTAAACATGAATGTATGTTTTATACATTCTTCTACATGAATTATATATTTCATAATAACAAATAAAACATAGCAAAGAAAGAAAAGAAAAAGGTGTATGGAAAAGTGTTTTGAAGTGAGAAGACCCTTGATAAATATCTCATTAGGTCAAATAAAAAGAAACCTCAATGTCTCCACGTCTCGACAAGAAAGGATCCATGAGAGCGGGTAGGAGTAAGAAGTTCCTCATATAGTAAAGTCAGTGAATTGTGGCTTTAGAATATTACCATAGAATGCATTTTCTATGTAAAGTAACCCACTAAATTTTCCTAAACAATGAATGATTTCTCTTCATTTTCTGTCTTCTTCAAGCCATTGGTTGTATTCTTTTATTTGATTTCTACACCAACAATTTTAATAAAAATTTATCATAGAATGCAGTATTAAAATAGTTTTTTATGTACAGACAACATGTCTCCTTGATTTTCTCCTGGATTCACTTATTAGGAAGTGAATCCAGGAGAAAATAAGGAAGATAAAAATAAGGAAGGTATTTGCAATCTTCCTTATGGGGAAAGGCAGAGTAGAAGGCAGGAGCTTGGATTAAACACCTACTCAGTGTGCCAGATCCTTTGTATGTATTATGTAATTTGATCCTCACAGCATTATGACTCTGGTATGGGTAATATTGGTTGAGGGCAACCTCTTCTTGTCTTTTCAAGAACGCACACCAGACGGATTGGGCCTTGCAGAGTTTCTACAACTTAAAGAGGGAAAAGAGAATAGTGGTTAAGAGCTTCATCCAAGGGTGGAATGATGGCTTTAATCCCAGCTCCACCCTTGACCAGCTGTGTGACCGTGGGTAAGTTGCTTAACCACCCTAAGCCTTGGTTTCATCATCCGTAAGATGAGAGTATTAATAGTACCTACATCACAGGGCTATTGTGCTGAGTAAATGAATATTTGAAATGTGCTTAGAAGAAAGAACAGCACTTGTTAAGTACTATGATGTTCGTTAACAAAATTAATAACATGTTTCCCCAATATTATGTCTCTTCTTTGTGATAAAATAGCAAGGCAATTCCCTCAGTCCAACCAGTATTTAAATACAAGATTTTCAGGTCAATTTTATAAAAATATCATCGAACCTGTCAAAACCTCTGAGTATCTGACTCTCTTTGCAAATCTCACCAGGACTACTAGCACAAGTCTAAGCCATTAGGGAAATTTTTTGAGTGCCAGTCATTGGCACTCCCTTTATTCTCCTCTAGAAACCTGAAATCTGAAACCCAAATATCCTCTAAAAGAGTCTAACTTGTATAGAGAGATTTTGAGAAAAAAAAGTATCCCCCAAATTTATTTGAAGGATGTACCATCTACATGTATATATCAAGGATGTTGTATTGAAGATTTTGTAGCCATTTCCAGGCTCATCAGGAAAGACTTTGGTGTTCAACTAGTGACGTCTTCCTTGAGCACAGGAGGGGCAGTGACAGGAAGCATGCTTATGACAGACCTGCACCCTCATCTATGGAGAAGGAAACAGAGACTAGAGAGAGGGAGTGACTTGTTCAACATCACATATGGGCTAGGTCAAGGGTATGAACCTAGGATCAGAGGCAGAATGTGTGTGTGTTGGGGGTAATGGGTGAAGGTGGACTTAAAGATCACATGTAGATTTTGTCAACCATTTTCCCAAAGTTAGGATTTTCCTGCAGGCCAGGCTTTATGAAAAGGAAAACATAATTTGCGTCTTGACTTAGGGCTAGCATACCTAGGTATCTGCAAACGAATTAAAACAAAACAGAATTAAAGGTAAACCCATACAAAAGGATCATCTGGGATGACAGAGAAAGAGACCCAGAATTTCACTCCAGGAAGTTTCAGTGACAAGTATGGCAATGACTCACCCAAAATGCAAGACAAGAATGAAGAATGATGAGCAAGAAATGCTGGCCCAAATCTCGGCAACAAGAGCAGCTATGCATAACTTCAAACTCGTCATGGAGCTACAGAGAACGAACTGGTCATGCAGGATTTGGTACCTGGTGATGCTTCTGCTACTAAGATGCTCTCCAAACACTGAGAAGCTGAATCAAGACACACATACACAAATTCATCACCCTCTGGTGAATCTCAAACAGTTTTGGAAATGGACAGATAGGTTTATGCCAATATTCAAATATTAACAACACTCTTATCTGATAATGATGTGTCACTTCATCTGGAAGAATTAGGGAAGACTTTCTGCTTGAGTTGCTGAAGTGCCACCACTTTTCAAAGGATATCAAGTATAAATAAGTTCTATTACTTACAACAAGATGCAGTCTTTGTTTAGCTACAAAGAAGCGCAGTGAATTTCTAATTTAAGTCAAATAGCTTACTGCAGAGGACATGGCAGATATCATTGTCTCCAAGTTCTCGTTAACCACTTTTATACTGGCTGTGGTGACACAGGAGAAAGCTTTCAGTAATAATTGGATGCTTTTGGTTTTTTGAATTCTATGGCGTTACTGCAGATGAATGCAAATACAGGCGTTTGGTAAGGATAGGTACGGTGGTAGTAGACAAAGGCTATATTGCCATAGTCCAAGGGGAAAAGTGTGCTACTTGATTTCAGGAGCCCCTTTGACCCCCTTGTGTGCTCCTGGGAAGTTGTGAGTCAATCAGAATTTCTCACCAGCCGTGTGATGCCAAGGTGAGATCACAAACCTGTTAGGCAAAGGAGCAGGGTTTGTGGCCCGGCTCTGGTGCCATTAGCTGAGTGACCCTCTTGAGCTACTTACCCTGGGCAAGTCATTCTTAGTCTCTCTACCAAGCCTCAGTTTCTTACCTGTAAATGAGGTTAGCATAATCTATTTCATCAGATCGTTTTGAGACCCAAATAAGAAAAATATAGGTAAAAATGCACGGTACAATGGGATGCATGGTATGTGTTTTGTAAAAATTCACTGAATGCGACTCTAAAGATGTTTTATTTCCATTTTGAACTTGGTGCCTTCTAATAAATACTAGAAGAGACCCCCCACTTGAATCCAGCTTCCATTATGACATATGTAATAAGCTCTTATAGATTTAAAAAATAGGAGCATGCATCTAAGGAAGAGGAAGGAGTGAGTGTAAACCTGGAAGGCTGGGCATAGGTTGGGCTGCCCCAGCCTGGCTTCCTGGGAGGTGAGGCCCTCGAGCTGTACTAGGCCTGGGCAGGAAAATGAAATCTGAACCAGACTGCCAGGAGGACCTCTGGAACCACATAGAAATAAGCAGTTTGAAAGAAAGGGGGAAGGGAAAAGAAGGATTCCTGTTTTCTATTTAACTACCGTGTACCAGGCACAGGGCCAGGCTCTCATACAGTCCCACGTGCGTTCCTCATCACAGTTCAGAGAGGAGGTGCTATTGCCCCCAGTTGCCTGGGGCATAGACAGGCCAGTCACTCACAAGGCACCTAATACATGTCGGGGCTGGGATCTAAGCCCTGGTCTCTAAATCCCAAATCCCAGCTCCTTCTGTAGAATCAGCTGGTGGGGGGTGGGAGGGGATTAAGTCAAACAATACACACAAAACACAGATTTCAATGCCTAACAAACAGGAGTTGTTGAGGGAAATCTAGTCTCTCTTCCCCAGTACATAAATCTGTTTCGGAATGTTTGTGTATCTGAACTTAGTCACATACAGCAGGAGGGAAGCTGTTTTCCTACTTATCACCAAATATGATATTGTGTAATAGTACTTCAGTCAACTTTTGCAAAGTAGGAGGACCAAATTGGTACTGGCTAAAACGTGATGTGCTTGAATTTTAAAAACAGAAAAAAGAATCAGTTGTGATTCTATCAACTTATTGGTACAATGTGAGGGTCTTTACCCTTTCAAGTCATAACTATGACAGAAGAATCTTGGATATCCAGTCTTCCTGTCATAACAGCCCAACAGGTACTTAAACTCCCGGTGAGTCAGAAACGTGTGAGTTGAAATTCCCCTGAAATCTATGGTGAGAAAGTACTTATGTCAGCTCCTGCTAAGCTCCCACTAAGCACTCCATGATCGTAATTAATCAGGGAAGTTTGCTCACCGATGTGTCCTGCAGGTCAGTTAGGTTCTTGTGCAATGACCTGGGGAACAGCTCTTGACCCACAGCTATGACAAAGTGATCAGCAGTGACACTCACACAGGAGCGTCGTCTGCTTTATTCATGCCTGTATTTCAGAACTGCAGAGACAGCCTGGGACCCTCCATGAATATTTGAGTGAACAAATTTAAAGCGAACATGGAGATTTGAGTGCTGGTCTCATTTCAAGGGAAATATTAGCCACAAACTGCATTCTGCACACATTACACGATATCTGGATTATAGGTGCTTGGGTCTGAATATCATGTTTAAATTAACTAGTTTTCTTATGATAGAAATAATTTCTCATATATATAAATTTTATATATACATACCTTCTGATGGTATAAGATGAAATGTAAAAGTCTTCCCACCATCATCCAATACCCTAATCTCATTCCTTAAAGAAAACTAATGTGAATAATTCAATATGTATTCTCTATGCGTATGGTAACATATATCAGTATATTTTTTTAAGCACACATAGGATAAAGTTTTTATAGTTTGACATTTTTACTTAAAATATTTGATTATATTTCCATATTATCCATATGTTACACCTCGTTCTTCTTAATTGTTGCATAATATTCTATAATGCGAATGTATCAGAATTTGATTAATAATTCCTTTTGACTATTATAGTATATTTAATGATATCCTCTTGAAAAACATCTAGGTAGTTTCTAATTTTTTTATTGGAATAAATATTTCTGACCGTTCATTGTACAATTCTATAAGAATATAAACAGTTTGAATCCCTAAAAGTGGTTTTACTGGGTCAAAGTGCACATGCGTGTTTGTTGTTCTCCTTCCTATTAATTATTTCTAAATTGCCCCTCTGGAATTGTCTATTTCACCACCCCCTCACCAGCTCTGGGTATTTTCATATTTTTATGTATTTCATAGTGGAAAATGGTATCTTATTTTTGTTTTAATTTGCATTTTTTATTTTATGGGTGAGGTTGAGCGTTAATTCCATATATTTGTTGGCAACTGGTATGCCTTTTTCTATGAATCCCCTGTTCATATGTTTCACCTGTTTTTCAGTTGGATTATTGATCTTTTTCTTGTCTGAAATTGATCCCTAAGAGTCATTTACATATTAAGAAAACCAGCCCTTTGTCACAGATATTACAAATATTATTTTCTAGTTTATAGTTTGTCTTTTGACTTTGTTTATGGGATAGTTTCATGTAGTAGTATTTTATTTCATTACGTTTAAGTTTTTGTTTTAATTTTATATTTTAATTAAATTTTTATTCAGTTCAATTTAATCCATGTCTTTCCTTTCTGAGTTTTGTGTAATGCTTTTGCCATGCCCAAACTATATATATATTTAAATTTCCCATTTAAAACATTTTTATGGCATTTTCTATGTTTAAATGTTTTATCCGTGTGAAATTTGTTTTGCTTTACAGAGTGGAGCAGAGATCACACTTTATACTCCTCCAAATTAGTAGACATGTATCTTAAGGTCATTTATTTATTAACCCATCTTGACCCTACTGATTTAAAAGACTACCTTTATCATACACTAAATTCATACGTGCTGTGCTCCATTTCTGGATTTTCTATTTACATAGTAGCAAACGTTTTAATTTCTGGGAGACTTCATACTTCCACCACTATTCTCTTTTCATCAGATTTTTTCTGGTTGCTTAGGCATGTTTATTTTTCCAGATAAAATTATATTAAATGATGTGATTAGGT
Organism: Aethalodelphis obliquidens; assembly: GCF_003676395.1. Lineage (NCBI taxonomy): Eukaryota > Metazoa > Chordata > Mammalia > Artiodactyla > Delphinidae > Aethalodelphis > Aethalodelphis obliquidens. The sequence goes on along the minus strand of NW_020837945.1, from coordinate 84,686,688 downwards.
CAAAATGAGATCATCCCTCCACCCAAAACACTGATCTGCACCTTACATTTGGCCTTTCTTCCTGTATAGCAAAGAGAGGGGCCTGTCCCTATAGGGAGCCTTTCTCTCCACCTATGGGCCTCATCTGCATCCCCTTTTGCTCCTGCAGTTCTCCTTTACGTTCATTCATTAGTTCCTTGCTAACTATGCAACTAAATACACCTTCAATATCATCATTCAAAAAAAAAAAAAAGGAAAAACCCTCAGTTCTGTTTCCCAGTCCACTTTTTGCCCCATTTCTTTGCTCACCTTTTCAGCAGAAATCCTTAAGTTGTGTTTGCTCTCACATCCCATCCTCTCCTCAACGACTTCATTAGGCTTTCCTCTCTACCACTTCCCTGAAGCAGCTTTTAACTTTCATTTGGCAAATTTACGGTGAGATCTCTGTTCTCATTCTACTTGACTCGCAATATCATTTGACACAGGTGATTCCTCTTTCTTTCTTGATATATTTTCTTCTGAGGCTTTGGGGCCACCACATTCTCCTGCTTTTCCCCTGACCTCATTGGTCTCTCCTCCTACGTCTCCTTTGCCATTCCAACTCTCTTTTTTTTTTTTTAACATCTTTATTGGAGTATAATTGCTTTACAATGGTGTGTTAGTTTCTGCTTTATAACAAAGTGAATCAGTTATACATATACATATATCCCCATATCTCCTCCTTCTTGCGTCTCCCTCCCTCCCACCCTCCCTATCCCACCTCTCCAGGCGGTCACAAAGCACCGAGCTGATCTCCCTGTGCTATGCGGCTGCTTCCCACTAGCTATCTACCTTACGTTTGGTAGTGTATATATGTCCATGCCTCTCTCTCGCTTAGTCACAGCTTACCCTTCCCTCTCCCCATATCCTCAAGTCCATTCTCTAGTAGGTCAGTGTCTTTATTCCTTTCTTACCCCTAGGTTCTTCATGACATTTTTTTTTCTTAAATTCCATATATATGTGTTAACATACGGTATTTGTCTTTCTCTTTCTGACTTACTTCACTCTGTATGACAGACTCTAGGTCTATCCACCTCATTATAAATAACTCAATTTCGTTTCTTTTCATGGCTGAGTAATATTCCATTGTATATATGTGCCACATCTTCTTTATCCATTCATCCGATGATGGACACTTAGGTTGCTTCCATCTCCGGCGTATTGTAAATGGAGCTGCAATGAACATTGTGGTACATGACTCTTTTTGAATTATGGTTTTCTCAGGGTATATGCCCAGTAGTGGGATTGCTGGGTCATATGGTAGTTCTACTTGTAGTTTTTTAAGGAACCTCCATACTGTTCTCCACAGTGGCTGTATTAATTTACATTCCCACCAACAGTGCAAAAGGGTTCTCTTTTCTCCACACCCTCTCCAGCATTTATTGTTTCTAGATTTTTTGATGATGGCCATTCTGACTGGTGTGTGTGAGATGATATCTCATTGTAGTTTTGGTTTGCATTTCTCTAATGATTAATGATGTTGAGCATTCTTTCATGTGTTTGTTGGCAGTCTGTATATCTTCTTTGGAGAAATGTCTATTTAGGTCTTCTGCCCATTTTTGGATTGGGTTGTTTGTTTTTGTGATGTGGAGCTGCATGAGCTGCTTGTAAATTTTGGAGATTAATCCTTTGTCAGTTGCTTCATTTGCCAATATTTTCTCCCATGCTGAGGGTTGTCTTCTCATCTTGTTTATAGTTTCCTTTGGTGTGCAAAAGCTTTGAACTTTCATTAGGTCCCATTTGTTTATTTTTGCTTTTATTTCCATTTCTCTAGGAGGTGGGTCAAAAAGGATCTTGCTGTGATTTATGTCAGAGAGTGTTCTGCCTATGTTTTCCTCTAAGAGTTTGATAGTGTCTAGCCTTACATTTAGGTCTTTAATCCATTTTGAGTTTATTTTTGTGTATGGTGTTAGGGAGTGTTCTAATTTCATTCTTTTACATGTAGCTGTCCAGTTTTCCCAGCACCACTTATTGAAGCGGCTGTCTTTTCTCCACTGTATATTCTTGTCTCCTTTATCAAAGATAAGGTGACCATATGTGCGTGGGTTTATCTCTGGGCTTTCTAGCCTGTCCCATTGATCTATATTTCTGTTTTTGTGCCAGTACCATACTCTCTTGATTACTGTAGCTTTGTAGTATGGTCTGAAGTCAGGGAGCCTGATTCTTCCAGCTCCGTTTTTCTTTGTCAAGATTGCTTTGGCTATTCGGGGTCTTTTGTGTTTCCATACAAACTGTGAAATTTTTTGGTCTAGTTCTGTGAAAAATGCCAGTGGTAGTTTCATAGGGATTGCATTGAATCTGTAGATTGCTTTGGGTAGTAGAGTCATTTTCACAATGTTGATTCTTCCAATCCAAGAACATGGTATATCTCTCCATCTATTTGTATCATCTTTAATTTCTTTCATCAGTGTCTTATAATTTTCTGCATACAGGTCTTTTTTCTCCTTAGCTAGGTTTATTCCTAGATATTTTATTCTTTTTGTTGCAATGATAAATGGGAGTGTTTTCTTGATTTCACTTTCAGATTTTTCATCCTTAGTGTATAGGAATGCCAGAGATTTCTGTGCATTAATTTTGTATCCTGCTACTTTACCAAATTCATTGATTACCTCTAGTAGTTTTCTGGTAGCATCTTTAGGATTCTCTATGTATAGTATCATGTCATCTGCAAACAGTGACAGCTTTACTTCTTTTCTGATTTGGATTCCTTTTATTTCCTTTTCTTCTCTGATTGCTGTGGCTAAAACTTCCAAAACTATGTTGAATAAGAGTGGTGAGAGTGGGCAACCTTGTCTTGTTCCTGATCTTAGTGGAAATGGTTTCAGTTTTTCACCATTGAGGACGATGTTGACTGTGGGTTTGTCATATAGGGCCTTTATTATGTTGAGAAAAGTTCCCTCTATTCCTACTTTCTGCAGGGTTTTTATCATAAATGGTGTTGAATTTTGTTGAAAGCTTTCTCTGCATCTATTGAGATGATCACAAGGTTTTTCTCCTCTAGTCTGTAAGTGCTAGAGCACCTCAGGCCTCTCCCCCACCTTCCCCTCTTCTTGCTGCATTTCCTCTCTCCTCTCCTCATCTCCCCTCCTCCCCTACTCTACTCTTCTCTCCTTTCCTCCATCTACTTGATCTTATCCAGTCCTACACATTTCAATACTCTGTCTGCAAGCCTGATCTCTCCTCTGAGCTCTGAGTTCTACACACATCTCTGATAGCCTACACACATCTCTGCTTTTGGTGTCTGGGAGACACACTTAATATGCCCAAGACAAAACTCTTGTTTCCCACCCCCAGTATCCATTTGCTGCCCCCTTAGTCTTAACCAGAAGTGCAAATGGCAGCACTACCCTCTCCCTCATTCTGAGGCCTTAAACTTTGGCATTGTCCTCAGCTCATCTCTTCCCCTCATACTCCCTATTCAATCCATCAGCAAAATCTGTCAACATTACTTCCAGAATACAACACAAAGCCCTGTCTCCTCCCCATCTCCTCCACAACTACTGTAGCTTAAGCCTTCATTCTCTCAGTCCTGGGCCCCCAACTGGTCTCTGTTTCCACTCTTGCCTCCCCATTCCTCTGCAGTAGATTCTTCACACAGTAGACAGAGTGATTTTCTCAAATCAGACCCTATCACTACCCAGCTTAAATTTCTCTGATGAAATCCAGCTGCTCACCATGAGGTGCAGGCTCTAGAGAACCTGAGTGCTGTTGACTGACCACCCTCTCTCACCATCCTTGCCCTCATCCACTCCACTCTAGCAACGCTGGCCTCCTTGCAGTCCCTTGAACATGATGAGCTGTCTCAGGGCCTTTGCTTTGGCTGTTCCCTCTGTTGGGAGGATTCCTTTCCCTGTGGGTAGTAAGGTTGACTCCCTCTTATCCTTAGCGTTTTAGCTCAAATGTCATCTCTGCAAGAGGCTTCCCACCTACCCTAGTTAAACACACCACTCACACATCAACCCCAGTCATTCTCTATCCTACTGCCCTGTTATATTTTCTTCATCTCACCTAAAGCTTTCTTAAATGATAAGTATTTTCTACCTTTCTCCACTAGAATGTAAACCTCGTAAGTAAGCGATTTTGTCTGCATTATGGATGTAGACACAGTAGCTGGAATAGTGCCTTATACATAGTAAGCCTATAGTAAGTCAAATGAGTTTTGACAGCTCTAGAAAAAAACCCATATTGTTTATAATTTATATATTTATTGATTGGGATCACATAGGACATATAGATTACTATAGGGAAAGATGACACCCTTAATATACTAAATCTTGACCAAGAACATTGAGTGTCTCTGCAATTACCCAAATGTTTATTTCTTAAATCAAAGTCCTGGTAGCCTACGAGAAAATTTTTTATTTTAGAGGGATATATATCTCAGAGAAGCCAGTATTCAGGGTTATAATCACATTTGTCTCCAAATGTGATGTCAAGTGGAAGAGGAAATTAATTTATTCACTATATTCCAAAGATCAGAAGTGGATGGGAGTAAAAAGGTATGAAAGTTCTAGCTCAAGGAAGAAATTTCCAAAAATTAAAACTATTCAACACGGGGTGAGCTGCCTAGTGAAGGCATGAGCTCTCTATCACTGGAGATGCCCAAGCAGAGACTACGCTGTCACTGGGGAGATTCCTGTATCATATGGGAGTTTGGACTAAAAGGCACCCAAAGCCCCTCTGAACTCTAAGAGACTGGGATTCATATGCCTACTACAAGTCTCTACCAGTTTGATGCATTCCAAGAGATTAAATCAACCCAAATTTTCCCCAAAGATACTTGAGGGGTTCTGAAACTGAGTGATTTCATGGTGAAGTCCAGACTCCATTCATGTACTTCTAGCTCTGCCCTATGAATTATATCTCCTTTCACTAAATAAATCTTTAATCTGGTTTCTTCTAGGACCTAACTTTTCTGAAATATTTCACTTTGCTAAGGCACCATGAAACAGAGTGTGTTAAAATCTAAACCTACTTGGTATTTTCTTTAAGAAATCCAATGACAAAGCTGAATGGCCAACAGGTTTTTAAAGATGTTACTTGTCTCTGCAAGTTATTGCTTTCGAGTAGGTTAAATCAAATAGTGTGAAGCTTTATTGAAGAAGTTTTGTCCAAAGTTGTTACTACTGACCCGCAAACCTGGATTTTTTTTTTTCCCCTGCCTCCAAAACCTTGAAACATTCACGGAGGAGAAAAAAAAAAAGAGTGAAAGAGAAAGTAATAATGATAATAGCCTTGCTTGCTATTATCTTCGTTTGAAAGAAATGATATTGTTTGCCAAAGGTTCAAGGCTGTGGAGCTTAAACCACAATTCTAGATAGCTCAGCAAGGCTTACCAGACAGCAGAGTGAACTTCTTTGTTCCAGGGCTTCGTGGAAAGGAATCATTTCACAGCTTGCATGGATTGTGCAAAGGCCTCAAGCTAGGAAGTGTACGGTGACCTGCGGGAGGCGTGCAGGGGTCACTCAAATGATATGAGATGGCTCTTCAGGCTGTTGGATTACACGTGTGAACTCTTAAAATGTGACTGCCACCCTGACCTTGCTGCTCAAGTCCAGGGATCTTAGGAGATAGGAAAAAGATTCCAAACCAACCCACACACCTGCAGCACACTGTCACTCATTTGTCAATCTAAAATTCAAGCAGAAAAGGTGACCCACTGTGTTTAGACATTTGAGCACATCAAAGCTGTATTTTATACAACAGCACCTTCTCTGAGGAAGTACGTAATGATTTTAGTTACTGTCAGCAGACTAGAAAATCCAACAGGCTGGCTGCATGGAATTTCTAGAAACTCATTCAGGGCTTTGGATGTCGTTTCCCTACATGTCTACCACAGGCTGTGGCTGTTAAGCACAGTCAGGATTTAATATAAGGAAGCCCCTTCAAAACTCCTCAAACAGAAGGACAACGGATGCTTGATGCCATGCAAGAGACACAAGCCACCTGAGACCCAAGGAGCTTGCTTTTAAGATTTGTACAATGACTTTTCATTTCAGGAAAAGCAAGGTTAATGCAATGTTCCCTAAATGCTAAAGTCTGTTGGGAAAGGAATCCTGTTTGGTGGCACTCTGGCTTCAGCCCAAGATCCCGGGGTCCATGTCTCCTTTCTCTTTTAAGTTGTACCACCAAGCTTTTGTTTCTTAACTTATAAAATGCCAATAACATTACCCTGCTCTGTACTTCACAAGGGTAATGGGAGAAGCTAATAATTTATGTGAAAATACTTGAAAGAATTTTAAAGCACCATTCAAATATAAAATAATATTATTACTTAAGACCTGGATTTACTTGTAGAAGTTTTTTGTTTTGGTCTGTTTGTTTTTTACCTGCTTTCTCTGTAGATGACAAAAAGAGCAGGGGTGTAAGGAATAAATGACCTATTAAATTCTATTTATCGTTAAAATACGTCTTTCTTGTGGAAAGGAGGACATGAAGTATGACACACGACAAGACTTCTTTGGGTGTGGCTTTTAGAAACTGTCTCACTGCTTTTTAGGTATACTTAGATATGAGAGATATGTACATGAAGCAAGTAGATGTCTCAGAATTTATTATAAAGACTGTGAAGTGCATAGGTTGCTTCAAAATATTTCCTGAGGTGCTTCCAACACCAACAAAAAAGTACTGTGTTTACATAAAAAATATGCCTTGAATTCCTGCCACCTCCCTAATATTTCAAGTGGGCAGGCAAAATTAAAAATTACCTTGTGGAGGCAAGCTCAATAGATTATCATCAACTGATTTTAACTACCCGCACTTAGAACTTAGAGTATTTTTTTCTATCATGATTTTGAGTGTAAATTATAGTCACAGAAAAAAACAAAAAAATTCAGTCCCAGGAGGAATTTCAGAAATAATCCAGTCCATACTCTGGTTTTCTAGAAGAAAACATCAAACCTCAGAGATGGTAAGTGACTTGAGTAAAGACACACAGCTGATACACACGGAAGAGAGATTAAGACTCACCTCTTCTGGCTTGCAGCCCATGGCTTGTTCCGCGCCATGCTACCTTAGCCCAGGGTAAGAAATATTTAATCGAGGGCTAATGATACAAGACAATGAAGATATATTGGGTTTCTTCTATGGATTTCTTCATGTATCACTGCAGCACCTAGGAACTCAGATAATTATACTGTGAGGAGACAAGTGACAGGAGAGCAAAACAGCTCCTCTAATTCCTAGCCCTCTGTCAAATGCAGAGGCTGCAGCAAATTGCTACCTGGAAGCTTCTGTAGGCAGGCGGGAGAGGTGCACTACTTGTGCAAAGAAGCAGGCTTGGCATCTCCCTTTGTGAGATGTAAATCTAAGATTTGGGTAGATTTCATGGATGGGAGTTTAGAGAGGGAAAGCCCATAGCCTCAGGTCTTGGACTCAAAATATTCTTTCCCCAGGTCCTATCGAATTAACGTGAGCCACGAACAACTGCCTGGGCTGGGGAGCAGAGCCGGATGGGGAACGTGAGGTTGATCTCCTGCTACTTAAACTCTTCAGGTCTCCTATTATCTGATGCAGCTTCCCTCTCCATAATGAAGATCAAATTATATCCAGCATTCTGGTTTGCTGAAAAGAGAGAGAGATCATAGGGACATATCATTTTACAGAGGACAATACCAGCAATTTCTGAATGAATCTGGCAGCTAAGCCCAGCAATTATTTGGACCAGCAATCACGGGTTCTTTGGGGATGGACCGTGCTCGTGGGGCTTTAGAAAGGGGCAAAGCTGTGGTAGCATCTAGTCTCCAGGTAGCAATCGTTGGCTCTTACTTTCACTCCAGCTCATTCTAAGTCACAGTATTTTCCTAAAATTCCAACATGCTATCATGAAAAGAAAAAATCAAATCCCTATGTTCAGAAAGATGTTCATTTTCTCCTTAAAGCTATTAGAAGCAAGAAACCACTGGAACATTTTCCACATTAAGATGTTTGGCTATTTTTGTTTGTAAGGTGAACATGTGTTTTTTTTCAATTATAAAGAAATTTGGTGCCAGTTATGAGAAAAGGATTTGTGAAATAGCTAATTCAAACCAGATGCCTAGAGAAATTGAGTTCGCTGTTCTTTCCTCAACAATATTTCAATGGAGTAAGTGTCTGTGCTGCCCTGTGCAGAGAGTACAGCCAGTGGGTAGAAAATAAAGGTGGATTCTGGTTCCATGTGAGGAAGAATTTCCTAATGATCTGAGCCGTTCAAAGATGTAATGGGCTGCAACAGAAAGGTCTCTGAGGCTGGAGATGTTTGTAAAGAGGAGGGAATGAAGCTGAGATGGGGCACTGCACTGTGTCACCTCTCAATGCCATTGTAGAATTTTCTGAAAGCCTTTCTTTTATCGCTAAGAAACACTTCTCCATGTCCATGGCTTTTGTAATTTAAAAATCATGGATTCTTAGAAATGCATATTTAATATCTACCCAAATACAATAAGGGAAAAAATGAGTCCCGAAACAATGGCTTTACAGAAGGAAATTTTTATGAAAAAAAAAGTCTCATCCATGCATCTGTTCTTTAAAGGGAATTTTCTAAAACGATTCAAAGTTGTGAATAACAGCTGAGCATTCAGCCCCACTGTCTTGGGTTGGTTATGGCATTGAGGTGGAGGTGCCACCCCGCCCCCCTTGGCCTGAAAGCCAGCACCATCACATTTTCCTGCAATGGAAATAGTTGATGTAGGCAACCAACACTTTCCTCATGTTTCCGCAAAGCAGTGTAAATGTTAGTAGGTCACAATGGAACAAAGAGAATTTGACAAGCAATCTGTTTATTCTTCAGATTATAAAACTGCTTTCAGGGCCACGTTAAAGTAACACGCACTTGGCCAAGAGAAAGAAGCCATCACTTGGTACAGACAGAATAGGAGCTTTCAGACAATCAGGAAAGCAATGGAGAGCTGTCCCCTCTCGAGGTGGTGACAGAAAGTAGAAGTTCTGTTTCAAAGGCCAGCACTGCAAATACAAAGCACAAAATTGGTCTAGGGAAAAAAAAGATAGGCCAAAGGTGGGGAAAGCAGACTTCAACATTCAAGCCACTTTATAAATGGGAGCAAAACTAAATAAAAGGAAATGTTCTGATTGTTGCAGTACCTTGGGCCTTTGTAAAGATGTCATCTATTAAATTGCATCCACCCAAAGAAACTTTAAAAATATACAAAGTGTGCTTTTGTCCTTGAATTAAGATACTTAGTTGGCATTTGATTTAGGCTTTTGTAAAATACCATGAATAACTGCCTTTTCCGGTGCACTTTATATCTGTCTGTCTCTCTGTCCCTCTTTTTTTTGTATCTCTCTGCACGTGCTGTTCCCTCTGCCTGGAAAGCTCGCCCTCTTTCAATTTATCTGCATGAACTCTATCTTATTCTTCACATCTCAGCTCAATTGTCACTTTCTTTTCAGAGAGACCTTTTTAAGGCCCATCTTATTCTTTCCCTGGCTGACTGTCTCTTTTCTTCATAGAACTTCCACATTTTGCAAAGATATTTTCATTCATGTGTTTGCTTAGTGTCTGACTCCAATAAGCTCCTGGGACCAGGGAGCTTATCCATCGTGTTTCCTACTCCATCTCCAGTGTCCTGCATGGTGCCCAAAGGAATTTTTCTAATAAATAAATAAATGTTGGAATAAGATTAGGATGGTAATAAGCAAGGAGGGGTTCTCAGCACCAAGTGTAATGCTGCTGGGTGACCATTCTTCCTTTTTGTGCCCCAGCAAATAGGTGCTGTGGGTCACGATGCTCTAGATCAAGAGTGCAAGGTTAAAATGGCAAACTTTTCTGAGGGTAAATGATTCCCAAGGATCAAAACAGTCCAATATTTCTCAATTCTCTGTTATCCAGCTAGACCCACAGAACTCGGATTGCTCCACTGTAGCTTATCCCCCTAGCAAAGCATTAGCATTGAGAGTGGCTAAAAGGAAAGAAGACTCTAAAGTTGTTCATATCTACCCAATGAAACAAGTTGCTTTGCTCCCAGAGAGCTAAAGTATCACATAAACAGACAAATAAATGCAAGTTTGTAAACATAGAGTTGCATCTTGCTTTTAGCAAAGAAGCAACTTAATTGAGGAACCTTTTGACCAGTCAGAACCTGGCTCTGTGTGCATCTTCTTCCCAGCACATATCATGATTGAAATTTTACATTTATTGTTGTGATTATCTGTCTAACATCTGTGTCTCTCAAACAGACTGTAAGCTGCCTGAAGGTAAGGGCATTGTCTGCTTTTGTTACCACTGTGTCCCCAGCACAAAGCCTGCTAGAGATTCAATGAACCAATGAATGAATGAATAAATGAATAAGACTTATATTCTCCCTACACATAGCTTATCACCAGCTTGCTGGGTATCCTTGAATAAGTCGCCTTATCTTGCTAGTGTTCATTCTTTCATTTGAAGAAATGGTGATATCATTCTAACCCCTTCTTAGTATAGATTCAAAGATCAAATGGCATAAAAATGACATGAATGTTCTGGAAAGGATGAGATTCTATTAAAATGTAAGCTACCATGCAAGAAGTACTCTTGCTACCAGAGCTTTAAATACAGGCAACAGAGCAAAAGCAGATCTGAGGTCAAGTGTGACCTGAAAGCAATTGTGGACCTAGGACAGGAAAGGGACTGAACCTACGCCCTAACTTCAGGAACTCTGGAGTCACCCATTAGGAGTTCTATCTGCAGAAGGACTCCCTATCACCCGAGGGAGGAAGGAAAGGAAACACGGAAGTTTCAGGTAACCCCTGGGTGACACTCCAGGAAAACCAGGAAGAGAAAGATCACCCCAGTCCTCATGGGGAGGATGTCAATGAGACATGCTGGGTCTAAATTCAGGATTGACATGAGATGGTACTAAATGATGACCTGGACACAATCCAGCCTGGGCATTAGAGAAAAACTAATTTAAGTTTCTTTAATCAAGTGAATGGTAAACTCAAAGAGCAAGATTACATTTGAGAGGAGGGATGTCTTAACGCTATAATTATTCAACAATAATAATGATAATAGTATTATTTATTGTCTAATATGTATTAGAATCTTAACCTGTGTTCATCTCTAACATCAGCTCTGTAAAGTACGTATGTCTATACCTGTTTTACAGATGGGGAAACTAAGACTCAGAGATCAAGCAACTTGATCATACAGTTAGGTGGCAGAGCTGGAATTCAACCATGGAACTGCCTGATTTTAACTATCATGGTCTTTCCACTCTGTCTCTCCAAAGAAGGCTCCAGCTGGAGATAAAACCATCAGGACCAGCTACGTAGTTTGCAGGGCCCCATGTAAAATGAAAATGCAGGGTTCCTTGTTCAAATTTTATTAAGAATTTTAAGACAGCAAGAGCAGAGCAGTAAGCCAAGAACACGGCCCTCCTGAGTATGGGGCCCTGTGTGTACAGATCATAGGCCCATGAAGCTGGTTCTGCAAACCCTTCAAGGTTGGCTGAAAAGAATCAAATAACCAAGCAATCCCCACCTCTTGCCAGTTCTGAGGAGCCCTCAGAACTTCCGGTGGTAAGACAAAGCAGAGCATGGGAGAGGCAGGGGAAAGGGCCACAGCAGTGAAGCAGGTCACCACTGCTACATGTTCCGGGAATCAGAGCCACCTGGGACCCTCGCTAATGGATGAGCCCTGGGAGCCCACCTTCCTGGTAGCAGCCCTGGGCCGAGGCTCTAGTCAGGCACCATGGCCATCCTTATCCACACCCGGGTTATCCCCAAGACAGGTGCCCTGGGGAAACAAGAGAGGCAACTATGACATAAGCATACAAATATTTAAACAGAGTGAAGAGAAAAAAAATCCCATGAGAAACCAAATAAGAAACATTTACTGGTGAAAACTCAAGTTACATGGAGGCAGAACCAACAAAACAGGGCTTTTCCAGTCTGGTTTCAGTCACTGTCATAGAGAGCAGGACAAGGAGGACAAGCAGGACAAGAGAGCAGGACAATCCAAAGAGAAGTCGTCTCAAGAACAAATGAAAGCAACCTAGTGGAATGCTAGTATTGACTGACCAAAATTTGTGGGCTCTGAGAATGCAAGTTTTGGAATGGATGGATATAGTGACCTTTTATTAAAATTTATTTGTTTGTAATACTAACACAAAAGAAATACATGCTAGCTTAGAAAACTTGGAAAACATAGAGAATCAGAGTGAAAAAAATCACTCATGATTCTACCACTCAGTGATACCACGGTTAATTTGACCTCTTGGTATAAGTGCTTTCAAACTTTTGTTATATACCAACACACACACACACATAAAATTATTTTCAGACATGAAAACCATAGTAATATTCATGCTTTTCTTCTTGTTAAATATTATTTCATGTGACTTTTTTTTAATAGTTGCATAGTAGCTCATCAAATAAATCCTCTATGTCAAGTTTCTTTCTTTCATTTTTTTTTTTTTTTGGCGGTACGCGGGCCTCTCACTGTTGTGGCCTCTCCCGTTGCGGAGCACAGGCTCCAGACGCGCAGGCTCAGCGGCCATGGCTCACAGGCCCAGCAGCTCCACGGTATGTGGGATCTTCCCTGACCGGGGCATGAACCCACGTCCCCTGCATCGGCAGGCGGACTCTCAACCACTGAGCCACTAGGGAAGCCCTCAAGTTTCTTTTTTTTTGATATTTATAAATAATGCTAATATAAACATCTTTTGCACACACATACACTTTCACCAATACATTATTTACTCTTGGTTTTGCTCAGAAAACATTTTCAGCTGGTGTGACATCTGTTTTCACTCTTGGGAAAAGCCACAGAAGGAAAGTGATAATGATAGTACACCACAACCCAGACAGATCACCTTCTTCGTGCTCTTAATGCTCCCCTAGCACTTCACCTGCACATCTTTTATGGCACTTAACACCTCTATTCTTGTTATTTATGTTGTAACCAGATACTCCTGGAGGGAAAGGGCATGTAAAACTCACCTCTATATCCCCCTGAGCCTTGTCCACGTTAGGTCTGCCATAAATGTTTATGCAACAGCTGAACAAGTTCCTCAAGTCCCGTAGCCCAGTCCAAATTCCAGTGTCCTGCCAACTTTCCTCCATAACTGATGTGACATTTCCTTCTCAGCTGAGGGATTGACTTTGAGGATATGTCCAAAGGGGGTCAAGTAGTCGCTTTGATGTGTCTACCACCAGATGACCAGAGTTGGATCTTTTGAGAAATTTAGCAGGAAAAGTGGTTTCGAGTTTCCTAGGTAGGTATAAGAGAATTAAGTAGTGGAGGTTTATACTAGAGTCTATGCTCTCCAAAAATGACTTGATGTTTTGCACTCAAAATTATAGTTATAGTCATAAGAACAGTGTTAACTTACATCTATAGACCATCAATATCTTACAAAGGAAAAAGTCAATCAAGTGCAGACGGCATACTGCCTCTTCTTAAACGTGATGAACCTCTAGCTCTAAACATTTGCTTGGCTTATTCCACTTCTCTCCAAAGTCCACCCTGGGCTTTTCTCTACTTTAGCCTTGAAATATTCTAGCTGTTTTCATCTATTAAACCAACAGAACAGGGCTTTTCCAGTCTGGTTAAATCACATTCTAGCCCTTATCAGTAACAATAATTTATTTTAATCAATGTTCATGAATGTTCTGTACTGATTAATTTCAACAATACTCTTTCCCCTGTATTGACCTTCTACAAGTGCTACGCTATGGGCTCCCTACTGTGTGCTAAGCTAGTTTAGGAGATGGGGTGCAAACATGACTAAGGCAAGGTCCCTGCTTCTTACAAAGTGATGGGAGGGACAGGTTCAGAGCAAGGGCCAGAGCCTTTGAGGGAGTCCCAAGTGGTAGAAAGTCAAATGAGTCAAATCCACTTTCCTGGGCCCCGTATCACTTTTCTTCCCTTAAACTTGGACTTTCCTTTCCCCCAAACTTCCATACTGAACAGCCATCATTGGCAAGGAAAACAGGGAGGATATAGCTTTGAATTTTGGCTCAACTCTTTGGTAGCCATGGGTCTTGAGTAAGTCACTTCACCTCTGAGCATCCCCAAATGGGGATGGAGTAATAATAATGTGATTGCAACAGAGAGTGGTGAAGAGCATGTAATCTGCAGTCAGACTGCTTGAGGGCAAATCTTTTTCAGCATTATAAGTTGTGTGACCTTGAGCAGGTCATTTCAGTTCTCTGGGCTTCAGTTTCATCAGCTGTAAAATGGGAATAAAGATAGAACCTACCTCATAGGGTTGTGATGATTGAATATAGTAATCGATATAAAGTGTTTAGAATAATGTTAATTCTTATTACAAACGATTAGATAGTTGCTAGTAGAAGTCATTATTAGTGGTGGTAGTGGGGTGATAGTTTTAACAATCTATGCCCCAGATCCTGTCTGGTTATATTTAATTACCTCCTGTTCATTCTATTAGGATTTGAAGAACGTAAGTTATTTGCATCTTTCCTAACTTAGTAGTGACATCAACATTTCATACGTCAGGCAAAGTCTAAGAACATTGGAAGCACTGGTTCACTTAATACGCACAATAACGCCAGGCACTGTTATTAGCTCCATTTTACAGAGAGAGCAGCTGAGTTACAGGGAGGGTAAGTGGCTTGTCCAGGAGTAAATAGCTAACAAGAAGGCCGGCTCCAGGCACACATACTAACTCTCAACTGATAAGACAAATCCTGTTGTGTTCGTTGCTGAATCCTATTGGGGCTTGATTTCCTGTAAATAGCTAATAGCTCTCCAATATTATTCCCGCTTCCAGGTGCCAGGTGTTCTGTGTAACTGCAAGGCACTATTCTAAAAAGTACTCACAAAAAGAAATGACTGATTTTGGCCAGCAAAGATCACGGTATTTTGAGAATTTAGCTGAGCCTTTCTCTCTGGCCTCTGTGTTGGGATAAGAGGGAGTGCTCCTGTTTGCATTAGCCAGAGAAGGACTGTGAACTATTATCTTACCTTGTTATCTGAGCTGCTGGTGCACAAGGAAGTTTCCTTTGCTAATGGTTGAACGGCTCTTCAGATAAAGGCCTCCCCGGGATCTCCGTAGCACTAATTAATCAGCTGTTAAAACAGTAGTTGATAAAGACAGGCTTACTTAAAGTTCGAATTGCCTGCAATCAGAGATAACCAGCAGTCCCTTTTGGCAGTGAGATATGAAAAAGGAGAATGATCTCTTATCAAAGTGAACATGGCACTGAAATGAAAAATGTGGTTCAGAAAATAGTGAAAACAACCTCAAATCGGAAAAAAAATAAACGTAGAATTATTTCTTTTAACCTGTGTGGACAAAGTGGAAATGGCACCAAACACACACACAGACACACACACGTAAGTATTAAAACATGATCCACACTAACATTTCAGTGTAAGTTGGGTGAGCTGAGCCAGAGCAGGTTTCACTGTGATGAATGTGGTTATGCAACAGTGTGTGACATGTGGCCACCATTTCCCTTCGATGGAGCCTTCTTTGCTAACATTAGTCACTTAAAAAATTTAAATAAAAACACTGATTTCCTCAAAGGCAAAGGATATGATTTTAAAATATATGTACTAGAGAAATCACCTTAAAAAATGGGCATCTGGTGGATGAATGGAAATAGACTTCCCTGAGAAAAGGCTTGGATGAAATGGAGAAATAAAACATGTAAATTGGTTTGGATATTAGTAACAGCTTTCCAATGGGCTTAAAGGAGAGAAAGGCTCTATCGGGCACAGATGTGAAGGGAAGAACAAATCTACCCCCCTCCCCCCCAGAAGTGACGTTTAAGGAGGCTCAGACAGGTAGGAATATAAAGTGTGATGTAAGGGACCATCAAAGATCCTAATATTTGCAGAAACACAAAATTGAAGGTGTCTAGATATGATGTAGAGTTGAAAGATCTTCAGTAACACTTAAATTCTATTTTCTGGAGAACCAAAAACAAATATAACTGTCTGAAGGGTTGAATTAAGAGATAACTGTAGTTGAATAATCTATGCAATTTTGATCATGTAGCAAATGAATATGTAAAGCCTCCCAGATAAATTATAAACTTGGAAAATAAATTATAATATGGAGGCAAGCTTTCCTAAGTGATGCTTTTGTTAGCACTATTTGCTAACATTTTAATTTACTTCATAAACTCAATATAATGAAATGGAAAGATCAGTGGATTTGGAATCTGGCAACTTGATTATGGAATAATAAATATTATTAAAACTAATAATCAATGTAAACCTGAATAAATAATCTCTCTGAGCCTCAGTTTTCTCACGTGTAAAAATGAGTGGAGAGATCACCAAACTAGATTACCTCTAATACATCTTTTAAGTTTCATAGCCTATAATTCTACATTTCATCATGTATCATTTTTATATAAATGCTCTACATTTTATTGGCAATTTCATTCACAAACCTAAGAGCATCTCAAAAGCTTCTAGATGCTTGGCTTCCAAGAAAATATTACTAGCTATGAGACACAACTAGAAATGTGCAAGTCTTTCCCCAAACCCCCTTGGAAATGTTGGTCTTAAAAACGCAATGGTAATTTGCAAGAATTGAAAAATGTTTTGACAAAATTCCACCTACTTATACGTTTACATAATGCTGGCACAATGAGAACAAGGTATCACTGAATTTCTGTGTCAGTAACCCCATTTTGCATGTTTCAAATTGCCTTCAGCCTTCCACATGCTTTTTTGCCATTCCACTTGATATGTATGTGACATTATCACCACAGTACCCAAGTGCTTTACAAAATAGGGCAGAAATCAGTCACAGATTATTATTGTTTCAGGCTATGATGGTTCAGGAAATGGCGAGTGTGGACGGCTGACGTGGTTGGTATGTGTCTGGTGATGAGTCGGGTTCATGAGGTCAGAACACTCTCCGTGCCCTGTGCCACCTTGGGCCCTGCATTCCACCTGCCCTCTGGAAGTCATCTTCATCTCACGTGAAACGTAGATAATGATAGCCAGCCCCCATCACCATGTGCTGCGGTTCAGATGTGGTTCACCTGATCTAAGAAGCCACAGGGACGCAGAGAAAACTGGTGTGTAAATTCAGGGAACTATTATTATTCCACAGGATGGTTTCTTTGCAGCCTAAGAAGGAACCAACCATGGCAAGACACAAATAAGAAAGGATATAAATACCCTTTAACTAGTTACCAGGAAGTGGCTTTGGGGAAAAATAATAGGTGCTCAAAGTGACTTCTCAAAGGTTGACGACAGCAAATCTGTCAAGCAGGGTTAATATGCCCAGAAATAGTTGAAGAAAAAAATCTATGAGCACTTATTCTATGCCAGGTACTGTACCATCCGTTTACTCTCTGTATCACCTCTAATTCTCACAAACCCTATGTGGGAGATACTGTCATGCTTATTTTTATAGATGAGGAAATAAGGCAAAGAGGTTGAATAACATGCTCAAGGTCACCCAGCTAAGAAATGGCAGAGTCTGGATTTTAACCTGCCTAGGTGGGCTGGCTCCAGAACCTGTGCTTTAAACCACTACATGAAGTAAGGTTCAAAGGAAAAATAAAACACAGTCATTTACCCAAGAGTCCATGGCCTATAAGTGGCAGACCTACAGTCCGAAGCAGGTCTTCCTCAAGCAGAGCCCATAGGTTCCCCGCAGTCTCACGTCAATATCCAGGCCCCTGATAACCTGGGGTTTACCTCCAACTCTCAGGTGACAGGTGAGGTACACCTTCCTCAGCTTCCATCCAGCGTAAATCAAGGCAGAGCCTGAGATGTGACGAGCAAACTCCAGATGAAGTCCAGAGAGAGAGGGAAAGAAAAAGTGTAAGGGGACAGGAGCAGTTACAGGCCAAGCAAGTAGAAACAAGAACTCTGTTCTGTCAAAAGCCGCATCAACTCTACTTCCCTTCTCGCCCTCACCCCTTCCCAGCCAGTGACCTGCCAGCACCCACTGCCATAGCTGGCACATAGCAGGTGTTCAATAAAAGTCAGTTACCCACCCTCCCTCCCTGCCCCTGTGGGCCCAGGACTGAATGTTCACAGGTGGACCCATCTAGATGTTTAATATGATCATTATTGCTGGTGGTTGGGCACCCTCTGCCAGTAAATCGAAAGCCTAAAGCTAAATAACACTCTGCCACCCTTCTTATTCCTGCCACACACCTGTTGAGATGGATAATCCCCACCAAGGACCGCCCATCTACTCCCAGTCTATTTTTAGTTCTCACTCATATTGCAAATAGAAGATTCTCCTCCGAATGCCATGCTCCTCTTTGACGCATCGTGATGCGTGCTAGTTCAAGAAATGCCATCGACACTGTTGTGATTGCCGTGAGCAATTCAGTATTTTTCCCGGACTGCTCACAACTTCTCAGGGACTCAAAAGTGAAATGCTTTCTTCTTAAGTTCAACATGCAGATCCCACCCATTCACTAATTAAATACCAAAGTGATCTGCCCTTATAAAACTACAAAGACATAAGTCATACTTGCCTGGATTAGTTTCTGGGCCCAGATTTCTTAGAAGGATTTTCTTTGCATTATTTGCTACATTTTTGCTCCCGGTGTTCAACAACGAGCGATGACTGAAGCCAGATCTTCACACGATGCCCTGAGTCTGGCTGATGTCTCCTCGTTCCCGAGCACCTGCTTAAACAAGAGGTCTGGGCTCCTCTGGCCTTCCTACCATTCACGGCGGCTTGCTTTCCTAATTGGTTTGGGGTTGGGTGCATGAGCACGTGTGTATCTGCTCATGTTCAACAAAATATTTGCTTAGTTCTTTTTTTTGGCTTCCATCTAATGCTTAACTCAGAAAGAAAGGAGAACTAAGGTGCATTTTTATGTCAGGTAGAGGGGAAAGAGGACTTAGAAAGGTCCTAATGAGAACAAAAGCCTTTTTGTTTAGGAGGTGTCTTAATATTAGTATAATGACTTCAGAGGCTGAGATAAGGTAAGGAAAGGTAAGATGGCGTGAGATAAGATAAGAGTAGGTGGCAACATCAATAAGTAATACAGTCTTAAGAGCATAAAAAGTGAACACGCTAAAAATGTTCAAATTTGAAGAGAAACTGTAAATTTAACCCTGGTTCTAAATGGGCTCAATGTTATTCTAATCTATGCTGTGGAAATTCAATAACTGACTCTATAATCTCCAGAAAGACTTGTTCTTCAGAGTTGTGCTGGAGGAAGCACGGGTTTGGAATCATCAGTTTTGCAGACACTATTGTAAAGGGACTGCTCCTACTGGTAAGAAATGCACCAACCAATTCCCACTATGAGGTGGTGCATTCGTCTTTCCAAATGCTATGTCCTCTTAGTAAATGGCTTCTCCTAGCTGGGTTTAAAAGGTCAGTTACATGTTACAAAAGTCAAATCAGACCATGTTAGTGTTTTCTTCTCCCTTCCCTGGTGAAAGAGTATAAGTGACAGGAAAAAACTCTTTTCGAAGCATATTGATGTAATCATGTCTATTTTATTTATTACAGTGCTCATCTTAGACACAACAATTTAGAGCTGGGTTATCTAGTCCACCTCCCTCACCCCCACCCCCATTTTACAGGTGAGGACGCTGAGATCCAGAGAGAGGCATGACTTCCTGGAGGCTATAAGATGCCATCAGAACTGGAAACCAACTCCCAGGCCAGCCAGGGTTCTTTCACCACAGCATACTGCCTACCATGTCTGTGAATTGTTATTGTTAATGGTGAAAGTTTCGTCTTTTCAACATGTTATATTCCAAAGTGCTGCCCAGAAAATTTAGGATGCAGTTCTCTTCCATTCTATGTAAAGCACTTTTTTAATGTGAAAGAACGTGGATTTGCATAAGACTGGAAGAGGGGACTCATCGCAGCAATTATTGGCCAAAATCCTCTTGTGGTGGGAGCGACAGTCTGGGAGTCTTGCGAGCTTGATTCTAAATTCAGATTCGCTCTATGCTTTGCTTTATGCTTCCAGTCTTCCAATTAAGTCTAAACACTCAATGGCTAAGAAATTAGCTACGCTCTAAAAAGCCCACTAAGTTTCCAGAGAGGGTGGGAGGGCCAGGATGGTAAGGTAGGAGATGGGCAGGAAGCAAAGAAAGCCTCCCAAATGACTTTTGTCCCCATAAGCAAGGTTACCCAATACAAATGTCCTTCTAGTCCGCGTCCTTCATTTTGTGGCCCTCTTTTCTTGCCTGCAACTGGAGGAAAGAGGGGTCTAGGGCAAGCAAAACAGCACTTTTAAAGAAAAAAGAATTCCTGTTCTCTTTCCTTTGCAACCAGGAACTCCATGGATTGAAAGCTGGTAGCATTTACATCTCCAAGTCTTTCTTCTGCTAGTCCTCTAGTTTTATAGCCTGTTTGGCTTCATAAAATACAATTGAGGATTTATAAATCTTAAAAAATAAAAAAGCAAAAGCTGCCCAATTTCCAAATCTGCATCTAACTGTAAAAAAACATGAAGGCATAGTATTCATTCAATAGCTGATTAAATTATTAAGAGTTTAGGGTGGCGCCCTGGTGATGCAGTGGTTGAGAGTCCGCCTGCCAATGCGGGGGACACGGGTTCGTGCCCCGGTCTGGGAAGATCCCACATGCCGCGGAGCGGCTGGGCCCGTGAGCCATGGCTGCTGAGCCTGCGCGTCCGGAGCCTGTGCTCCGCAACGGGAGAGGCCACAACAGTGAAAGGCCCGCGTACCGCAAAAAAAATAAATAAATAAAAATTAAATTATTAAGAGTTTAGAAGTATATTTAATTGGGAAAAAACCTTTATACACTATAATGGTCAAAAGGAAAGCTGCAAGATCATATGGGAGGGTAGATTTTTAATTTGAAAAGCTGGCAGTAAGCATGGACTTTGATATTCTCAGCTACATTTACAACAATCTGTTAAATGGGAAAGGGGCAGACCACAGCTATCAGTAAAGGGCATGAGGTTTGTTATCAGACAGGCATGGATTTTACTCCTGGCTCTTCCAGTTAAAAGTTACTGATCTTTGGGCTTCCCTGGTGGCACAGTGGTTGAGAGTCTGCCTGCCGATGCAGGGGACATGGGTTCGTACCCCGGTCCGGGAAGATCCCACATGCCGCAGAGCGGCTGGGCCCGTGAGCCATGGCCGCTGAGCCTGCGCGTCCGGAGCCTGTGCTCCGCAACGGGAGAGGCCACAGCAGGGAGAGGCCCGCGTACCGCAAAAAAGAAAAAGAAAAAGTTACTGATCTTAGAAAGATTCCTTTAGCTCTCTAAGTCTGTTTTCTCATCTGTAAAATGGAGGTGAGGATAACGTTTTGCAAACAGGTTTGTTGTAGAGATTACTTTTTCAATCATATATGTAAAATCCTTTGTAAAGTCTAATTCACCATGAAATTATTATTTACTAATTATTATCATCATCTTCTTCATTGTCAGTAAATGATACACAGTCCTTTCAGAAGGCTGACATTGCACACCTAGGTATGCTCCTAGACATGCTGATAAATGGAGAAGTGTAATAGCCAAATTGGTTTCTCATCCAGAAGTAACTCAGGTGCGGCGGCATCAGGGAACAGGGATTGGGGCTTCTGGGGTCTAGACAATTAGTGTGACATCCCAAGATTATGAGTTCAAAACCATTACTTTTAAGATGATCAATTACAGGGAAATGTGAACTAACAGCTGTGGAGAATCCATAGTGGGGCTGATTCTACATAAAAAAAAAAGATTCACAAATCAAAGAACTGGAGTTTAGATCTAATGTGTGAGTTAACACTGCAGATGATCTTGGGTAAGTTCCTTCTGCTCTCTGGACCAGTATAGTCAGAGTTACAATTTGCAATCCCATCATCAGTGTTTCAGAGTAGAACTTAGTAAATACTTGTTTAATGTACGTGTGAATGAGCACCCATTTCTCCAGGCTTTTCTCAACAATAGCATTGTTGAATTTTTTTTTTTTAATTTTTTTTTTAAGGAAATTCCTTTATTTTTATTTTTTATTTATTTATTTTTGGCTGTGTTGGGTCTTCGTCTCTGTGCAAGGGCTTTCTCTAGTTGTGGAGAGTGGGGGCCACTCTTCATCGCGGTGCGCGGGCCTCTCACTATCGCGGCCTCTCCTGTTGCGGAGCAACAGGCTCCAGACGCGCAGGCTCAGCGGCCATGGCTCACAGGCCCAGCCGCTCCGCGGCATGTGGGATCTTCCCAGACCAGGGCTACGAACTCGTGTCCCCTGCATCGGCAGGCAGACTCCCAACCACTGCGCCACCAGGCAAGCCCACATTGTTGAATTTTTAAAATCTTTATCTGGTAGATGAAAAGCGGTACATTAGTACTTTAATTTGCATTTTTATAATTATAAGTGATGATGAACACGTACTAATTTAGTGGCCATTTATACTTTATTTTCTAAAATTTGCCTGTTTGTGTCCTTTGTCCATTTTATATTGAGTGATTTGTATTTTTCTTATTAATTACACAAGGGCTGTTTGTGTATTTATTAAATCAGTCCTTTTTCATATATGTTGGACGAATTTCTTCCCAGTATGTTTTTAATACTTTAACTCTGTTTATTTTTTGTCCATGTAAGCATGTATTATTTTAATGTGATCAGAGATGTCAGCCTTTTCCTTTATAACTTCTAGATGTTTGGTGCCATATATATTCTTTACACATGAACATTTTGTGGAGATATATTTCTAAAGCCTTTCTTTTCAATATTGCAAAGACCATTAAAAATCTATCAGCTACCTAATCAGCCAAATTAAGTAAGAGTGGATTTTGTTGAATAGATTTTCTTAAACCGAAATGTTGAGACAACTCGAGATAATAAGTGTTGCTATTACCATCATATATTGATAAGTAGGGGAAGTACAAAACTGAAAAATAACTTGATCAAGGTGAGAGACAGAGGGAGCTGGGTGGTGACTAACTCCCAGACTCACTTGCTGAAGAGCATTAAAATAAAATGTGAAAGTAGATAAAGTTTGTGAAGAGAAAAGGAATGAGAGGGATAAGTGAAGAATGGAAGGAGATAATCCAATGGGGAAGGGAGTCACAGTGAGAGGGCAATGGGAGCGTTGAAAAGAAAGGTTCAGGGACTTCCCTGGCGGTCCAGTGGTTAAGACTTCGCCTTCCAATAGAGGGGGCGCAGGTTCAATCCCTGGTCAGGGAGCTAAGATCTCACACGCCTTGCGGCCAAAAAACCAAAAACATAAAACAGAAGCAATATTGTAACAAATTCAATAAAGGCTTTTAAAAAAATGGTCCACATCAAAAAAAAATCTTTAAAAAAAAAAGAAAAGGAAAGGTTCAAAGACTGAGGAAGGTATTTAGTGAAGCTTGAAAACAAGAGTGAATGTCCAGAGACATGTAAAAGGGGAAGCTCCTAGGCAAATATCTCCCTTCCATTTGGTTTCGGAGAGGTCCCGTCCCTCCTATTTCTAGGGCTCTACAGGCCTTGAGATGAAAATCAACTCCAGTCAGCATTACCTGTCTCCATTCCCAGATGCAAGTCCTTTTCTTTTTTTCATAAATAAGAAAAACAAAGTCCTTTGTCCCATACGCCCCCCACAAAAGCCATCTTCAAGGAGGTAATGCTCAGACTCGATATTTATATTGCCAATTTTTCTTTTTCTGGGTAAGAAAAATTGGAGCACAGGAAAGTGAATGACTTAATATGGACTATTCAGAACCACAAGAAAAATTTTAGACTTCCTCTATTCTTCTGGACCTCACTGGGCTCAGTTTCCATTTGTAAAATGAATCAATACAAATCAGCATTTTCCTATGAAACACTTTTATAAAGGATTCTTGGAAGACTCTGATACAGAAAATCAAGGCCAAGAAACTGACCATACAAATGGTTTCATTCTTTAAAAGTTATAATTAATTTAATATTTTATCACTTTGAGGAAGGTTTTGCATTCTCCAATGTCATCCAATCATATATTTAAAGCAAAAAAAAATCATATTTCTGTGTTTGAAAATGATCCTGCATACTTGAGGTTTGACTAGACGTAGCATTAGCTTTGTTACAAGAGTGTAAGCTCTCTCTCTTTTAAAAATGGAAATACAGTCTGTTCCTCCAATTATTCCCATCCTCTCTCTGTCCCCTTCTTTCCTATTTTTTTTAAACTCTGGATATTAGACACTATAAATACATCAATTTCTCCACTTCTCTGGGGTTCAAATTTATGTAGTTGAGTCTTCCAACTTTATGTGATTTTTGAGATTCTATTTTATTCTTGTCCTCTCTGCATGTCCAATTATGTCTATTTCTTAGTTAGTCATACCTACAAAATATGACTAGTTTCAGAACTATTTCCGACTTCTTTGTTTTGTCTTGTATTTCTATTGTGGCACTAATTACTAGCAATATGATTAATGCACTACTTACCGGTGGTTTTGTTCCCTTTGTTTTTCTGATAATGCTAATTAATCCAATTTTGAAAAAAAATTTTTCAGTTCTGCTCACACATGTCAGATTGCAGGTGCTTTTGAAATCACTTTTCCCCCTTTGGTTTTACATTAAAGTGAAGAGTAACAGTAGACCAATTAGTGATATGGCTGAAAATACTCTTATCAAAGTTGTTCATCAGGGAATGTCCAGGACTGGCAGTGCTGGGAATGGCTCTGAAGTAAGAAAATTTCCATTCACTAAGAAGCTATTTTGCCCTTTACTTATTTCTTAGTTATTGTGCTTGTTTGTGTTGGGGGGGCGGAGGGGGTGTGTGTGTGATTGCTTAGGTTTGGGTGCAACAGACTTTTAATATTTCCAGGGGAAAGCATGGTTGAGGATGGTTGCCTAAGACATGGTCACCAATCAGATTTAAGTAGAACCCACCTGGCCCCGCCTCTCTAAGAGCATCAGTCATCTTGCAGTTCTATCCTCACCAGGCGCTCATTCACTTTTTTTAAGCCTACAGGTACTCGCTGTGCAGTTTGGTTTGTGTTCGCAGTATTCACTTTCTTTGACAGATCAATCAATAATACTCCATGGTACTCCCCCATTAAACTTCCCTTAGCACTTTTTAAGGGCTCTGCTAAATTGCACTATTATATATTAAAATTGATGTGGTACCTAGCTTTCCCAGATACCAAAGATGCAGTGATTTTTGTCCTAAGAAATATTATTTAAAAATCCACTCCATTTCTTCTCTTAAGAAAAATCTTATAGGGCTCATTTGTATTTACTTTTTTATAGATTAGGGGGAAAAAAAACCCCAAACTCTCACAACTTCTGAATCATTGCATAAATAATTACATTATTATTTATGCTTTTGATTCCACTTATAGAATTGTATATTATGTATATAATTTCAAAAGTTTTAACATAAAGTTAGAATGTTTATGCTCAATATGGAATAGGAAAAGTGCTGATTTCCTCTTACATTAATCACTTATTACATATTACATCTCATTTTGATCATGCATATTCTAATCTATAATTTGTGTATCTGACAGTATGCCAAAGAGAGTTTTCAGATTGCCTCTGAGAACTGCAGCAAGATGAGTTACCCCTCCCCACTGCCCTGCCACCTTTGTTTTCTTGTTTCATTTCTTTCTTTTCCTAAATAAAGCAGCAGAGAAAATCTGTCTCAGCTCTCTCATTCACTCAGCAGGTGTAGGTAAAAAGTTCACACACTACAAATAGTTAAATATTTTTGTTGAGGTTCAAGGTAGTGCTTTTAATTTTAAAAATTAACTTTGAAATTGAATTCATTTCAACAAAAGGCAGGAGACTGGGTGAAGTCCCCACCCCCTACAAAATTGGATTAAAGTGCTAATTGTTTTATTTGAAATATCACTTTCGACTAATTAATTTGTTTTGCCCTTGACTGAATTGATTGGAAACCCCAAAAGATGTTTAGGGAAAGAAGAGAGAGCTGTGTGCCTTGACCTTCCCTCACTCTCAGTCACATCTTTATTTACTATATTAAAACATGACACTCTGCCATAGAACAAAAGGTGGGGAAATTATGTAGTTTAAGAGAATAGTTTCCCCTTATGAAAAGCAAGCAGTCTAGGAGATTTTCATCTTTAATAAGATGAAGTTTATGTTTTTGGATGCCTCTAAAGAAACTAGTCGCTCTAATCTAGGCTTTCAATGTGTTTTCCAATCTGCCTTGGCTCACATTTTGTGAATTATGTTGACAGATTCCATGTCACTCAGTAGTCGCCAAATAAATTTGACTGTTTATGGTATAACAATTTGGAGTTTTAAAACAGAATTATCGTTGGCTTTTTTGTTGTTGTTTTGTTTTGTTTTGTTTTTTTGGTTTAGTTTGGTTTTTTTTTAAAGTCGGGTAGAAAGATAAATGAGCCCAGGTGAAAAAGGCCTTATTTTTTTCTGTTTCCAACCTGTCTTTTTCTATTTCCAACCTGTGAGTCTGGAGCAACTTTTTTGCTTTTCTTTTCATAACTTTAAGTTTCAGTACAGGATTGTTCTAATAACTGCTCTCTATTGTGCATCAGACCCTTTTAACTGATTTTCA
This sequence comes from Aethalodelphis obliquidens, assembly GCF_003676395.1. Taxonomy (NCBI): domain Eukaryota; kingdom Metazoa; phylum Chordata; class Mammalia; order Artiodactyla; family Delphinidae; genus Aethalodelphis; species Aethalodelphis obliquidens. The sequence continues at coordinate 84,660,319 of NW_020837945.1, read as the reverse complement.
AAAGTGGTTAAATACAGCAGATGTTATGCTTTTTTTTTTTTTTTTTTAAGGGTATAGGTGAAATTCTGTTAGGTCAGTAGAATGCCTGCAAAGCATATTAAAAATCTCAGATGCTATCGTTGCCAGGGCTCAGAATATTCCGAAAAGTGTTTTGGGAGTGTTTGTGTGGGTTTTTTTTTTCACAGCTCCTTTTAATTTTCATAATCTTTTATCAGAGCTTTGATTCTTTTTTAGTTCCTGACCGCATTTAACACATAAAATGTATTTTATAAAATAAGTCTTTGTTGTAAGTTCTAGTATTTCTAGCCATAATTGCTTGTCTCCCTGTTTCCACAATTTATATATAATGACTAATGTCAACAAACATGCCATCTGAGAATTAAATGTATTTACCCTGAGCTCTATAACAGTCCTTTGGTTACCTAAAGCAACATAACGGAACATTTGGGCAATCACTCCATGTAGCATGAGTTCAAGACTGTTTGTGTCGCACATAACAAGGAAATGAAATATTAAATAACTGAGTGCTACTGTTTATTGAGCATTTGCTATATGCCAGGCATTCTGCCAAGGGCTAGGCAAATGCCATTTCACTTCAACTGTACAGCATCCCTCTAGGGGAAGTAATATTAGCATTCTTGTTTTACAGATGGTGAAACTGAGGCTCAGTGAGGTTACTTCAAGGTTGCAATTTGTCAGTTTGTCAGATACCAGGGCACTTGAGAACTAACTCTTCTTTAACTCTGGGGCAAGGACACTATCTTTTCTGAGATTCAAAAGTTATTTTGATTAAGAAGTGATTGTTTTACCACCAATTCAGTGATATATATTCAAAGAGCTTGTGTTGGAATCTCTGTTAAGTATACTTACAGAAATTTCCAGAAACCAAAAGGATGGACAAATTAGATTGTAGTTGACTAGAAGGCCCTGGAATGTTCAAGAAATTCCATAAAATTAGTTGAAAATGGAAGGAAGGAGGGAAGGAAAGGAGGGAAGAAAGAAGCGAGGAAGAGAGAGAAAGGAAAGAAATCTATCAAATGAACACCTGGTTGATCAAATTCTTCACTTTTTTCAATGCTTGAAGTGGTGCTGTACAGAGGCTGAAATGGCTTAAGCACCTTAGCAGCCACACAGAATCTTAGATATTAATATATTCTGTTGTTGAAACATAGAGGACTGGTTTTAGTCAAGAGCCAGAACCATTTAAAAACTTTTTTTTTTTTTTTTTTTAACAAATGCTGGAGAGGGTGTGGAGAAAAGGGAAACCTCCTATACTGTTGGTGGGAATGTAGTTGGTGCAGACACTGTGGAAAACAATATGGAGGTTATCCAAAAAACTAAAAATAGAATTACCATATGATCCAGTAAACCCACTCCTGGGCATATATCCAGACAAAACTATAATTCAAAAAGATACATGCCCTCCTATGTTCATAGCAGCATTATTTACAATAGCCAAGACATGGAAACACCCTAAATGTCCATCAACAGATGAATGGATAAAGAAGATGTGGTGTATATGTGCAATAGAATACTACTCAGCCATAAAAAAGAACAAAATGATGTCATCTGCAGCAACATGGATGCAACTAGAGATTATCATACTAAGTGAAGTAGGTCAGAAAGAGAAAGATCAATACCATATGATATCATTTATATGTAGAATCTAAAATATGGCATAAATGATCCTATCTACAAAACAGAAACAGACTCACAGACATAGAGAACAGACTGGTGCTTGCCAAGGGGGAGGGGGGATGGGGGTGGGATGCACTGGGAGTTTGGAGTTAGCAGACGCAAACTATTACATATAGAATGGATAAATAACAAGGTCCTACTGTATCACACAGGGAACTATATTCAATATCCTGGGATAAACCATAATGGAAAATAATATAGAAAAGAATGTCTATATGTGTATAACTGAGTTACTTTGCTGTACAGCAGAAATTAACACAACACTGTAAATCAACAATACTTCAATAAAAAAATATATATCTGTAGAAAAACAAACAAGCCAAAGAAACCTTTTTTTCTGGAAAGTTAAAACAAATGCAGTAGACTTATCCAAACATTTTTGTCTAAATGGAACTATATATCCAGTTGACTAAATTTTCAAAGAGTTTTTGTTATTTTTATTTCCATAATACATACATATATAAAACCTATATATACACTGATTACCTATACAAGGTAATCAAATTTGGTTTTTATGTATTAAATATAGAAAATAGGTATACATATACATATAAATGTATATACACATAGGAAAACATTTCTTAAATGTGTCCCTTTATTTGATTTAAAATAATTATAACCTTACCATAAAGCAAGCACCTTTATTGAAAATGGTATATATTAGAAAACAGAAGTGACATTAGCAATACTCTTTCCATAGCCAATTATCATCCCATTTTCTTACATAGCTATTCTCCATGTAGCAGCTTATATTCAAGGATAGTTTCATAAAATTTTCTATGTTTCTTCTTTCATTATATACAGTACTCACTACTTTAAGGAATAAAAATTGTTATGTAAAAGTTAGCCTTCTGTTTTTTAAGATCATCTTCACTGGTGCAGAGATATATTTATAAAATAGTGGCTAACTTTTCATGTCAGTAATCAACACTAACATTATTAGAAGCAATAAGAAACTGCAATTTTAAAATGATTTATTAAAATATTGTACACACAATTAACTTTTATTAATATTTTTATAGAATACTTAATACAATATAAAGTACAGATAATATTTATGCATTAGCTGTAATTTTTTAAAAAATGGCTTTCCTCTGCCAGTTACTGTATTCTTGGGTTACTTTCTCTTTCATGTATGAAGATGAGTGTTTGAGAAATACAAAATATCTTCCATCCACTTAGCAAAATTCAGAAGATGAATTAGTCACCAAAAGAAAGGAAAACGCAATTGATTTTCAATTATTCAGTCTATTCATATTTCCCATTAAAGGTGGAATCCACAGTTAACTATACTTACCTATATAATCTTGTATTTATCTCTCCCACCTCAAGGATTTTTGTACGTGTAAAAGTGTGCTGCCATCCACCTGACAGATTATTATACCTCCACAAGTTTCTTTCCTAGGAAACTTATACTTAGGAAATATTTATAACACGTATGATGTTTATCATATTTATGTTAAGGCAAAAAAAGAGCAGGATATAAAATAACATGTGCAATATGATTACAACTATGTAAATGAAAAATATTAGAAGATAATATACCAAAATCTTAACTTCGATTACTTTGGGTGATAGAGTTATGAGTAATTTTTCTTCTCCTTTTTCTATATTCTCCAAATTTTGTATATAACAAATATATATTATTTTCATAATATAAATATTATCATATAAAATGAATAATGTGAGTTTGAGTCATATTTCCAGGCAACATTTAAAATCAGACGTCCATTTGGCCAGAGTTATTTTACACGTAGACATGAAAATTCTGAATCTGTGCCAATAAAGAAGCTGACCACTAGTTGGTAGATGTGCTGGTGAGAAGCATGATCTGAATACAAAACTGATGGATAGGAAGGAAAAAAAATGGAGGGATGGCTAGAATAACAGGATAAAGAAATAATGGGACATTATTTCCCATATCCGGGAGCTATAATTATTAATATCCGGGTGCTATTGAACCAATTCTAGTTTAGATTCCACTCAGTTTTACTGATCGTTATTAGCAACTGGTTTACAAGCCTCTTCCCCCATATCTTACCAAGTGAAAATACGTTCCCTCCCTAAAATAAGTCTTAAAAAAGGAGATTTAAAAGTAAAATAAAAACAGTGTGACTAAACTACTTGATTGTTCTTATTTATTTTTTTCTGCCAGTAGTTATGGAAAAACACAGGCTGCAGAAAAAGGGAAAATTACTGATTGTGACCCTCAGCAACTTAATTTAATTCTCCTCATACAAAATACATATGAAGATAACAATATGTATTTTGCCTTTATGTAAACTACCTTGAGAAGTGGCCTCAAAATCAGATATGCTCACCCTAAGGGGTGAAAGAAGAAAAAAAATTGGTGTACTTTTATTATATATGTGTGTGTATGTTATGTATTATAATTTTATATACAAGTGTATTGATTTATATACAATTGACTTATATGTATGCTGACACGTGGGCTGACCTTGAGGCCTCTGCTTGTCCCACGTGTCCCATGACCGTGGGTCTCACACAGCACAGAAGGGATCCTGACGGAGGGGCCATGCCCCAGAGGGCTTACTGGACACACTCACCTGTTAGGTTGTTTTCAGTATACTGTCAGGCATTGCAGTCCTCAGGTGCTTGGCTAAAGGGAATTGTGGATTACATTGTCCAGTTTTAACTACAGTGTCCCTCATAAAGTGGATTAATGGCTTTAAAAGATCCCTACAATGAAATCACGTAATGAAGTTAATTTTAATAATGTGAATACAAATGAACAAGAAAATGGCAAAGCTGACACTTCTCCCACCCTTAGCAGAGCTCATGATAGCCACACTGAGCTAAGGACAATGACAATCTGTTTATGCTTTGACATCATTAACACCAAGCATAAAAATAAGGGGAATTTAGACCCAGATCTTTGAACCATAAACTAAGCCAGGATTTTCACGGAACAGGAAACATGTTCAATTATATTGTTCTCATTAAAATATTATTTGTTATATTTTTATTGAGAGCAAAATATTATTGTGCCTTTAAGAACTAAAGTAATTATTTAAAATAATGTTTGTTTCATATTCATCTGATACTTTTAACATTTTTATTTTTGTGCACATTTCATGATGGATGTAATACAGCAATGGTGCAGTAAATGTATGTAAGAAATAAGTGAATATGCATATTTTGAAGGTACATGTTTCAAACTGATTTTCTGGCTGTATGATCAAAAAACTTTGGCAACCACTTGTTTCAAGGATTGGACATAAACATATGTATGAAGTCCCAAGCACAGCGCTTGTCACCAGGAGCTGTCAATCTAGTAAACTAAGGGGATTCTACTGAGACGACTGTCAGTGGGAACTAAGATATATTTTTTAATTCATTTCAGTTTATGCCAGGCCTTTATGAACAATGCCATTCTAGATGGGATATTTTTATCATAATCGAAGGCCCCTGAGAAGTTACCCAGTGGCCCACAAGTAGCCCTGCTTTTCGTCCTTAGGGAGAGCGTGGAAGGAACCTCAGTAATTTAACAGGCTTGAGACGGTGACCACTCATACCTGACTTCTGTTCAGTGCAACTTGTCCGGAGGAGAGACAGCAATCTCATTTTCAGAATTCGAAGAGATGGATAATATAAAATAACAATATAACATAACCATGCTTAGATAAGCCAAATAGGTTCTAACTCAGAGAAATTTGGGTGTGGGCAATAAAAAAGTTTAAGTGCATATAACAATCTGAGCAAATGATTTTTCTCTCAGCATTAATTAAAAGTATTAATTATTGATCTTACATCTTCTCAGGCTGAGTAATAGAAGTTGGGTGGAAAAGCAACAATAGTTATTTTGTCCTTCATTTTTGGATGGTTGATATCAATACAGAATAAGAGAATTTTTAACATAGTATTTACATTTGACGAGGAGTTTTCCATAGATTTTTCACAGGGTTCTTTCATTCAAGGAACTCGTACTTTCAGGAAGATAGATAGACTGTTGTAAGAAAGAGAGAGAGAGGGAATGCCTAAGAGCCACATTTCAACTCGATTCTTCACATGCTATCTTCCTTGAATTTTTTGTGTTAGGCATTCAAATTTGTAACCTGTTAAGAGAATCAACAACCTGTTTCTTTCTTCCCTATCCCCTCCCATTTTTTTCCTCAACATATGTACATTTAAAATAATAATAATAAACAAACAAACAAAAAGAAAAATACCTGCTTGGAAATTTATTTTGAACCTGACTCTTATTCTTGAAGGATCAAATTATAAACAGGAGAGAGGGCAAAACTAGTGAATGTTTCCTTCCTCTTGTCTTGCTTTCTGTCTTTCCTGGACTCTCCTCTCTACTGGAATGTTAAAGACAGAAAGTTCGTTGGCCCATACATAGCTGACTCATTCAAATTCCATATGCATTCAGCTGTGCAACTAGAAAAGGCCTCTATTTCGTTGGTGCTTCGGGGAAGCCAACATAATTTGATCAGTAAAATTATTGAAAGTGATATTTAAAACAAACAAAGAGCTGGAGGGTTGGGACCTAGAACAAAGCAGTGGTGTTCTTCTCCCAGTTTTTTGAGAGATATATATTGAAAATCATAATTCACCCGTCGTTTCTAAACACAGCAGAGTGAAAGGGCAGCCCCTCTCACCGTCCAAATGCCTGTGCAGCCGTGTGACTAAATTCAACCCTGCTACTTTTCCAATTCTGATTTCCTAGCCCTGTGAGAACATCCAGCCATTTAAGGGAGTGTCACTCAAGCTTATCCTTTTAATCGGAGCCCTTAGAAGAAATGCCAGTTTGTTTTTGGAGACAGTTAATCTGACGGAAGTAAATTCAAGTTTTGGCAAAGACCTGTGGTAAGATAGAGTAAAAAGCTACCAAACAGTATTATTATTAGAAGAAGAAAAGACACGACCTCCCCAAGTCAGATGCCAAGAACACCTACATCAGTTTCAATCAAGCTGTAGAAAAATAAGGTATTTTTAGATATATTAAGCCTTAGTGCTTCTGTGCCCCAAGGGCTGTTTTATTGCTGCAAAAAGAGCTTGAATCACTTTTCCATAAGGTTCTTATAATTTAATATGAAATGAGCTTTTGAAAAAGCTGTAGTGCAAAACAAACCTAAACAGTTATTCCTCTGCCTCACCTCTGATACTTCTATGGACTCTCACTTTACTTCATCGCGAGGCCCCTCCACGTGGCTCTCCAGACATCTGCCCAGTTCGACAGATGCATCTTCAAGCTTGGGTTCCCTGAGCCCCACTACACTGGGTGAGTTATTGTTACACTGCTGAGCTGATCCCTAAACTGAGACCTGCAGTGAACCTGTGGCATCCTCGTGCAGAGCTGAGGAGCAAACCAAAGTTTCCATGGTCAAGGTGACCCATGGAAGGGGTCTTGGAGACGCTCTGTTCTAATATCCCCTCGTTACAGATGAAGAGATTGAGGTTCAAGTTGGTTGTGATGGGTCCAAGTCATACAAGAGAGTAGGTGTTAGGTACGGAACATGGGTTTGAGCCGAGGTCTAGCCCGCAGGGTTTTCCAATCCCCACTCTGGGCTTCTACTTGCTCAGAAAAATAGGAGAGCTAGTCCAAGAAATGTAAAGTCCTTTCTGCTCTTGCGTCTGCCTCTTCACCCACTGATAGGTCACAGGAGTCCCTGCTGTGCCATACTGTGATTTGTGCTTTATCACTCCCTGGAATAGCAAAGAGAATGCTGCCATAGCTCCCTTTACAGAACTTACTCTGGCATGGGATGAAGGCGGGGAAGGGAGTCTCAATAACACCCCTCCCCCAAAGGCGATGGAGTGGGAGTATAGGTGATTGATTGGATGCCTTTAGTCCCATATACAACCAACTCCACTAGATGGAGCGGGGTGTGCTCAAAGGAGCTTCCCGTGTTTTCCAGGAGCTGTAATTGGAACCAGGTGAAACTACCCATATCCAACCATTCTTTTTTTGTTTTGTTTTTTTGCGGTACACAGGTCTCTCACTGCTGTGGCCTCTCCCGTTGCAGAGCACAGGCTCCGGACGCACAGGCTCAGCGGCCATGGCTCACGGGCCCAGCCGCTCTGCGGCATGTGGGATCTTCCCGGACCGGGGCACGAACCCGTGTCCCCTGCATCGGCAGGCAGACTCTCAACCACTGCGCCACCAGGGAAGCCCTATCCAACCATTCTTGACCTTCAGAAACAGCAGTCTCATATAGTTCAACCAAACTGTACTGAGCAGCCCCCATGTGCCAGGAACTCTGCCAAATGCCAATCCATGGGTCAACCCTTCAAATGGCCTGTGAGTCCAATGTTTCAGTTCCTCCCATACAGATAAGGCAATGTAATTTGCCTCAGGCCGTGGGGCTGGAAAGTGAGGACAACAGGATTTGGCCAATCTGATCTTCCTTCCTATTCCCATTCTTTCATGTTGTCTCCAGTGGAGGAAAAAGAGGGTATTCTGCCTTCCCCTTCTCCCCTGCTCTCCATCTTACCTCCCCTGAGCTCTCGCCGCCTCTGGGCACCAGGTACTTATGTTGCTCAGCATTCTGGCTGGAGCCCATGACCCTCCTCTCCCCGCCCCAAAGCCCCTCCTCCCTCTGCCCCATCACTCTCCTGTGTTTACCTTTACAGCCCTTTGATTAGCTTCCAGCTCTATGGGCCCCATCAGCACAGTTCCCTGTCCCGCAGAGAGTGACCTGATCGGCCCGGGGCATCACTCCTTCCCAGGAGGTGTTTTAAAGCTGCCACCACCAATCAAGGCACCCCTGGGGCTGCGGGAAACATTGGGCTGCAAGGACTCTGCCCAGCAAGATCCTGACCACAGTCTAACCTGGCCCAAGAGTCCCTAGCCTAGGGTTACTGAACAGAATTCAGGTGACCTATAAACTAGAATGGAAACAACAACCTTTTAATTTTCACTAACTTTTAACTGAAATTTAGCATTTTCTTCCATTTTGAGTGGAACAAAGTAGTAGTATTATTGGTACCTATGATTTTGTCATCAGCAGAAATCACAGATATTTTCATTACAGTTGTTGCTTTTATCTCAAAATCTTGTTTACATTTATCAGGACTTCCAAATCATGACCTGCCACCAGCTCTAATCATTTAACCAATTAACAAAGAAGTACTTATACTGCTATATACAAAATTTGTTTTAATATTTTGTAATTAAATTTTTAAATAAAACTGGTTTTCTTTGTAAGACCCACGCATCTTATTTTATCCATTTAAAAGCATTTTTCTCAGAAGGGGTCCATGGGCTTTATCAGATAGCCAAAGGGGTCCATGGCTCACAAGTGGTTAAGAACCTCTGGCTCAGTGGTAAAGAGAGCAATCAATTACTGTTGCATCTGAATCCTGACCCTACCCCTTACCAGCTGAGAAGCTGAGAAAGCTCTCCTCACATTTTAAGCTTCAATTTCCTCAACCTCTAAAGGTAGGATGAGAACCCACCTCACAGGTTTGCTGTGAGGATCAAATGAAATAATCCAGGTAATAACACAGAACGCAGTGCCCAGCTCAGGGGAAGGGCGCAGTGATGCTAACCCCCATCGTTATTCGAGGGCTCCCCTTCCCTTGGTGTCACACACCTCACACGGTCCTCCATTGTTCAGAGTTGGCCCAAAGGAGTGTTTGTGATCCACGTGCACCCAGTACCCAGTGCTTTCAGGGTTCTCTCTTGGATTTCTGCCTCCCAGACGCAAGGGATGCATCATCTGCCCACTTCCAAGCCATTGGTCATCAATTAGCAGGAATGATTGATTTCCACAGGGGCCAGTGCTCTATCTAGAGAGGGAGTTTTCACCTGGAGACCTCAGTTCCACTGACAGCCATGACCTAGTCCAACGCCAGGTTGGCTGAGTCCCTTAGCCTCTCTGCACTCCCATGGTTGTTGCCAGGGAACGTCTGCCTTCTCCTCACTGGCTGTTGTGCAGAACAAATGAAAAGAGCGTGTGAATCCCTTTGAAAATTGTAAAGTGTGATATAAATATTCGCCACACACACCTGCCACCATCCCTCCTCCATGCCTTTGCACAGGTTTTCTCCTCTGCCAGCAGTGCTTTTCCTATGGTATTTCCAGGCCTGACGCAAATGGAGCGTCCTCCAGTGATCCGCCCTGACGGTGACATCTGCAAGATGTCATGCAACCTTTCCTCTCTCCCATCATCCCTTCAACCACATCAGTCCTTCAGCACTCTTCACTTTCTGCTCTACAGCTTTAGGTCTTACCTTCCCCGCCAAGTAAACCTTCTGAGGGCAGGACCACTGTCTAATTTTACTTCGTATAAATAAACCCTGTTGTATTATGGGCTCCTACCTAAATATACTAAAAATTCATTTTAAAACGACACAATATTTTTCAAGCTGTTAAAGACAATTCCTGCCCCAGAAGGGGTTGATGGAAAGATAATAACTAAAAACATGGGACAGCTCAAGTGCAAAAGCATTATCCAAACACCATATTCTGAGCTCTGAAGAAAGATCAAGCAGTAGACTCTGTGGCTGGGGTTGGGGCTATGATAGATCAAGGGAGGCTTCCAGGAGGAGGGGCGTGTTCCCAAGAGGTACGTAAAAGGCAGGACTGATGGCCTGAATGAAGCAGCAGGGACAGGTGGAGAACTAAGCCTGGAGACTAACAAAAAGAGTAGGAGTGAGAGTTCATCCACACATTTCTCTAGCCCCTCCTTCCATCAGCAAACCTTTAGTGAAGACATGCTTTGTGCCAGGCACAGTGCTGGGCACTAGGTAGACACAGATGATGGAGTGTGCAGATGTACCATGAGAATTATCGAGACTGTAAGGCTATAGTTGTATCTCTAACCCATAGCAAGAACATCACTGACGTAGGAATTCTGGCTTGTCAAAGCCTGGCAAAAGCCATTTTTAGGGGGGATCTTCCTGAGCAGGCCACATTTCTGCACCATAGCTGATGCTCACCACGGCACTGTCAGGCCTTTCATCTCTTGTGACTCACAGGACACAAGGGGATTATGGAGGTTAACGGTCACTGAAGCTCGGACTTCAACACACAAGGAAGCTTTAGGTTTCTTCAAAGAAGGAAAGATCCTTTCTTATAAACGTTTTTTGGTCTTTATTTTTGAAACCAAAAATTTTTAATGTTTCAACTGTTCCAACTAGGTACCAGACACTTTCTGTTTATTATCTCATTTAAAGTGTTCAGTGACCCCATGGAACGTGGGTATCTCCCTCACATTTTACTACTGAGGAAATAAGATGGAGAAGTTAGCAACTTTCCCAAGGTCACATAGCTTGTAAGCACTGAGGCCAGGTGGAGATTGCAAAGTCAGTGGTCTTTGCTTTTGTTCTTTCTTTTAAACCATATAATTCTATATCTATGATTTTTCACATTACATGCCTTTCGGTGAACTTTCTGGGTGTACAGAGGTGGACTGGACACACACTTAACCGTGTTATGTCCTTGTCACACCCTGAGAAAATGTTCCAAAAGTGAAGAAGAAAAATGCTGATCAGGTCTGTCCTGGGAAACGTAATATGAGCCTAATATTTTAGAACAGATTCTTTAGAATTCCAAAGAACTCATCATAAATAGGATGTGGCCATTATTTTTGGTGAGCAATTAGAATACATTATCTTGACAGAATTGAATTTCCATTAGTAGAAGTGGGAAGAGTACTTCAGAACTGGGCACATCTTCGCTTTCATGTTTGAAGTAGGCGCTGGAAACCATGTTCTCAAACTTCAAAATCCCGCTTAACGTTGGAAATTTGGCCATGAATATATGCAGCTATTCTCTGGCACTTTTTTGTAGAAATGCTTTAACATCTAATTTCAGAGCATCCATTCACTCACACATTTTAAAAATTGATTTAAGTTAGTGCAAGGAACCGTTTGAAATCCATAGGACTTGTGGCTCGGCTCACTGAGTCAGGAATATGCCTGTATGGCTTCCACAAGGACGTGCTTGTTGAGCTGCCGATGTGCGCAGAAGGTTGCCATGGATGGGGGTCTGTTTGTGCCCATGTGTGCATATACACACGCACTTCTGCATTCACGTGTACACGTGCTATGGAACTGCCTTCAAAAGGTTTGTTGATTCATTCATTGAACAAATATTGCCTAGTATACCCCTTGTGCATCTCCTCTAGATAGCTGTATGGGACTCCTCAGATTCAGCCTAGAAAGAGGAAGAAACCAGAGAAAAATGAAATGCTAAACACCTCACTGAAAACTGCCATTAGTTACTCTCTGGCCAATGGGTGGCCAGGGTTCTAGAAAGAAAAATGCTATCATTCATGACCTCGTACAAGAGGCCACATCTTTAGCTTCCAGGAATAATTCACATCGGGTGACCTCTCATCGTGTGTCAGACAGTTCACAGGCATCTTCTCTGGGTCACATCCTTATTTCTGAGATGAGAAAACAGACATCAAGGGACTGACCCAAGGATACATGGCAGCCAAGGGTAAAAGCCTTGTTCCACAGGCTGCAAAGTCCTCGTGCTTCTCACTCCACCCCCCGTCTCTCTTCCTTCCTCACTTGTGTTTCTGGGAGAACAGACAAACCTTTCCTGTACTGGAACAGACCAAGGGTTATTGCCAGGGCTGCACCTCCACAGCACACACACCGTCTGCACAGAGACACGGCCCAAGCACATGGTGCCAAAGGACGGAGCAGGGTGGGCGGTCTGGGAATCAGCTGACCTAGGAGGGCCTGGCAGGCATCACGGAGCAGCTCCATCCACGTCAGGGACTTTGCCCTGTGCAAGCAAGGTTGGTGGCTACCAGGCACTCCCTCTGCCTTGGACCCTCCAAACCCACGGTTCTAGTCCCAGGAGAGACTCGAGCGCAACACAAAGTACAATAAAATGTAGGGTCCCTTCACTGGACCTCAGGGACTGTGATGATGGGCCAGAGGACCATACACCAAAAGGTGGCTCTCCTGTACCCGCTGTGCACACACCTCACGGGTAGTATGTGATCTGTGGTGTGGTGTATATCGATGCCCACACATATGTCCTATATATATTTTAGAGATATGAGTGGCTGGTATCACTACAGGACAGTTTAGTTCCAAAACAACACTCTTCTGGTAAATTTTCAGTGTTAAGAACTGGCTTTCAGAGTAGCATTTATTATCTCTATTATTAAAATCAGATATAATGTTAAATTTTTATTGCTACAATATTGGCTTAAGTGCCTTTATTTTTACCAGGCAAGTCCCTTTTTTTTTTTTTTTCTTTGTTTTAAAGGAGGGGGAGTTGATTTTTTTAAGAGAAATATTATTGGTGCACTTCTTATTAAATGATTACTGTTTGGTGCCCTGTGGCCTCAGAAGATTTAAAGCTCAATCATCTGATATAATACTTCACACCATAAGGTAAGAACATTCAAGCAATTAGCTTAAGGTGCCCAGTGAAGAAGTGGCAGGACCTCCCGACGGCCACAGTGCTGGCTGGACATTACCACCAAACAATAGCTATGAAGGAAGCACTAAGGAGTAGAGTTTTTCCCCCTCATTCTTATTCTCCAAGTAAAGACTAAGCAATAGGCTTTTTTTTTTTTATTTTATTTTTTACATAAAATTTTTATTTGAAAATAGCTTTAGATTTACAGAAAAATTGTGAAGCCAGCACAGAGTTCCTGCATACCCTGTACCCAGCATATTATTATTATTATTCGTCATTAACATCCTACATTTGTATGGTACAGTTGTCACAATTAATGAACCAATATGGATACATTATTATGAGGATCATTACACATTATATTTACATACTTATATTATACATGATTATAAACTAAATACATCCTGTTCAGATTTCCATTATTTTTACCTAATGTCCTCTGTCTCTTCCAGGATCCTACTCAGGACACCATGTTCCATTTATTGGTCATGTCTCCTTAGGCTCCTCTAGGCTGTGATGGCTTCTCAGGCTTCCTTGTATTTGAAGACCTTGATTTTTTTTTTTTTTTGCAGTACGCGGACCTCTCACTGTTGTGGCCTCTCCCGTTGTGGAGCACAGGATCCGGACGCACAGGCTCAGCGGCCATGGCTCACGGGCCCAGCCGCTCTGCGGCATATGGGATCCTCCCGGACCGGGGCACGAACCCTTGTCCCCTGCATCGGCAGGCGGACTCTCAACCACTGCGCCACCAGGGAAGCCCGACCTTGATATTTTTGAGGAGCACTGCTTAGATATTTTGTAGAATGTCCCTCGACAGAGATTTGTCTGATGTTTTTCTCATAATTAGGCTGCAGTTACAGATTTGGGGGAAGAAGAGCAGGGAAGTAAAGTGACACCATCTTCACATAATGATCTTCTTTTTTAGCGTAAGTAAAACACTTGGCACATACAGCGGACGCTCAATAAAGGACAGATTCTTCCTCTCCTCCCACCTCCAGGCAAGTTTAGACACCAGAAAGTAAGGCAGATATAAAACATCTTTACTATATGTCCTAGTTCCTCTTATCCTAGGAAATGTGTGATCCAGATAGAAAGCAGGCTTGAGAAGAAAGTGGAAATTCAGATTTTCGATAATCACATTCAGGGGTGGTCCCCTGAATACAAGTGGTCCCTGTGCTGTTTATTTGCCCCTCTGAGACCTCTCTCACCCTGCCCCGTGTCCCAGAAAGTTGACCTCTATGGCCTGTCTAATGGACAGCCTCTTTGCTGTCTAGATTCTCATGGGTTTGCTCAATGCATCACCATCAGGAGTTCAGTGGGCAGGAGAGGGTGAGCTGTGGGCACCTGCTCTGCGCTGCTCCATCCCTGTTGGCCCCTTGAGGCAGTTCTCTCCGTTGCCGGGTCCTTCCTGGGCTCTGATAGGTGCTCCTCCCCTCACGCATCCCTTCCTGCTGAGGGGTGTGATGGCGCCCCCTGCTGCTCCTCCAGGATCTGCACCTTCTGTTGTTGGTTTCCACAAACTCTGCTCATATTGCTGTAAATTGTTCCTTTATTTACCCATTTTGAGTTACCACCTCTTTCTCAGCAGGATCTTGACTACATACATATACATATATATATTTAGATATATATATCTCCTCTATAAATTTGGATACAGAAAAGAATCAAAGGTGTTCTCCCAGGTCAAGTGGCCAAATAGCATCTATTGAACTGTGACTTAATAGTATGGTTTCGTATGTTTAGAGAATGAATCACTGGAAAGAAGATGTGGTACATATATACAATGGAATACTACTCAGCCATAAAAAAGAACAAAATAATGCCATTTGCAGCAACATGGATGCAACTAGAGATTATCATACTAAGTGAAGTAAGTCAGAAAGAGAAGGTTAAATACCATATGATATCACGTATAAAGTGGAATCTAAAATATGGCACAAATGAACCTATCTGTAAAACAGAAACAGACTCACAGACATAGAGAACAGACTTGCGGTTGCCAGAGGAGAGGGGGGTGGGGAAGGGATGGACTGGGAGTTTGGGATTAGCAGATGCAAACTATTACATTTAGAATGGATAAACAAGGGCCTACTGTATCGCACAGGGAACTATATTCAGTATCCTGGGATAAACCATAATGGAAAATAATATAAAAAAGAATGTGTATGTGTGGATAACTGAGTCACCTTGCTGTACAGCAGAGGTTGTCACAACATTGTAAATCAACTCTACTTCAATAAAAAAAAAAAAATGAAAAAAAATGAGCTACAGCTACTGAAGCCCGCGTGCCTAGAGCCCGTGCTCCGCAACAAGAGAAGCCGCTGCAATGAGAAGCCCGCGCACCACAAGGAAGAGTAGCCCCCGCTCACAGCAGCTAGAGAAAGCCCACACACAGCAACAAAGACCCAGTGCAGCCAAAAATAAAATTAATTAATTAATTTAAAAATAGTAACAAAACATTTTTTAAAACGTGAGAATGAATCACCGTATCAGACACATCTATGCTACTGCTCTCTACCTAATGCTCTCCAGAATGACCTTCGCAAGTTTATACCTTTATTTTAATGACGCTGCCATTACACAAAACATTTTTAGAATTGTAGAATCCCTGTTTGAAAATTATCTTTAGAGACAGTTTAAGGTATAGTGATCTTACCAAACTTCACTCCTCGCTTCACCATCCTGGGTTCTGAATTACTTTTGACTGTTTCCAAAAATCAAATCCAACCTCAATGAGTAAAGCTTTTACTGGTGACATTTAGAACAATGAACCCTAGTCTGTGAGGGAAATTTTTAAAAGGAAAAAAATATTTTTTAAGAGAGAGAAAGCTGTCGATTTGTTGAGCCACGGCAACATTTGGAATAAGTCTGAAGTATGCATAGGTGACTACTTTGGGGTGGGCAGGATTCCTTTGGATGTATAGATTCTGATGTGTTTGTTAAAAAAAAATCTGTCATTAGAACATAATAACATAGTGTTTTATAATGCAGGCTCTGGGGTCTGTCTGGCTGGGTTTAAATTTTAGCTTCATCTTTTATTATCTGTGTGTGTGACCTTAGGCAAGTTACTTAACCTTTCTCCGCCTAGAGTTTCTCATCTGTAAAATGGAGACAATAATAGAACCAACATTAGTTATAGGGTTGTTCTGATAATTAAAATAAATGGTATAGCATAAATGTAAAGCATTTTAAATGGTGTGGAACATAGGGAGAAATCAAATATTAGCCGTTAACCATTGTATATCATGTTGTGTCATGCACCTTGATTAATGACCATCAATTTTTTAGCAAATTTATGCATTGTGGCTATATTGCAATCTTTTTCAATCTTGTTTCTTTATTTAATTGTTGGCTGTTATCTTCATTAGGCACTGCTATCATATAAAAGTAAGGTTGGTTCAGAGATTAGCAAAGTAAAGAAATATATTTGTCTTTATATTTACCTTTTTGTTTCCACAGAAAAAAATTGTGTTCTTCAAAAAGAAAAACTCTGATGTGTCAGAGTTTTTGAAGATACTCATATAAATAAGCTCCAAGGCTGAGAAAGGAATTAGAGTCTGCTAATTCCCACGTGTTGGTGGGCCCTAGTCCTTCACGTGGTCCAACCAGAGAGAAGAGAGGAATCCCATTACCAAGAGTGGGTTTTGCAAGAAAACTGATATACATAGGAATTATTTTTCTTTCCAAAGATTCCAAATTAATGCAGTTTCTAATTATTCAGTGACAGATTTTATTTTTCAATTTCTAAGTTGCAGTGCATTCCTGGAATATAAATATATATGTAAATATATATACAATACACTCACATACATACATTTTTAAGCTATTGTACAGTCAGATTAAGTTAGCTGGATCTACTGAGTAACCCCATGAACTAATGAAGTAAACATTTGCCCCCGCTGGGCTGTCGAAGGCTTCCAGGACTCCCTAGCATACACCTGCAGAAATCGGTGATTCACCTTTGAGTCACACGGCAAGCCCTAGCAGGGGGAAGCCAGCCGGGATGCAGAGGGTGCACTTGGCTGCCGGTTCTCTCTTGCTCTCCCAGAATAATGACATTAATGACACTTCCAAACAGCTCACCCAGTCACAAAGTGGGAGATTTCAAAATCCATGTGGCAGCTGATTTCCTAATAGGATGCATTAAACAGGACATCGCATGTTTTATGGGCTAGGGTTGATTAGACCATAAGACTTAAAATATGTAGCTAAAGTGGTTGAAAAATAGGCCTTGGAAGTTCAGATCAAAGCATTACAGGGGGGTGATTAGATAAATAAAAAGTTTAAGCCTAACCGAGCAAATAATTGCACATCCCCTGAAAAGCTCGGTTCACAGGGATTGATCAAAATGTGAGTCACCCCAGGCACAGATGTCTTTCTAAGAATATTCCTTTTAATTTTTTTAATATACATCAAAAGAAAAAAAAATCTGGGTACTGACCAGCAAATACTCCTGTTTATATAAGAAAAGCCTCTTTAAGATACTGACAAAAAAAAAAAAAAATCCCTCATTGTTTAAAGAGGCCAGTTTTTTCTTTTCTCTTCCTTCTCAGTCTGTAGTAAAAGGTTTTTGCTTCTTTAACACAGACTAATAGAACTCACCTAAAGAAAATTCTAAAAGATTTCTGGTGCCTTATCTTGCCCATTATTATATAGAAGTCAGATACAGGTTTATGCTAAAAGCATGTACTGTTATCTTTCTAAAGAAAAATATTTCAGTGGGGAAGATTCATCTTTTCTAGTTAAAAAACAGAAAAGCATTTGCAAAGCTTATTTGTGAATTGGTATGTGCCAGACACTAGTTATCTCATTTAATCCTCATGACAATGCTCGAAGGCAGGTTTTCATATTCCTGGTTTATATGCGAGGAAATTGAGGCACAAGTGCAGATTAGGTAACTTGCCCTAAGTCACAGGGCTGGGAAGCGGCAGCGTGGAGTGTGAGGCCGGGTCTAAGGCTGAACTCTTCCCACCTGACAGCACTCTTCTATCTGACAGTCATTTTTTAGCTGCCACAGAACTCTGCAACTGCACCTAGATCTCAGTCATTTTTATGAGCTGATCTTGCCTGTTTTCTCAAGGCAGGATGCCAGTATTATTTCTTATTTTGAAAATGAGAAGGTATCTGCACCCCCATGTTCATTGCAACAATAGCTAAGATATGGAAACAACCTAAGTATCTATTGATAGATGGATAAAGAAAATGTGATATACACACTCAATGGAATATTATTCAGCCATATAAAATAATGAAAGCTTGCCTCTTGTGACAACATGAATGGACCTTGAGGGCATTATACTAAGTGAAATAAGTCAAACAGAGACAGACAAATACCGTATGATCTTGCTTACATGTGGGATCTTAAAAAAAAAGTCATAGATAGAACAGATTGGTGGCTGCCAGAGGCGGGGAGGGATGAAATGGGTGAAGGGGGTCAAAAGTTATGAACTTCCAGTTGTAAAATAAATAAGTCATGGGGATGCAAGGAACAGCATGGTGACTATAGTTAACACTGTCTTGCATATTTGAAAGCTGCTAAGAGAGTTGATCTTAAAAGTTCTCATCACAAGAAAAACAAATTTGTAACTGTAGGGTGACAGATGTTGAATAGACATATTGTAGTAATTTTTCAATAAATATATACAAATAGCAAATCATTATGTAGTACACCCAAAACTAATATAATGCCATATGTCAATTATACCTCAATTTTTAAAATTAATGTATTCATTGTTATTGCATCAAAGAAATGGTGCTCACCTTGCACCTCTGAGAGGTGTTCCAGGAGGAGACAAAGAGACAGCTGTGCAGAGCGCTGGGGTTGCAGTCCTTGGGGTGCACGGGTACCATATTGTCATCATAATACTATATCATAGGATGTAACAACAGCTGTAATTTGTCGACGTTGTGAGAACTACATGAAATATATGCAAAATCAAGTAGCTGTAGTCATCACACACAAGTATTCAATAAATGTTCCCAAAGCAACCAAAACAAAACCAAGCACAGTCTCCCCTTGTCAGAAGTGTGTGTGAGAAGAAAGGCTATGTACTATCAACACATTTATCTGCAACAATAGGCTGGCACTCCACAAATAGCTATAATACACTTAGGATGTAGCTGCATGAAGTGAGAACAAACAAACAAACAAACTTACAAACAGGGTGGCTGAGTGCCGTAAACCTCTGCCATCACGCTCAGGAAGCCACTGGCTATGGGTCCTGCAAATTTCAGTGTCAAACCTGACATGCTCTAGCACCCAAGACGAAGCAGATAATAAAGGGAGAAGTTTCTCCGCAGTGCTACTTAGGTTTTCACAGATTAGTTTAGAATTTACTCAAGTGTTCAAAAGAAAACAAATCCCACAAGTCTCAAACAGGGCTGGTCGCTTCTCCCCTAGAGCAGTTTTCCACATTTACTTTGTCTCTTGGAGAGGCAGACTCAAAGGAAAGTTGTAAGAGTGATACGTGCTCATTTGCCCCCCTAAATTTACATTAAAACCTCAATGAATATTAATGGAGAGAGTGAGCCAATATAGAACGGTGTTTTTCAAAGTCAGAACATCCTTCTCAGAATCAACTGAGGTCCTTGTTAAAAATGTGGATTCCAGACCAGTTATCTTGATCCTCTGTGGGTGGGGCTCTGGAATCCACGTGTTTAACAGGCTTCCCGGGGACTCGAGGACACACAGATATTGAAGAACCTCTGATAATGGGGATAAAATCCTCTGGATTTACTTTGCCTTCAGACAACACCTGCCAATTTTAAAAACAAACAAAACAATAACAGGCTGATTTTAAATTGACAAATGAGAAGATGGGGTACCTAAAAACATTTCTGACTTAAGGAATAGCAAACCCTGATATCAAAACACAGCAAATGACCCTTTTACCAAGTTCAATGCTTGGACTTTTCTAAGCTTACCAAAGTACTAGGAACCATCTAATAATTTTAAAAAAGAAAAAAGCAGTGTGTGTGTGTGTGTGTGTGTGTGTGTGTGTGTGTGTGTGTGTGTGTGTTGAAGCCATGCAGACAAAAATGTTAAACCAAGACACAGTAGGGTCACAGAATCACTAATTACATCTCTTTGATACATAAAAAGTGTCAAAAAATCATATTCTTTAGTACTCAGAAAGACCCATTGAATATCAACCAGGATTATGTGCTTACTCTGCTGGGCACTGCCCTAGCCCCAGATAAACAAAGATGAATCAAACACAGTGCAGTGGTTCTTAAACAGTTCAGGGTCTCAGATCCCTTTGAGAGCCTGAACCCCTGAAAAATGTCCACATGCAGAAACACTTGATTTTGAGTAAGGTTTCAGGGGACTGGTCAAGACTTCACTTAGAACTCTTCATCAAGACCAGACACAGAGTATGAATTGAGCAGGTCCTAAATCCTGGAAGGTTTGTGGTGTTCCTGTCCCACGTGCAATTCAAAATATAATTTAAATGTTTTAAAAATACACTAGTGAAATGTTCTTAATTAAAATTGCTTCTTTCCAGAATTTCTAATTTCCATTTGTTTTGTAGTTTCTGAATAGTTTTTGGTGTTGGTGTTTTTAGTAGTTCATTTGGTTTAATGCCTCTGCTTTCCCAGAGCACTAAGTGTATATTTAATTTGTCTGTGGATAATTCAGCATTAATCTAGAGGGAGGCACAGCTCCCCAAACACATCTACTACAATACTGGATACTATGAGTTCTGTAATGATCTAGGAGTACAGAGCAGTCGGCATGGGAAAGAAAATTTCATCTAAACACAGTACCTAAATATAAGTTTTGAGCTCAAATGGAATGTTCCTTTAGTGATGCTAGGGAGGAAATGACTCTCAGTTAACAGAGAGTGTGCTCCAGGGTGCCTGTGACAATCCCATCTGACTAAGCAATCAGGAAGGGCTTATGTAAGACTGGTGTGGAGAGCAGAAAGGGAAGGCACTTGGGTAGTTTCATATGCTCTGTATCTTTCCAACAAAAGATGGCATTGAACACCTACTCACTGACAATTAGGGGCAAGGTAATGTGAGAACCAACATGAAGCTGGGGGCAAGAGGAAGGGGAGAGCAAAGGCTGTGGCAGGAAAAGACTAATCAAGTGAGAGAAAATCCCGATGCACAATAAAGGAATGAAAAGGGAAATAGATAAGAGGACAGAAGAACGTGGCCAAGCCAAGAGGACCGTGCTTTGCAACGTACTCTAATATTGAACAGAACATAGAGGCTCCCAGAGCAACGATACCCAAGTGACCTGGGTTCCTGTTCAAGAAAGATCTCCATTCTTATTGTTCAAGTTATTTACCTCATAAGACATTTGTTTTTAACTCTCACACACACATTGACCCCTGTCTTCTCAATCGCCACCTGCTATCACCCAAACAACCAGGGAAGAGTTGACTGTTTGTTTATTTATGCTCTGCCTGTTTCCAAAATGGATTTAAGGCAGTGAAATTTCTATGTTAAAAATGTATCACTGTAAGAACTTTCCATATCTTTAGCCAGACAATACTTGATCATTAGAATGTTATGTTAGTCTGCTGACACTATTTACATTCAGGTGTTTCTTTCTGCTTATGCAACAGAGAAGATCTCTTGCCCTCAGCTCTACATTGGTTCCTTTTAAATATTTCGGGGCAGGGTATCAGGAACCATATTTTCAGACGAAGAGTCAGCCCATGAGTGTGAAGGTCATGATGATAATCACCATCATTTCAAGGGTGCCTGCCATTGTACACAGACCCACACTGAGTCTTCACAACAGCCTTTTAAGGAATTTATTACTATGCCTCATTGTACAGATGAGGAAACTGAGGACCAAAAAGGGGCATATTAACTTGCCTGAGGTCACATGGCTAACGGTGGCCGGCTGCAAACACAGCTGTGACTGATTTCAAAGCTCACCTGCTCTCCTTTAGTCTGCTCTGCCTTCCTGACAGCGAGGCAGGAAAAGGGGAGACGCAAGAGAGGGAGAAAACCCAGGCTCGGCGGCACTGATGTAGGGAGGGATACTTGGCCTTCGTCCTCACTTCTGAAACAGACCTTTGCTATTCATCTGTCCCAAGGGTTTTACTCATGTTTTCCACCTAAATGAACAGGATTTGCTTGAGCATCACTTAGGCAATGTAAACATCATCTTTCCCCATGGGAATCTTTTTCCTGCTTGGGACTGTGGGTTTGGGCCTGGATCTGTGCATGTTTTGCCTGGCTGATCATTGCCATGAGCAACCTAAGTGACTGTTTAAGAGAAAGAGTGAACATGCTATTTTGAGACACCAATGCAGAAGTAAGATTATGTAATTAAGACCCTCAGCTACAATTTTTGTCTTTTATACAGTATTTATACATTTTTAGGGGGTAGAGGAAAAGGCTGGATGTAATTCAAAAGGAAATGGGGATTTAATAGGATCCAATCAGGAGTTAATTAGCCATTGATGTGCCAGACAGTCTTAGAAGGTCCCTCCACTAATCCTTGCTTCTGTGACTTATGTCAAGAATACTGAGGCCAAGGTAAAAGTCAGAGCTGCCACCAATTGTCTGAGACAGGTACTCAGACCTGCATTAGCGATCAGCTCTTTTGTGAAATGTTCTCCTCTCTTCAGATGAATTTATCTGCCATGTTTTTCACAGACCTAGGGCTGAGTTCTTTTTTAAGGCAACGGTTCCCAAATTCTTTCTGAAAAACGAATGAGGAGTTTCCCTTACCCTTTAAGCCTGATTTGAATCTGCTTATTATCTGTTTAAGGTTATCTTTCTGTCAATAGAAATAGTGGTATTTCCAACAAAAGATTTATTTTTGTTTCTAACCATAGCCAACATTAATTCAGAGTCCACTCCCACAGCTGTGAGCCTGGATCAAAGTTCCTCTTTTCAAAAACAGATCACCAAAGCCTGCAATACACACAGGCTGAAAGTGCTGTAAACTTGAAGAAAAGCAGGGCAGCACATACAGACCCACAATCTATAAATGGTTTTGATGATAAATAATTAAGACTGATTGAAATATACTGAGTGTCATTTTCTTATGCCACTTTTCATTTACTTATGGAAGAACTTTAATACAAAAAGCAATATATCTCTCTTACAGAAAATATAAAGAAGAAAAAAAATCTGAAAATCACATGGAAACCTATTACACAAAAAGTAGCCACAATTCACATTTTGGTATATAACCTTCTAGTCTCTTAAAAAATGCATAGTATTTATTTTATTTAAAAATAGATCATGTTGTAGGTAACATTTTTAATCTAGTTTTTTTCACTTCACAAAATATCATGAGCATTTTTATGTGCCATTAAATCTTCTTCTCCAATGTCATCTTTCTGTCTTTATAGTATTCTGCTGTAATTATTTTTAAGTAAACACCTTCTAAAGACCTAATTTTATTTATTTTTAAATGAAGTATGAGTTTATTTGGCTATAAGAAATAAGATCCAAATGAAATTCCAAATCACAATTTATAGAGTTATATTTAGTTTTTAAAATTACTTGCCAATTCTACATAGACTTTGTTCTAGTTTATAAAAAACGAGAGCTATATTAATAAACACGAGTTACAATTTGACACATTTTATGACTGGAAAATAATCTAATCATGGCTAAAAATCTCTTAATCTTGGCTCAGATATTTTGGCATTTAAAAATGAAAGATTTTCGTTAGATGCTAATTAACAAACTTTTCTGGCAATGTAAGTCTCCTTTTTGTCATTTTAATTTCTAGAACCTCTGTTTAACTAAAAGTAAAAGACTAATATAGCTAGATAAAATCATTATAGCCTCTATTAATGACAGATGTTTTAGGCCATACAGAATTGTTTGCTTCAACTTGTATTTCTTAGGGAATTAAGTAATATATTTTTCATTCTGGGATTCTTATTACTTGACACATTAATAAATATAGTCGTAAGAATCTCAGGACTGTATCATTCTCAATTTAGTGAGCATTTATGATACAGGTATATATTCTCGACTTTTTTTTTCTTTTAAAAGCCTAATTTTATTTTATTTTTAAAATTTTTTTATTTTTTAGCATTATAATAACTCTCTCCTTTATTTTTATAGGCAAAATACTTTAGACGATCCTAAAATATTTTTCTTCTTTCTTTAAAATTAATTTATTTAATTTATTTATTCTTGGCTGTGTTGGGTCTTTGTTGCTGCGCACGGGCTTTCTCTAATTGCAGCGAGTAGGGGCTACTCTTCGTTGCGGTGCGCAGGCTTCTCATTGTGGTGGCTTCTCTTGTTGCGTAGCACAGGCTCTAGGCACGCGGGCTCAGTAGTTGTGGCACGTGGGCTCTAGAGCGCAGGCTCAGTAGTTGTGGCGCATGGCTTAGTTGCTCCGAGGTGCGTGGGATCTTCCCGGACCAGGGGTCGAACCCGTGTCCCCTGTGTTGGCAGGCGGATTCTCAACCACTGTGCCACCAGCAAAGCCCCCTCATTTTTTTTTAACATCTTTATTGCAGTATAATTGCTTTACAATGGTGTGTTAGTTTCTGCTTTATAACAAAATGAATCAGCTATATATATATATATATATATATATATATATATATATATATATATCTCCCCATATCTCCTCCCTCTTGCGTCTCCCTCCCACCTTCCCTATCCCACCCCTCTGGGTGGTCACAAAGCAGCGAGCTGATCTCTCTGTGCTATGCGGCTGCTTCCCACTAGCTATTTATTTTACATTTGGTAGTGTATATATGTCCATGCCACTCTCTCACTTCGTCCCAGTAAAAGCCTAATTTTAAATGTAACACTTGTTCATTGCTTAAAAAAATTCAGACACACAATGAAGAACTAAAAAAGAAATTTGTAGTCAGTCCTATAACTCAAGGTGGAATTTCTGCCTCAAAGATTTGTGCACTTTTAAAATTTTATTTGTGTGTTGATAAATTATCCACAAAAGTTATATCAATTTATATTCTAACAAGAGTACATGAGAATATCTATTCTTTTCATAATCTCAAAGAAGTAACTTTATTATCTTTTCTTAATATTTACTAATTAGATAGGCTGAAGAAAGAGGGACATGATTTTATTTTTCATGACTTTCTTAGTAAGCCTGTTTATTCTTATATGTCTATTTGCATTTCTCACTATAAATTGCGTATTTATCTTTTTTGCCCACTTTTCAATGGGTTTGTAAAAGCTGCTTTGTACGGCTCTCAATCATTTTTCTGCCAGCTATATTATTTTCCTCTGTTATTTGCCTTTGAATTGTTTGTTTTTAACTTCTTATTTTTGAATAATTTTATATTTATAGAAGAGTTCCCAAGGTACTACAGAGAGTTCTTACATACTTTTTACCCAGCTTCCACTATTAACTTATATAATCACAATACAATTACCAAAATGAAGAAATTAACTTGATACAATACTCTTAATTAAACTACAGACTATTCAGATTTCACCAGTTTCTCCACTAATGTCTTTTTTCTCTTCCAGGACCTAATCTAGGATCCTGCATCACATTTAGCTGTCAAGTCTCCTTAGTTTCCTACAGTCTGTGATGGGCTCTGTATTTCTTTGATTTTCATGACCCTGACACTTCTGAACAGTACCCGTCAGATATTCTGTAGAATGTTGATCAGTTTGAATTTTTCCACTCAAAGTTATCACTTTTCTCTTTCCAAACTCAGTTGGAAAAAGGATTCACTAAGCCCAGCCCACACTCCAAGGGGAGGTAGGCTAATCTTCACCTCCTAGAGAAAATAGTATCAAAGGATTTGTGGACATATGTTAAAACTATCACATTACTTAATAAATAGTTGGAGGTAGAGATACTTTAAAACTATGCAAATATCACATTTCTTGTTTAAAGTTTCATCAACTAATTTTAGCATTCATCACTGGATCTTGTTTGGAGCAATTGTTACTCTGGTGTTCTAAAGGTGAGTTTCTATTTCCCTCACTGCTTCTTCATTTATTATTTGGAATCCTTCTGGAAGGAACATTTGTTCCTTCTCCCCCAGGGATATGGTGGGTGTCTGTGGCTAAACAATGTCACCAAGGGCCTAATTTCTTTATCTCTGCTCTGCTTTCTGGGCTGTTAGCTTTGCTCTAGTGACAAGAAAGCTGTCAATTGCTCCCAGGCTGTCTTCGTTTCCTACGGCTGCTGTAACAAATTACTACAAATTTGGTGGCTTAAAACAACACAAATTTTTCTTTCTAGAAGGCAGAAGTTGGAAATGGGTTTCAATGGGTGAAAATCAAGGTGTTGGCAAGGCTGTATTTTTCCTGTATGTTCTAGGGGAGAATCTGTTTCCTTACCTTTTCCAGCTTCTAGAGATCACCCACATTCCTTGGCTCATGGCCTTCTTTCTCCATCTTCAAAGTCAGCAATGTTAGGTCAAGACCTTCTCATATTGCCATCAATCTGGTTCTCTCTCTCCTACCTCTCTCTTCCACCTATAAGGATGCTTATGATTACACACTGGCCTCATGTGGATAATCCAAGATAATCTTTCCATCTCAAGGTCATCTGAGTAGCAACTTTAATTATATCTGCAACCTTAATTCTCTTTTACCATGTAATATAACATAGTCACAATTTGGGGGATTAGGTTATGGACTACTTTGAGGGCTATTATATACCTACCATACCGGGCTGTAAGCTTTTTCATCTGTGGGCACACAAAGGATGAGATAGAGATATAGAGATAGAGATAGAAAGATAGAGAGGTAGAGAAGCAGAGATAGAGATAGAGATGGATACAGAGTGAGGGGGAGAGAGAGAGAAGGGAAGGGAAGGAAGGGAAAGGGTAGTGAAGGGAAGGGAAGGGAAGAGAAAAGAAGAGAAGAGAAGAGAAGAGAAGAGAAGAGAAGAGAAGAGAAGAGAAGAGAAGGGAAGAGAAGGGAAGAGAAGAGAAGAAGAGAGAGAACAATTCCACCAGCTTGAGCAGGTGCAACACAAGAGAATTGGTTTTTATATGGATTCCAGCTACATAGCACTGGGCTCTCTTTATTTTGGGGGCCAAATGAATGTGGTACTGAGACATTATTGAGAATAGCCAGAATTCTCGATAATTCAGGCCTGAGCTCTTTACGTGCAAGTAACCCTGAGCCAAAGTTTAAACTGTTACAATATCGTCAGTCTTTATATTTAAGGCCTACAGACTTCAAATACTGTGAAGTCTGACCAAATTGACCATTAAAAGCATATTTTTGAGAGGAGCATTTACTTATTCACACACCTGCTCTTTGTTGAGTACAAGTCATTCCAAAGATCTTCTGAATCTTCAGAAACTGGCTTCCTCTAGTGTTAGTGATTTTGACCTTGTTAGGACCTGTAATCTCTTACTCTCTTTTGGACGAGGGATTCCCCCTTTCTTCTCTGCTAGGTTTAGTGAGCAATGAGGTAACAGTAATTTCATTTTTCTTTTATATCATGAGTCTGTATTATCTGTATAAAGGCCCAGTTCTCTTAGGTCCATCTTCTTACTTCTGTAAAGATCACCCCTGTTGGGGGCGCCTCCTCCACTCTACTCCACATAGAACTAAAGGAAGTGTTCTATTATTCCAAAAAACAGCACAAAACAAAACAACAACTTCCTTCACCTTCTCTATTACCTAGAGCCCCTTTCAGCGGTACAACTCTTCCAGTATTTGGAAGGGACAGGTGTTTGGAGCCATCTAGATCTGATTTCAAATCCCATTTCTGCTTTTAACAACTATGTGTTTTTTGTGAAATTAAATCCTTTGGAGCTCTGTGGGTCGTTGTCTTTGCCATGAGGGCTAGTTGTCACCAACAGCTGGTGGTCATTTTTATCTCCTATTCACTCATTGACACCTACTATGTGCTACACATGTATGTGGTATGAACACAGAAGTGAACACAATCAACACAGTACTTGCTCAGTTGCCCAGTCTAGAGGGGAAGACATGTTAAAGAGCTAAGGACAGTGTGATGAGCATGGTGCAAAGTTGAGTAAAGGGTCATAGACAAGAGTTCGGGTAGGGAATTGAAGATTTTTATAACTCTACTAAAATTTTGTTGTGGGTAAAAGTACACATGTCTACCTCTGTTGGATGATAAGCTCTTTGAGAGCAAGGACTGAGTCCTTTCCATCTGTGCCAACTTTTCAGACATACAAAGCAAGAGCTTAATAAAACTCTGATAAGCTCAAGTCTTGGTGGACACTTTAAATGTTATTGCTAAATGAAATGGACTCGTTTGATCATCATAGAAGAATGAGACAGTGGTCTCCTTCAGAGCAGCCACTACCTCCCTATTAATCTTGGTGCCCTTAGTATCTTGTCTAGAGGCAGGTGCAGAGCAGATATGCAAAACATTATTGTTTAATAAGTGAATGAGCAAACCTAGAATCTAAAAGGACCTCTGTCCATCACTAAAACTCTCATTCAAAGAAAAGAGAAGAAACATCCTTTATGAATGTTTGTGCTAACAGAACACTTAAAACTCATCATGAGTAAACATAATCCTATCCTAGTATGTCTTAAATATGCCCTGCATGAATGAGGTGTGAGTTTTACAATCTCATTTGCTCTATCTATGTAAAAGCTTTTTATTTGGCTTCAAAGTCTTCAACTTCACAGCAAAATTTCATTATGTCCCAGCTGAGTTCTGTTTAATGGAATTAAATTTCACCCTTTCTAATTATCTTTTGGAACAGACAATCTTTACAGAATAATTAGTAATAGAAGAACATAATGGATCATTGTCTTTATTACTGCAAAGAAATCCTAGATGCTGCTCTAAATCTTAAAAAAGATCTCATGAAATATAAAATGTATTGAATCCTTCCTCTTAAATTATATAACATTTAAACTTTGTCAACATAGCTTAAAGATGATGGGAGGTAATTATTTTCCTGCTTCACTTTATTTTTTGAAACTACTTTAATGATCCCATTCAAATTAATTATGCTTACACTTCTTTTTCAAGATTTTTATTGGTAGAACATTCTATTACCAACACAATTTAAATGCATATTTTTCTCACACATCTCAAGATCTATTTTGCTTCCCTGAACAATTCTTTTTCTAGACCCTAACCTAGCTTCATTAAACTGTATATACAAAATATAAAAGAGGATTAGAAATATAGCTACTCAATATTTTTAAAAATGAAGTCTAATTAAAAATCATTTCACTTACTCATTTAAAAAAGCATAGCACCATTGGGAAAATTTTATAAAACATAGCTCAATGAAAAAGAAATGTCCAAACATGGGTAGTTTAAAAAAAATCACCAAAACACAAAAAAATGTTTTCCTCTCTAAACATTCAAGCAATTAAAATTTACCTTTAAAAATGGAAGATGGGAAATGTAGAAAAATGAGTAGGGTCCTTCTTGGACTTTCAGTCTTTATAGTTTAATTTGTTGAGAATTTAAAATTACAGTAATTGCCCTTAAATAACTGACATTATTTGACACTACAACAACAGAGGAGTGGAAATGACTGACAAACACACAAAAGACTTTTGTTATCTTTGTTTGTCTGCCTGAATAAATCTCAACAAGTATTTCAAAGATTTAAATTTATAGCATACTTAATCGCCATTAGATGGCCAATCCTATTGGCTTTCAGCTATGTTTCACTGACACTCAACATTTTTGGTATCAACTTCTTTAACACATCTAGTTTGTCTCAACAGCTCTCTTTAAACTAAATTATTACCTCTAAATTAAACATTTTGATAAAATATGTGGAATTAAACAGAATTAACTTAAGTAGAGCCCCTTCATTTTTCTTCCCTTATACTGAGGACTGGATTATGGGGGAGAAGGGAGGTTTGAAAAGGTGATTTTGAAAAAAGTAGCTGATTGCTTACCCCCCATATATGATGGTAAGTTGGTTAATATTTGGATTAGTGATTTCTTTCTTAGCAAATCAAGTGCATTTAAGAAATTGATACTCAAAACCATTTATTGTGACTTAGATGTCTAGCAGAGGTCACTCAAAGAAAATTAGGTCTGCCGTATAATTTAGAATCCCTGCGAAGAATTTAGAATCCAAATGACATGGATGAAAGGTTTTTAAAAATTATTTTTATTTAAGTATTTAGTTCTTATATTTTCCCATTTCTAAAATAAAACGTAAACTACAAATAAGTATAAAATACGAGTTTCTTCTTGAAGGCCCCATTTTATTTCCTAGTGAAAATAAACACTAAGGAAACAAT
Organism: Aethalodelphis obliquidens; assembly: GCF_003676395.1. Taxonomy (NCBI): domain Eukaryota; kingdom Metazoa; phylum Chordata; class Mammalia; order Artiodactyla; family Delphinidae; genus Aethalodelphis; species Aethalodelphis obliquidens. The sequence continues at coordinate 84,630,123 of NW_020837945.1, read as the reverse complement.
GCGTTGCAATAATCCCTTAATTGCTATCACACTTTCCATTTTGCAAAATGTTTCCCCTAACATTCACTTGACATTTACCTGACTTGTAAAACTTCAGCTCCCTTTTGTGTTTTAATTTTGATATCAAGTTCCATTTATACCAAAAGAGGAGACTCAACTCATTCTATGTACATTATAATATAGTGACTTTCTGTTGGTATAGTAATGTAAGGAAATGCTACATACCATATAAAGAAGAGTCTTCCAGGGGTGTACCAGTAAAATAGGAAATGTATTAGGTTTCTAAGAGGTTGAAGGGTTAGGTCATGAGGATGCATGGGCACAGGGGGCTTTAAACTCACTAGTGCATGGTTCATTTCAGAAGAAAGATTCTCTGTTTTTCTTTATAGATGTGTTCCTCTTTGCTCTTTATTACATTAATGGATTAAAAAATACTGGATTGTTTATTCATCAGAAAACACATTTATTATTTGTACTGCTTGGGACTAAGTACACAAAATCATGAATACTTGATTTTTCCTTTAGTCCTCTTCTAGTACTTTTATGAAGCTAAGGAAAGCACACCTTACTTATCTTAGTTCTAAGGACTTCTCCCCTGGAGCTGTTTGGTCCATCCCAGCTGTTTATACTAATTGCTTAATTAACTAGTAGAAACTAGGATTTCATTCTTCCAGCCAAATAAGGAAATTGCCTTCTCTCATCCTCACCTGGTACAGGTGAAAAGCTCAAATTGCTTTATATCTGATACTATCATTGCAATGACACTGCTTCCCTTCTTCTCCTTGCAAATGGTAAGAGAACCTGGAAACATCTTTTTCTTGATGGTTAATGAACAATTTCACCCAATTTCACAGGAAACAAGTCTCTTTTCAAATCCAAAGTATTTCAACAACTTCTAAGTGTGAAATCACTGGTATTCTTTATGCCAAATTGAGCCACTGCAACCCCACCCTTTGAGCCAAGGATGTTCAAAATTAGGTTGCTGAATTTCAAAATTAGGTATTGGTTACCTTAATCCATAGTTACTCTAATATCTGAGCCAGCATTTAAAGAGAGGTGACTGGCACAAGGTGAAAATTATTTTTTGGCAACTTAAGGGTGAAATAGTAATGGACCTATCAGTTCCAAGTACCCAGTTATTTAATCTCAGTCATACACCAGTGGCAAGCAGAGAGTCTGATGTCTCCACCCCGCTTTCAGAAAGGAGACAGTGGTCCTTCCGTGCTAGGCCTTCCTGTGAATGTAGCGGCCTCTAAGCTGATAGGATCAGCAAACTTCCTAAAGCCTACAGGGAGGATTGATGTTTTTCAAAGAGTTTCTAGGAAAACAAGGGAAGCAGAAGTTTCTACTCTTTGGGGTAGCAGGAAAGAGTAGGGAGAATTAAAAAAAAGCAACAACCCTGCAACAAGGGATTATTCCCTTGTTGATTCAAATCCAACAGGAAAGGAGAATGTGTTCTTACATTGTTTTTCTCTCTAAAGATTTATTTGAGATAAATCTGTGTTCAAAATGGGACTTAACAAAAGATGGGGGGGATATTAGTCATCTGAGTGGCAAACACAGAAATATCACCTGAGGAATTATAAATTGATCAAATTATATATCAAACTAACCTGGCATTTAATCTTGGACTCTCTATGGGCAGTTATTTGGCTATAGTTGTTACAGAGAATTCTTAATTTTAATATTACCATTTAAATATGTGTAACAGTGATAGAACAGCTTTACCACTTTGATTCAGGTAGCCTCTAGTAGAAACATTAATTTTGAAGGGGATGTGCAAATGGACTGCTTTGCTGTATTTTGACTTATAAAATCTCTACTCATTTGTATTCTACTCAGTGCAGGTTATATGGTTTGTCCCTTTGTTAGTGACACCTTGACTCTGGATTGAGATTATTTGAAAGATCACTTTTTACCAACCTTGAGCAGGTATTAGTGAGTTCACTTTGTTCTTATCACACTTATGAGGAACAAAACCAGCTTCTTTCTATAGTTATAGGTCAAAGGATTGATCTATAGTCATTAATTATCTTCTTTATGTTATTACAGATTCTCAGGATGAAAACAGAAAAGTTTATTCATAGTTTGCTTGATTATCAGAGCTCAAGTAATTTGATTATTCGTTTCTGGTTTAAAACAATTTTTTAACCACCAAATGGGAGAAAAAAACAGTATTTATGTCATTTTTTGCATGATGCAATACTAGATGGGTGATATGTCAAGACTTCTGCAAATACACATTTAGAAGCACAGTCATTTGTAATTATTTTAGTTAAAGGTACATTTAGCAATAAAATGATCTGTTTGGAGACATACTTGAATTTATTTTTGAAATCTCATGTCCACGGTTGACCCCACTGCTACCAAATAAATTGTATTGTTAGAGCAATACAGTAAGAAACACAACATATCTTTTTGCAACTGAAAACATTTAGTAGTCGAGTTGAACTTAATAAAATATTTTTATGGTAAAAGTTGGGGAAAAACACAGATAAACACACAAATAAAATTTAAATTGAATGCATATTCTCTTATTGTCTGCCAGGGGAATAAACATTTTCATATTGATCTCCTCTTTTTAAGTATAACTAATAACTGTATAACTTTTCCCTCCTCACTTCTATTTGATTCTTTTATTAATTAATTGTTTTACCTAGATAGAGGGTCACACAAACATACTAGTATTTTGCTAAGTTGCAAATAGCAACATTAGAGGGAAATAGTATTTGATCTGCCAGCTCCTGGATATCTAGCTGTTGATCTCAGTCATACACAGAGATTCTCTGTCATACCCAGGAAACAAAAGGTCCAGAACAGTAGGGCTTTCTTTTGAAAGTAGCTGTATGCTGGCTATTAAATGTTAAGGCTGGTTCTATGCGAGGAAATAGTTTTATTTGCTCCTCCTAGAAAACCCCTTGTATTTGTAGCACTCCTACACTGAGAAAAGCATTCTGGTGCTTTTTGAGATAATCATATGTTTCTCAGGGTTTGGTTTTGATTTCCTATTAAGCCAAACTACACATAATGTTGGTGGAGATGGCTCAGAAGTGATCAGCCTTGTGGTAATGCACAATAATATCTAAACCCTTTTTCATGCCCTGCTACAGGGATGGCAAATGGCATTTAATGAAGACCCACACACATGGAAGGCACTGCACATACAGCAGATACTGCAAATATGTTACATGAATTACACATCACAACAACCTCATGAAATAGATATTATTACGCTTCCTATTTTATGGATGAAGAAACTGAGACCCAGAGGTAGTAACTTGACAAAAGTTTTAGAAATAAGACAGTACACAAATCTATAAACTTCCCAACAGATACCTAATAACGAAAGCTTTACCTAAGAATGGAAAAGCTTTGCAGAGCATTTCCATTCAGGACAGTTCCACAAACTCCTGTAACCAAAGAATTTTCCAGACTGAATTAGTCACTTGTTTAAAACATGGGCTGATTCCTGACCTTACTCAAAGTATTAACAGAGTGGCTGCCTGTGTTTTCTGCTGCTGTATCAGGTAAATGGAAGGTTCCTCACCACTTACTGTGCACATCAGCCTATTTTTCTCCCACTGTGTAGTTTTTATTTTGACACTTCTCTAAAACTGTATTTCAGAGTGTGAGCCAGATAAAAATATAAAAATAAAAAGACACAACAGTGTTTGAAGAAGCACCCTATTTGTTGAAATGTCAAGAATTCTTTTTCATGGGTAACCAATGTGACATGTTTTGCTGAATCTTCAAGAAACATTCAAGTACTGGATTACCTACACGTTAATACTCGTTCTATACAAGTAAGCATTCCTCATTGGATTCAGCAATAAATAAAGAAAAACTTCTGTCTCCCACATACACATGTCTTCTGGTATGCAACTCAGGATTATCATTACTCTCTTCTTCTCAGATTTTATCTTTTCCCTTCTGTTAAACCATGGTGCATGAAAGGTCGAGGAGAGACTGCCACAGTCCAAACAAGTACGTAATATAATTTAGCAATGCAAACAAACTGTATTAAAAATGATACCATTAAAAACTCAAGACTCCTGGAAGCAGATAAAACTCAGACTGAGTTCAGTCAAGTAAATTACTTGTATTATTTTTGTTACAGTTTTTAAAAAAGGTTTTACTTCTTTTTTGTCCACCCACAAGACTTTCCCGCACCTTAAAGCCTTTATGATTTTTACTACTATTATTTAATCTAATTGACACGTGTTATTTTCTGGAAAAACACAACGAGCTGGACGAGTTGGCCTCTGACTTTTGGAGAAAGTTATCAATAAATCATTTGAAGCTAACAGTCTGGAAAATAATTTGTGGCTCATATAAGTGACAAAATGTCTTGAATTTGAAGACATTGTTTATAGCAGATGTTTGGGAGTTGAAAATTCACACGACTTTGATTACCAATGGTATTGAATCCAAATGCAATGGCAACAGATAATTCCTTATACAGTTCTTATAATGATACTAGTGCACATTTATTGAGGACTTAATACGCACGAGGTACTGCTTAAGTGCTTACATACACTACCTTGTTTAATCTTCACAACAATCCCTATGAGGGAGGTACAATTGACCCCGTTTGACAGATGATGAAACTGAGAGTTCAGGAGAGCCATCAGGTCACTTGCTCAGTGTTGCACACTAAGTTGTTTTTGTTTTATAAATTTATTTATTTTATTTATATTTATTTTTGGCTGCATTGGGTCTTCGTTGCTGCATGCGGGCTTTCTCTAGTTGCAGCGAGCGGGGGCTACTCTTCGTTCAGGTGCACGGGCTTCTCGTTGCGTTGTCTTCTCTTGTCACAGAGCACAGGCTTTAGGCGCAGGAGCCTCAGTAGTAGCGGCATGCATGCTCAGTAGTTGTGGCTCACGGGCTCTAGAGCACAGACTCAGTAGTTGTGGTGCATGGGCTTAGTTGCTCCGCGGCATGTGGGATCTTCCCGGACCAGGGCTCAAACCCGTGTCCCCTGCATTGGCAGGCGGATTCTTAACCACTGAGTCACCAGGGAAGTCCCCACAGTAAGTTGTTAAGCTGAGATTTAACCCCAGATGGCTTTGACCCAAACCTTGGGAGTCTAATCTTCAGTACAGCCCTGCCTCCTACACTCAGAACCCCAAAACCTTCAAACTAAACACACTGAGACTCCAGTCCAGCCCCTTTCTTCTACTGATGAAGAAACTGAACTTTTAAAAACTAACTGTTGTGCCCATCCTCCTAATAACAAATTAGTAACCGAGCTGGACTAGAACTCAGATCTCCTGCCTCCAACTCCACACAGGACACCATTCTATCATTTAGCGAAATTTGCATCGCCCAAGAGACTAGAAGACTAGCTTTGTGGTTTAACACACCAGATAAAATACCAAAGAGCTAAATTCAGGTTGCTTCTGTGTTTTCTAACTTGCAGCTGCTTCATCGCAGGATCATACAACACATGATGTGACAGGGACTTAGAGCCACACATAAAACATATTAAATGTGGTCGGCAGTGATGAGATTTGGTACCAAATAAGAAGCTTTAATTAATTTTAAATGGCGCTTTTCATAGTGTCAAAAAGCTCAGTCCACTGAAGTGGAAAAGGGGGTTGGAATGGCGAGATCCTAGCAACCCGGCTAATCTGGGCCCTTCTGGGCAAGCTCATTTGGAATTCTTACATCAGTGCATCGGCATGCTGAGGTGGGGCTCATGGGGACAAACAAAATAGCAACCCCAACTCGGGCACCACTCAGAATCCCACATCCCGGGGAGGCCTGAGAGCTCAGCTGTATTAAGGGGCCGTTGGAGTTTCCCTGTTATTTGTCTACTTTTTGAGGATTAGGACTTCCGCTGGGCTGTGTTCATCTGTGCTGAGAATTTAAACTCGGTGCATGCAACAACAAGAACAGTGAGATCTGCTAGAAATGTTCAAAAAGAAGCCTGTTTTGACTTTTAAAAGCTTTCAGATGCACAAAGAGAAGTAAATTGAGGGGTTTCCGATTTCTCCTGGAGGTCTACATTGGGTGGTGGGTTCTTTTTTTCTATCCCCCCCTCCTTCATGAGCCTTTGTTTTTTAAAACTGAGATAATGCAGATATTCACCATATGGACCCTGTTGAGTGGTATCATGTTAGAAAGGCTGCTGTAGTCATGCGGTTCTTAAGCATTTTCACACACGTGCACACCTTCTTTTCCTCTCCATGACATAGAAATAGGAATTGTCATTGAGGCCCTTCCTCATAGAGACCATAGAACATATAGTAAGGGCTATTTGAAGACTATTAGAAAACTACGTGGCACAGTTCTCTGGCTTTACAGCTAAGGAAACTGAGGCTCAGGTGTTATGACAAGGATAAGGACACAATCCCAGATTTCCCCATTTTCCTGTTCCTTTCTTTATTATGTGTAGCTCATTATTTATAGGCATCATTTATAAGAGTAGCACGTAAACAAGAGCAAGGTGCCACTTGGGAAGGTGACATATTTACTATTTTTCATACAACTATGCTTTGCATATACATCGATGATGATAATAATAATATAAATCTTAAATAGTTCTTAACAAATGAAGTACTCATTTGGGTCAACAGTCATGGATCAAAGATTTTTTTTCTCCCTGCTCTTTTATCTTACCTAAATGCACACCCTGTCACCATGAAAATAACTAACTACAAAATAATTCTAAGTTTCTGATGGTCATCCATTTATTAACAAGACCAATAAAGCTTTTTTTTTTTTTCCAAACTCAAATTTGATTCTGTTTTGTCCTCTACAGAGAAAAAGAGTGAAACATCACCCATTCCCTACTCATGTTCTCTGTTCCTTTAAAACGTACAAGGGTCTTTAGAATCGGAGGACAGCTCTGCAGCCTAGGTGAGTTGCTATTAGTGGTGGGAATTGCAGACAAAACAATTTAGGCAAGCATCCAAAAGTGCATGCCTATCCAGTGGTCTACACTCTGAAAAGGAGCTAGAAATGATCAGGTTTCCATCACAGGATTTTTAGAAACTTGATATTTGCAAGATTGAAAATATTTTAAGGAAATCCTTTCTTAAAGTGTTCCTTTTTTTTTTTTTTTTTTAAATTTCTAGTTTAGGTCCAGTTAGAGTGAGGAAGTAGAGGAAAGAGCAAATAGAATAATAATTGTACTTTGCATTAAATTAGAGAAATACTACAACATTGATTTTCGTATTCATTTTTAACATTTGAATATTAATGAAAAGTCACAGAAACTCAGGTCAACTCTTTATTGGGAGTTTCAAACTTTTTTTTTTTTGTAAGGATATTTGAGATATTCTTCACAGTTATTCAAGTCATTCCATTTACTCTGCCTTCAGTATCCAAATGCCACCCTCACTGCCTCTCCTCCCCCCACCAGCTCCCTGCAAACAATCAGATTTTCTTTTCCACTTGACCCTCTGCCTCCTTAATCACAGCCCAAATATGAGATGCTGGCATTAGTGTAGTTATACTGAATTTTTATATGGAATATATTTTTGTATTGAGTTTTATCTTCTTGGTCTGATCTACTAATCATTCAATTCAGAAGGAAAAAATAAAATTGAAGGGAGCCTGCTTATCTTGTTTTATTAGTAGCTCTTAACATAGAAATATTTTATATAGCACTCATTCAATATCTACTGGGTTTAATATATATATATATATATATATATATATATATATATATATATATATATCATGCAGTTTTCAAAAGCCAGAATGTTCTTGGCATACATGATGTATAAAATTACCAAATATTACAATAACTGAATCAATAGAATTTATAAATAGATATCTGCTTTGCCCATCTGCACAGTTAAAATGCAAATAATGTATTAATTACAACTCTGGACAGAAGAGAAATGAAGCTTAAACTCTAATCTGAAAACATTCCTTTTTGGCATGCCGGGATGTACAGTATGAAACTGTCCCCCTCAACCACTTAGGAGCTAAGTAAGTAATCACATAGCAGGTAGCGGTCCTTATAAGTTTAGACCATGGAGGATGGTATGGGGGCTGAGTGTATGGGGAGGAATCCAAAAAAGTGTTAGTGGAAAAGCAGTAACTTTGTATACATTTTTAATCATTGCTGAAAAAAGGGTAAAGAACTTTTGTTAGCCTTTATATAAGTTCAACAACAAGAGAGGAAAGGTTAAGAATCCTACTTTCAGCTCTAGCGTGGAATTAGATGTCCATTCTCCCATCAATACACAGGGGATTTGCAAACGAGAATGGGAGTTACATGAGCAAATCTTTCAGGGATCTGTGAGAAAATAAACTCTAACAAGAATATCTGAACTACATTTTACAATAGACTGATCATCAAAAAAGACGTGCATATGGAGATCTTAATATTTCAAGAGCCATCTACAAATACATGTCTAACTGTACAGACAGGTATTTAAATACATATATAAACCATGTACATATAGATTTGAAATCTTCATGTATCTATGTATGCACTAACTCTAGTCAGTAAAACTAACTGGCTCATTAAGTGCTCCAAATGTTTTTTGTTACTGTGCTGTTTTGAGAACGTGATCACAGCACGTAAAATTTCATTTAAACGATTGAAATAGTACTACGGAAAAATTCAAATGCACTTCATACGAATTTTTCTTTTACCTTCTTCTTTTTCTTCTTTTTTTTTAGTCGCCTCGACCACAAAACACACATATATATGCTCATTGCAATTTTCCTCACTTGAGCCTTTTCAAACAATGGATGTAAGCATCTCTATTTTTCTTTAAAAAGACCCAAAGAGGCAAATCTTCCATTTTCTTTTGCAGTAGCACTTTGGATTTTAGCATGCAGATTTCAGCACAAAGCGTCCTTCACTGTGGGAAAAGGGGTGCATTACAGCAAAATTAAGATAGACAATTCCTATACTGAGATATACATTGTAATATTAAAACCTATAAGGACGTGGGTGACAGGCTCGCTTTTATTAGGTGATTCCAGTTCTTCACTGAATCTGTTTGCTCACTCCTGTAGCAACTTGTTGGTAAGAGGAAGTCTTTGGTGAGAAACGGCATGAAAAACAATGAAAAGCATCAGATTTAATAAAGTATCCAAGGAAAGTCTTAAAATGACACCCACACTATGAAGGGAAAGCCAAATTTGCTTTTTCTGAGGGGAATTTGTGTTTGTCAGGAAGGGTTCCTGGAGGCTTTGTTTGGAGGCCTTGATGTGTGACCAGTGCACCACAGGCCGCGCTTCACCCTTGCCCTCCTCTACCCCGCTCTGCCCACCCATACCGACACCGCAGGGGGAAGGGTTTCAGAGCAGAAAGAATCAAAAGCTGAGGGACAGAAAAAAAAGTGCTTTTCAGGGTCTGATGTGTGGGAATCAAATGAGAGGCCTAGCTCAAATCCGGTCGCCAGGCAACCAAAGTGATATGCTGAGGGAATATCATTAAAGTTGGAAAGTAAGCAGTCTCTCTGAATTAGTAAACCAACCACAGGATGGACGACGCACCCAAACTCTATAGGGGCTGGACTGCCATTTCTCCAAGGAGGACGAGCAGGGGCTTTGCTAAGTTAAAGGGGGAACCGAGAGGGAGAGGGAGAGAGAGAACGCAGCTGATTTGTAGAGTTTTTTCATAAAAAAAGACAATGGCTGTCCAGACATGGAGTTGGTGGTGAAATATGGTAACTGCCACGGCTGCAGCTGGCTCTCTGACACAAGATTAATAAGTTGCCGTTTCCTAGCCGACCAGAACCTAGTGGGAACTATCCAGCATTTTATCTTGAATTGTGGGTAACAGCCTTACTGCAAGCTGGCCTAGTTTACTGCTCTGTTTTTTCCAGATCTCCCAAAGTGCAGCAAACATCTGTGACTCTAATGAGGTCATCATTGAGGGTGTCCAGAGAGCCAGGCCCTGAGAACTGACCTCACCTCTGCCTGAACATAAAGTATAAGTGCTGTGGGGAAGCAGGACAAATTAAATAGGGGAGCCGGCACTTGGCTGTAAGTTAAGCTCTTAAGAAACTTTTTGCTGTGATCAAAAGAGAGAGAGAGAGAGAGAGAGAGAGAGAGAGAGAAGATTGAGGTTCAGAAATGACAGTACAACAAAGCAGTAGCAAGCCTACAGAATTAGATTTAGGCCTCACTGATGAATATTATCACTGACATGAACAAGCAAAGCTTATCTGGGCCTTCCTTCTTGAAAGGCTGAATAAAATTGAATTGCCAACTTCTGCACTTTACCACATTTTGGTGGAAATGGCTCAGAGACCTACATGATTTAAAATGAAGCCTCGGTGAATTCAACCACAAAGCATATATACGTGTTTCTGACAAAAAAAAAAAAAAATTGCAAACATTATGCAGCATGGCATATCTTTTATAAGTAATTTGATTACAGACACAGAAAACAAATCAAACTTCTCCAGATAGGTCTTCAACCCTCCCCCCCACAGTTATACCAACAGTCATAGTTTTCATAAATAACATCACCAAGCAAACACGCAAACACAAACCAAAACTGCATTCAAATCAGTGAAATATAATAATTTTGTTTAGTCATCTAAGGCAAGAATATCTAAGCGATGACTCTACCTACTGCTTCCTTAAAAACTGCATTCTTACAGGATGATAAATGTAAGTTTAAAAAGGCAGGAAAATGTTTTAGGTTTGGAGGAAAAAAACATATTTCCAGAAATTGTCCCTATCATTTTATTTATAAATACACTGGCCACGTGTTGATTATGTATTGTCCATTTCATCCACATCTGCCCAAAGAGAACAATCAAGGCAGTGGTGACATCTTTGATGCCTAAGGAAACAACTAGGTGAATAAAGTCCAGAAGGAGAAAAAGAGATGGAGGACATCCTCAAAACTCATCTAGAAACCTTAATTCGTATGTATTAACTCACGCTGTATGCAGACATATTTTTTCCTGAAATAAAATCAATGAGACCCAGAATGCTACGTCCTGGTACTTTTATAATGAGTTTTGATTTTGGAAAAGTGGGAATATTATGATGAGATTACTTTTGCCAAGTTTATATTTTATTATTTGCACGTTATTATCATTTTTTAGACGAGAGCTAATTCAAGAGATACAGAAGACTAGTAATAGAGAAGCAACTACTTTCTCCAAAGCCAGTAAATGTCACGCAAAACTCTTATTTGACCATGTGGTCTAAGGGCTCGGGAATGAGAGAGCAGTAGCAGATGGGCCAGCCAGGAGAGAGTGGTAGCCATTTCTGAGGGATACTGAGCCTTTTCAATGAGATAGCAAGAGGGGAAGCAAGGTGTTGTCCTAAGCTTAATTTATGAGTGATTGACACGATGGAATTGGGGATGATTATGAGCATATGCTTAAAATGTAAGCCATTCAAGATGAAGGGTCTAAAACAGTAATGCTAGAGAGGAGTTCTGGTACCACCTGCAAGTCCCTCGATAGAGGCGATTTCACCTCAGAAGAAGAAAGGCAGCAGCTCATTGTTCAAGGCCTCAAGCTAGGGTTTAAATGGAAAGAGAGGCTTACAAAACAAACCCACCTTTGCTTGGACGTGAATCGGGGAGAGGAGCTTTTGGGGAGCTGAGGTCTATTCCATTACACACTCTCTCTGTTTTCAGGAAGGGCTTGGCTAGTGCCCATTTCAAGGCTGAGTTTATTTTTTAAATGCAAATGAAGGAAGTGTTGCATTCAGCTTTGCAAACAGTTTTCAGAAATCCTGTTGGCCTACATTTAGCTGGGAAGCAGCAGCCGGTACCAAGTGTAGGGGCTCAAACAATCAAGCAGTTGTTTGCCTCACTCACATTCCTGAGGCAATCTGGTTCCAGCTGAACTCCTTGGGAACAGTCTGGGCTATGTACCCCTGGGGCATCTGCCCCAATTAGCACTGACCCTTGGGAGCCTCCTTACTGGCCCTAGGTCACTAACAACCTCTTGGATTCTGGGTAAACTAGATTACTTTAGGAGCCTCTAGGCTTTCCATAGCCCCAAGGAGAACTGGACATCCAGGCTCACCAACAGAAATTCAGTAACCTTGGCCTCCTTCGGGTTCTCTGAACCAGAGACACACATGGTGGGATCTTTGCCGTGTCTGGGGAACAGCAGGAAAGAAGGCTCAGAGAGTGTTCAGCCAGGCGAAACTCTGTAATGCACAGAGCGAGTACAGGCTGTAGAGTTTCACAGAACTGGGTTTAGCTCTTGGATCTTTTCTGTCTAACTGAGTGACATTGGGCAAGTCATCAAACCCTACCAAACTTCAATTTCCTCAAGTGTAAAATGGGGACAAAGTTATCTGATCTGTCCTGCAGTGTCTTCATGAAAATCTAATGATTTAACATATATAACGTGTTCAATAAAATGCCTGGCTCATAAAATATCCTCAGTAAATGGGACTTAGTTGCAAAAACTGAAACCCATCATGTTTGACCAGGACAATACCACTCCTGAGAAAATCAGAGGCCACATAATTCTTTAAATCCCTCTGTTTTGCTGTGGTTCACAATCAGTTTGTCATCAGCCCTTCCTTTCTGAGAGAGCAAATAATTCATAATTGCTTTGTGTGCCACTCTCCAACCAGCACTCGTAGGCGCTGTGTGGGCAACAGAAGGAATATATGACGTGATCTCCAGGTTTGAGGACCTGACTGCAGGCATGGAACTGACAGAACAGGAGCCAACTCAAGAACAGTTTAGGCATCAAACTGTACAGTCCTGAGCAGCGTGTGCAATGGGAGTTGGAAGGAGGGAGGAATCGGCGTGGGCTGCCATGGTCGGGGAAAGTTCCACGGAAGCATTGGGCTGAGTGTCTACTATGAACCAGATCCTGAGAGAGATTCAGATAAGGTGGAGACTTTCTCTAAGGAGCTTAGAAACTAGACTGGAGAGAGACGTATTAACAGCCCACTTCAAAATGGTGACGTGAGTGCTAAGAATGGGCTTGGGGGAAGAAAATATTGTACTATAAGAGTATGGAAGAAGAATGGCTTAGGTTGGGTTTGAAGGAGAAATTGGATTTAGGTAAATACTAGGCAGATGGATCAGCATAAACAAAGATATGAGAGTGGGAAACAATCAAGATTGTGTGTGTGTGTGTGTGTGTGTGAGAGAGAGAGAGAGAGAGAGAGAGAGAGAGAGAGAAAGAGACAGAGACACACAGAGAGAAAAGCAAGTTGAGGAGAGGAACAGGGAATGTCTGTGGAAGGAAAAATAGAAATTCTAAAATTAGATACAAGATTTAAAGAAGAACTTATTCTAAATGATCTCTATTTATTTTTATAAATGTGGCAGATGATCACACTAAGAGGCTAGCATAGCCCATAATCTGAAGGTTTGAAAGCCCAAGGATTTTTGGATGTGGCTTGATAGAGGTCAGCTATGAGTTTATTCACATTTGAATACACTCCTCTTTCCCATAGAGAAACTTCACAGGCTGGTGGTATTGACCAGAGCGGGACTGGAACCAAGGGTGATTTTGTGAGTTGATTTTCTTTTTTTTTAAATTTTATTTTATTTTATTTATTTTTTATACTGAAGGTTCTTATTAGTTATCTATTTTACACATATTAGTGTATACATGTCAATCCCAATCCTCCAGTTCATCCCACCACCCCCGCCCCGCCGCTTTCCACCCTACGTTTGTTCTCTACATCTGTGTCTCTATTTCTGCCCTGCAAACCGGTTCATCTGTACCATTTTTCTAGTTCCACATATATGCGTTAATATACGATATGTGTTTTTCTCTTTCTGACTTACCTCACTCTGTATGACAGTCTCTAGAGTTGGTTTTCTGATTAAGCTGTGCTCTTGGAAATTAATCAGGAAAGGAGAGATCTGAGCCCAAGGTCCGCCAGGAGAATTAACTGACCAGGCTTTGGGCCTGGGATAGGAGTGGAGGGAATGTGGAAATAGGGACACAGAAAGTATTTCTGGAGTTGGCTGAGAGAAAGAAACTAGAACTAAAGACAGCTTTGGGGCTTTCTGACAACCTCTATATCCCAATCCAATTCCCAGCAAGTCCTCCCTGCTTCGTCTTGAGTCACCTACTATCTTGGCCGACCCCTGCTGGCTTAGCTGTCTGCACCGTATTCTGGGGCCAGATAGGAAAGGTGTTAAGCTTCTGAGTCATTCCTGGCTGGGTCATTCAAGGCTCTATCTTATGGAACTACACTTGATGATAATCACTGAGCCATAGTAGCCCAGGAGGTCTCCCGTGCTAGAACAAATGCTCCTTTGAGGAGAAGAAGTATGAGCAGTCACGGGCTTCTTTCCTCAGCAGCAAGAGACCTGGAGATATTTCCTCGCTCTCACCATGAGGACTGGACATAAACAGACAGTAGTTTTGCTGTGTGATTATTTAAGGGGCACTGGGAAGATCAAGCTGTTGAAATACAACCACTCCATACAGCCGAAGAGTCATTTGGGTTTTTCCCTCCCTCTTTCATTCGACAAACATTTATTAAGCACCTCTTATGACCTAGACGCTGTGTTAGTCACAGTCGCCATCCCCAAAACCTCACATTCAAGTGGAGGAGACGAATGGAGTGAGAAGTGCTGTTAGACATAAGCGTGGGACACGGGAGGAGCCCAAAGGCTTTGGGCTTTGGGATTGGAAAAGGTTACAGAGAGAGGAGACAGAACACAACATGGAATAGTTGGCCTGGTTGCATGCAGGGACATGTAGGACAGAAAGAGCTGAAGCAGGATGGGCAGGCAGGTATAGGCCATGAACAGTCTTGCATGGCGGGCTAACAAGTCAGGGTTTTACCTCAAAGGTAATAGAGCATCATTGAGGGTCTCACATGAGGAAGTGGCACAATCGGTATTTGTGTTTCACAGCAATCTTCTGGCAGCTGAGAGGTAAAACACCTTCGAAGGTGGAGATGGGACAGGAAGATATCACTGATGTGTGTGTCAGACAATGAAAATATTAGTTACCCTTCCACAGATATAACATTGAGACTCCAGTTAGATTACTTGATCAAATTTTCATGGCTCCCCATTGGAGTTTCATGAGGACAGGCACCCACGTTTCTTATTTTGGGGTGCTCCCCATTTCAGCAAAATGGCTGCTGAATCCATGGCAAATGGAGGACAAGGAACTGGGTTTCAATGCTCTGGCCTGGAGCTTTTTCAACGACTGCACACTGGTCCTCTGAGAGACTTTAATTTCGGAGATGGCTGAAGGCTGGAGTAGCCTTATGTGTAGTACACACCCCGGCACTATAAGGTGTGAATACTGAGCTGAATACTGGGCAGAGGGGAGCTCTGCAGAGGTGAAAGAGGAAGTGTCCCCTTCAGTCTCCAGGGGATTGTTCAAGTGGGAGGCACTTTGTAGGGAGCTGCAGCTATTAAATTGCTGAAGAGGGGGACTTTGGGCAATGCAGAGTCAGGAGGAGGGGGCAGGAGCTCCTCACAGAACAGCTCCTAAGAGGTAGGAGAGACTCAGGAAGTGTCTCAGCCACACTTTGACATTTGTTGCTGGTCTACCTCTATCTCGCTCTTCCATCCCCAAGACTAAGTGAGGAGCTTTTGATCTCTCATCCTCTGTCAGGTCAGTTCAGTTTGCCTTTAGGCACCTAACGGATCCTGCCCACTCAGAGAGTGAAAGCAAGGTGTACGAATGTGGGTGCAGGCTGCACAGCACAGTGACTGCATGGGCTCTGGGGTCTGAGCTCTGGCTCTTTTGGCCTTAGTTTCCTCATCTGTAAGATGGAAATAATAATAGTACCCACTTCATAAAGTTGCTATGAGGATATGGTAGATGATGTTTGTAAAGAGTTTAGCACAGTTTCTGACACAAGTACTGAAAAAAAAGATTAATTTTGGGGCTTCCCTGGTGGCGCAGTGGTTGAGAGTCCGCCTGCCGATGCAGGGGAGACGGGTTCGTGCCCCGGTCCAGGAAGATCCCACATGCCGCGGAGCGGCTGGGCCCGTGAGCCATGGCTGTTGAGCCTGCGGGTCCGGAACCTGTGCTCCGCAACGGGAGAGGCCACAACAGTGAGAGGCCCATGTACCGCAAAAAGAAAAGATTAACGTGGATTATTTTCAGGAGCTGGGGAAGTGGGACCGGCATGGAACAATCACGGGTGGTCCCAAAGATGCATCTAACTCTCATCAACTACATTAAACTAATTGGGCACTGGATGGTTCTTCAGGGGCCTGAGGGATCTGGCCCCAACCGGACTTGTACAGACACCTGGGGAATGTATGAGGAAAGGCCCCTGTGACAAGTGAGAGTGTGGCGCTGACAAGGGGCTACTCAAAGAACCTTGGGGTTCTTATCCATGAAAGCAAGAACCAGCAGCTTGAAGGAGTGCTAGGAAATCTGTCTACGTAATCACTCTTTGAAAAATACCAGACTAGCTAAAGTTGGGAAGGAAAAGAAATATGGTCATTTCCTCAGATCACCAACCCTAATATTGAACCAGCAACGTCTGAGGAGTTGAAATACAAAAGAGACTGTATTTCTTCCAGTCATCCTATTTATTTTCATGAGCATAATGTAAAAAAGCAAATAAAGCATTAGAAAAAATAGGCAAACTCTTAATAACCCAAAGAATCTTTATTCAAAAGAAAAAAATAACATTTGACTTCACCAGAAAAAAATCTGGTTGAAATATCTAGTATTAGCATTTTCACTGATACATTTTCCCAATTATTATAATAACCTTGGTATTTCTTGTAGACACTAAATCAGCAGAGAGACCAGTAGAGAATAAATATAACAAAGTGTGAAATGGTATTTGTTATATCTAAAAAATATTAAAACAGAGCTAAAACTTCCACATGTTCTTCAAAACTAAAAAGTTTTATTTCCACTTTTAGAAATCTAGCCTAAGCCAATGGACAGAAATTCATCCAATGAAATATGTAAAGATATTTATTACAGAATTACTATGATGGCAATAATTGAAAATAAACTGCATGTCCAATAACAGGGGGCCTGTGAAATCCACAGGATGGAATATTATGCAGTTCTTATAAATGATATATGTTAATATTATTAAAGATATGGGGGAAATACTCAAGACATAATAATATTATTATTATAATTATTTTTTTTGTCTGCACCGCGTGGCATGTGGGATCTTAGTTCCCTGACCAGGGATGGAACCCGTGCCCCCTACATTAGAAGCCCGGAGTCTTAACCACTGGACCGCCAGGGAAGTCCTCAAGGCATAATATTAAATAAAAAAGATACAGAACTGCAAATGGAGTATGATATCACATACATAGTAATAAGACTAAAAGGAAGTTTACTAAAATGTTAACAGTGGCTATCTTTGGGTTGGCAAGATTACAGGTGATTTTTATTTTCTTCTCTATTGTAATATTTTCTAACTTTATAAACTATGTGCATGTAATACTTCTATAATTAGTTTAAAAAACAATAAAATTATCCTGCACAGTTATAGTTGTTTTAGACCTTATAAAAGGAGCTAATTATTTCTGCCCATAACAAATTCCACTTAGCTCTATTATGGGAAGAGTTAAAACTGGTTCTGTATCATGAGTTTTAAGCACTGTCCTCTCCCACCCCCAGATCTCCCAGTCCCAAGCCTTTTTTAAGTCAGAGTTTCTGATTTCTGAGGCTCTTCACAGATTGCACCCCCAGTTGTTCCCTCTTTTCATCCACTGGTGAGTTTCTATCTCATACCCACCTTATTCTTTCTCTTGTATATTAATGAGGGAAAAAAATGAAGATAATAATCACACTGAGCAAGAAGGTATTGTGTGCCTTGAGTAAAAAACAGTTTGTAAAATCAAATATATGATAAAAAAAGTGACCCCTTGCTTTAAAATAATTCACATTAATAAATTCACCTTTAGAATCTACGCTAATGCATTTGAAATGCAATTTGATTGTTAAAGGTGTGAGTTTTCCCGACTTTTCAGGGCCCACCTATTGGTTTCTCCATGTCACTTCAGCCTCCAGGGTCTTCTAAGGTGGATTAATCTGACTCCGAGGTATAAAAAAGCCCCGGCAAGGCTGCAGGGAAGCAGCGTGGAAGAGGTTGTTCTTTAGGTTAGGATTACCTTAAGGCAAGCAAGACACTGGCTTCAGGCACAAAATTTAAGCGGGGGACAAAAAATTCATAATCGAAATAAATACTATTTTTAATGCTATATCTATATCTATCTATCTATATTTTTTTCTTTTTTTTTCAGTACGCGGGCCCTCACTGCTGTGGCCTCTCCCATCACAGAGCACAGGCTCCGGACACGCAGGCTCAGCGGCCACAGCTCACGGGTCCAGCTGCTCCGCGGCATGTGGGATCTTCCCGGACCGGGGCACGAACCCG
Organism: Aethalodelphis obliquidens; assembly: GCF_003676395.1. NCBI lineage: Eukaryota > Metazoa > Chordata > Mammalia > Artiodactyla > Delphinidae > Aethalodelphis > Aethalodelphis obliquidens. The sequence continues at coordinate 84,611,868 of NW_020837945.1, read as the reverse complement.
TGTCCCCTGCATCAGCAGGCGGACTCTCAACCACTGCGCCACCAGGGAAGCCCTAATGCAATATTTTAAAAAATTGAAGTTAATGCAAAAAATCCATGATGAACTAAATATCAAAATTTTGAAAAGGCCAGTACCGTGTCAAGCCATACTGGAGCCTAAGATGAAAGTAAAAATTGTTCAGTCTTATAAATACGTCTTATGTGTTTTTTAATTATCCAGTTTTTCCAGAACATTAAAGTTGTTTAAAAATATTGAAACATTAAAAAAATTGGTGTCTGTTCACTCCTCAAGGAATGAAATCACGTAAGAATCACTCCTCAGATTCTGTCACATCCTCAAAACCAGCTATAATGAGAAGGCCCAAAGCTCTGGGTCTAACATTTAACAAGTATTGCGTCTCAAGTCCACTTAATTATGGGTTTAAATTCCCATCCCAGGATAGGCACTGAGGGCTTGCGCTCTAGAAGTGGACATCCTGAACCTATACCATTCAGTTCATAAATATTCATTGAACACCCACTGCATGCCGGGCCATTTTCTAGGCACTGATGCTACGCTGGTGCATGAAACAGACCTGAGCTTGCATTTCACTGAGCCCTTTATTAACTGGTTTTCCTTGCTTATTTGTTTGACTATTTTAAATGGATGTTTGTCACCCAGCTTTTCTTTTGCAAGCTGCTGTAAATTCACTCCGTTAGTCATCTATATCATTCTTGGGGTTACTGAACTGGGTTGTCTTGCTCTAACTCTTGCATTTCACACTGGACCTTTACACTTCTGTGATGGTTTATTTCCCACGTGTCTAAGTCTTCTCTGCCATTCTGCCTTTGCTTTTCCTATTTTCTGCTTTCCCAAGCCCAGTACGTTACATATAGTAGATGTTCACTAAATATTTGAGGATCACTCGAATGTTGAATGAATGAATCAGTAAAGGAATCAACAAAGGAAGGAACAGCGAATGAATGTACCTGGTCCCTGGAGGGAGGAAGGCAGAATCATCACGTCCACCTTCCTGTTTTTGTATGTTTGAAATATGAATACATGATTGTGTATGTGTTGTTTGTGTATACTGAGGAGCGTTTGCAGGTGGAATAGAAACAACAGAATAAGCCTTCACAGTAGTGGTGTTTCAGAAAGAACCCTGGCCTGGGAGATGTGTGCTGTTGGGCAAGTCATTCCTCCTCACTGAAAGGGTCTCTCTTTCCTCATCTGTAAAATAAGGGAGCTGAACTGTGAAGTCTAAAGTACTTCTCAGCTCTAACAAGGGTTGAGTCCAATGCTCCTGATGCTGTAGGTGTCAGCTAGTGTGGGTACCAGTGAGCACTGTCTTGGATTCTTTTGTGTTTCGGTGTTCTTAGAAAAGGAATGCCCTCTAATTCTACAATATAAACATCAGTCCGGAGAAGTGGGGCAATTGTGGTATTTCTTACTGATGAAGATTCCAGGAAATAGCTGTGTAATTCCAAGATGTCCCTCTGGAATTCGGTTATTTTAATGTTAAAATGAGGAAAATCCAAAGAATCACCTCAGGTCCCTCCTAGGATAAAATATCTGTTTAGCATGTTCTACTTTGAGAATTTTTGTGCTCATGTATGATTTGGGTGGGGGGACATTATTCCGCTTTTAATTCAACCCTTGAGAGAACTGGTAAATCAAATGCAGCTCCTGAATACTATTAACAGTAACTAATATTTTATAGTGTTTTATAGTTTACACAGACGTTTCACATTTATATTCCCGTTTAATCCTCAATACAGTCCAGTCCTATGGTATGGGAATGTCTTCTTATAATCCTTTTTGTATGTGTTGGGAAAATGAGCTGTGGTGCCCATCTTTGGACCCCAAACCTCCAGCTTTCTGCAGACACAGATTTTTAAAAAAACTCTTTCAAGGAGGAAGGGGCTGAAATGGAGCAGGCAACCAGCAGAATCTATGCCATTGTCTCTCTGAGATTAGGGGAATGCTTCCTGCCTTGGAGGACAGGGTGGAATAAATCAATGGTTCCCCCAAACCTGGCCTCAACCTTGACCTGTGGAATCAGAATCTCCAGGGAGAGATTTAAATTTCAGTTCTGAAAAAAATTTCAGAATTTCATAACTTTTTCTGTATTAAAAATCTCTTATAATTTTAATAAATATTTATTCAGTGACTATTGTGTGTCCATTTGCTTTTCTCTTTCTAGTTGACAAAAGAAAAAAGATGTAACACTGTATTTGGTTCCCCCATTTTTAGTTTATGTGTACATATCTGGAAGTCTATGAGTTTCTCAGAATTTTGGACTGTGAAATGCAAAACTCTAGAAAACAGTGAGGTACACCCATTACTTTTATCATATTACTTTCCTACATAAAAATCTTGAATGGTCTTTCATTAGTATTAGATTAGGTACTAGTTCCTAAGTCTAACTTGGTTACAAACTGTTTGATCCTAACTGCTCTAGGTTTTCATTTTTAAGCTATGAAATGAGGTTGTTTGACTAAAGAGTTTCTAAAATAATTCTCAGCCCTTAAATTCTATGGATTTATAAGTGTCACAGATAAGAGTCCTGTGGCATTCAAGGAGCAATAAGCAAAGTTTCCCAGGGAAGGCTTCTTCTGAGGACAGAGCAAGGCTGGCTGGGGGAACACCTACTTTCCTGGGTGGTGTTGGTCCAGTGAGTGTGGTTTGGGTGTCCACTCTCAGAAGCTAGAGCTCCACCCATTTCCAGCAAGGAAGCTAACTGAATTCAAGTCTAATGCATGTTTATCAAAATATCATAATTAAAAAGAACATAATGTAGTAAAAGTTGAAAATTAATCACTCAATGTGAACTGTCCAAATGACAATTCAATGTTAACTTTCCTTAGTATATCACATTTAGGTCTTTTTTTTTTTTTGGTGCGTTGGGTCTTCGTTGGTGCATGTGGGGTTTCTCTAGCTGCGGTGAGTGGGAGCTACACTTCGTTGCGACGTATGGGCGTCTCATTGCGGTGGCTTCTCTTGTTGCGGAGCACGGGCTCTAGGCGCATGGGCTTCAGTAGTTGGGGCACGTGGGCTCGGTAGTTGTGGCTCACAGGCTCTAGAGCGCAGGCTCAGTAGTTGTGGCGAACGGGCTTAGTTGCTCCACAGCATGTGGCATCTTCCTGGACCAGGGATCAAACCCGCGTCCCCTGCATTGGCAGGCGGGTTCTTAACCACTGAGCCACCAGGGAAGTCCCACATTTAGGTCTTTTAAGATTTTTGTTTTATTTAGTGTTAAGAACGTATTTCCTTTCTTGAGTGAACTGATTAATTTCTCTTCTTCCTTCCTTCCTTCCTCCCTTCCTTCCTTCCTTCCTTTTATCCTTCCATCCTTCTGTCCTTCCTTTTTTTCTTTCTTATTCCATTAGTACCTTTAACAGAAAATGAATATCTCCACAACTTATTTTAACCCAGATCCCATCACATGCATGGAAAGAAGTAAATCAGAACAATGTATGTGTGTTGTGAAAATGGATAATAAAGCGGTGATAGATGACTATTATTGTGGTTGTTACGATATTGTCAAATAAATTCATGTACAATACGTCCATTCAGAAATCTAGCAAAACACAAAAACTATTTTTTTTTTTTTTTTGCTTTTTTTAAAAGCTTTGTTTTAAAAAGACACCTTCCTGTCACTGGTACTTGTAAGTGAATAAAATGAAATTGATGCCTAGCAGGGGAAAAAAAGGAAAATACTTCTTTACTTTGTATTAAGAATACGTGACATCTTTGCTGTCAGTGATAGTGAAGTGAAATACATACCAAATATGTCTTGACATAACTTGACAGGAATGTATGTCTTCTTTTCTCTCATTTATTTTTGTGATAAGAATATGTGATTTTGCTGCCAAGGAAGCTTGTAATGTTGTAGAGAAATGGAAATGAAATTGTGTTGGGTATGTCCAATTTCCCCTGACAGACTGGCATAAGCTATAGCATGCATGCAGTCTTGGGAAGTTAAAAACAGGCTTCAGCCAGCAAGACCCAGGCATTGACATTTGTCAAAACAACTTTCCTCAACACATCAAAATGTTCCTTTCTCTTTTGTGTTATTCAGATGTGTTCGGGTAACTACGTTTTAGAAAATGGTGACTATCAGAGAATCATTGCCATCCACATGTGAACGATATCAAGAGAAAAAAATTTTACCTTTACCACTCAAATATAAGCCTATTCCATTTTGATTGTCCTTAATCCACAAGGGTCCTTTAAAACAAGTCAAAAATCTAATATAACTAAAAGTGTTGCCTTTTTGTTTTGTGGGGTTTTTTTCCCCCATAACCTGACAGATGTAAATGTCACAACTTGGTTCTTTTTCCTTCTTTTCAAAGCATTGCACAGATGGATGTTGTGAGTTCGGTCTATTGTTCTTGAGTTCATTGCTTTTTAAAATTGTTGCCTTTCTTGGAAGAACTCAAATCATCTGGGTACCACTGGCCCTTTAGAAAACGTTCTAAATTTCTTACTCTATTGCTAGGGAGCAACAGATGTTAGGTGAGGTGAGTATTAAGCATAACAAAATAGTATTTTAAGTGAACCTCCAATTCTGTCTTTTGGGGGCTCTTTCACGGATACACACACAATTTCTAGAACCCTAACAACAACTTCTACAATAAACTGTGTTTGAAGGTAGAATTCTGTACCAAGGGCAGACAGAAAGAGAATCAGCCAGCAGTGTAATCATTGCTCTGCTGTGTGAAGGAATATTGAGCTCAGATGCCTCCAGAAAGCCCACCAGGACCAGAGGCACTGGACAATAAAAGGGGAAAAATAATAGACGCCAATGCTTTATTAAGTATATTTTTTCTCACTTAGGTGCCCATTCCCTGGTCAGACAATTAGTTGAGGTTCTTTCCAGAGAAAGTGTTACCCACCAAGAAAAACTCTTTTAACCTTTCAAAATAACAAATATCTTTAATGACTTTTATCCCCTTTCCACTGACATCACAGATACAATGTGGCGTGTCTTGAAGTCAAGCCCAAACTGAAATCACTGCTGGCAGGGAAAGGAAAAATAGAACATTGACAATAAGAGTGACAGATGAAGGTTTGGGGACCTTGAAAGGAAGAATAACTCAAGCTATGACCTGGGACAGAAATACTGCACCTTAGTAAAATACCTGCCCAATCTGTAAGTTAATAGGCAGGTACATTTGCACATGGTAACGGGCTAAATCCAATGCTTGATAGAACTTGGTATTATTTTCCATGTACTTGTTTAAAAGGAAAGCCGGACATGCTTTCTAGCAAGAACCTTTTGATTATATAGACCAACTGTTCATCATCACATTCCCTGGGGAAAACATTTTTATTTGGTTGTATGAAAGGTTAACATTAACTAGAAATATTTCTGAAGAAAAGACTTCCTAAATTTGCTTAATCTTGCTACAAATGATTATTAAGCACTTAATAGGGTAAAGATATATATATATATTACATTATATATGTTATATATTATACATATATTTTTCCGAAGATAAAGGCAACCATGAAAATATCACTTGATTTATTTGCAGGAGGGAGAAACTTTATATTTTATGACTTACAAAATCTCTTAGTTGTATCCCAACTTTTATTTTATTTTAATTGTGCTACATTTCTACATGATTACTTGAACTACAGGGGAAAGTTCAGTAGGCTCTATCAATTTCTAGTGATTTCTGTCATCGACTCCTGATTATCTGTGCTTGCTTTGCCATTCACCTTAGATTTCTTTAAAACACGAGTTGTCTAAGGCTTATTCACTCTTGGTTGGTTTGGCGATTGGTAGTAACGTTGTTCTAATATTACCCATGACAGTGGAATTTTTCCCCAATGATGGCCATGGTAGGTCTTTTCTATCAGGTAGAGTTTACTTCTAGAGCTGTCAGAGAAGAATTTAATTCCAGTAACTAATTATTTGAGGTAAATTTCCCAAGGAGTCTTCAGCTTAGGCTTTAGAGACACTGCCTTCTATTCAAACAATGCGAAACGTTTTAGGTCATATGAATAATTAAGTTTGCATCATGGTGAAATAAACGCATAAGCCTACATTTTCATTGAAGTTTATAAGTCCATGGTTGAAGCAAATGTGTGCTTCCCTCTTTCCCTCTGTGGATAATAATGGCACAAAGTCATAATGTTTATTTTGCCTTTGATATAAATTTAAATCAAGTAAGGATGGTTCAAGTGGACACAAGGAAAATCCGGTTGCTTCCCTGGGTCCATCAGCATCTTAAGTCACTTTTCAAATGTTTTGGGGCTTGCAAAGGCTGAAACATATTTTGCCATGCCCCTTTTCCCTTATTTCATAAACCAACATAATTTAAAAGAAAAACTTAATCCATATGTTTCTGATTAATCTTTACTAAACTCATCAAAATGGTGTTTTGTAAGAGTGATTTGGTGTCCAAGAAGTCTTTTGAATCTCTCTGTAACAGGCCTTCCTAATGCCATTCCTCTTTGAAGCAGGAAGTTGTGTTTTGCCAACAGTAAAGAAATTCAAACCCCCAAAGGGTTGAGATCAGTTTAAAACTTCAAGCCTGAGGGCTCTGTGGGGCTCTACATTTGGCAAATAGGCTACTTTCCTTCTGACTTGGAAATACCTTACTTTCCTCCCACAAGAAATGCTCTATTTATTGTTTTGCTAAAATACCTGCTAAAATCTAAACTATCTTCGGATTCTTTGATACATAAAAGTGTATGAACTAGAAAGCAGGGCTTAATGTTTAATTTACTCTAAAGCAATTTCATGTGATTGTCCATTTGGATCTTTCTTTAATTTCCTTGTCTCCTGACCACACACATCTTTATAATTTGGGTTTACCCAAAATTTTACCAGAAGAGGTGACCATAAAGATCTCACAAGCTGGAAATAAGTGCCGGGCAACCTGTGGCTTTCCACCTCGGGTTGCCCGATAAAGACCTATTTCTTGATGTACTAAGCTAACATTTCACACTATATTTTGTACTCTTATTTCTGTTGACAACCAAAAATTCAATGCCGAAGATTTCGAATAACGTGTTCTATGTCACAAGGTGAACCATAATTCACAGTTGGAGATGTTTGCTAGTTTTTCAATGTAGTTCATTTCTATTCATATATTTAAAGGAAGACCTGTATAATTTCACTTTGTTTTTTTATACAGTGGGTGAGAAAGAGGACGCGAGAGAGTGAGAAAGAAAACAAAATAGGGTGTACAACGAGTTAAGCAAGCAGACCACTCTGGCCCTTTGTCCTTGCTGCCTCCTGGCCATGAAGTGGGAGTGCCCTCTAGTGAAACTTTAAAATCATTGGAAGATATTGGGTGTATTGTGATTAAGAATTCCTCCTAAATTCTTGTTTCAAAAAATCTCTGGGCCTTAAACATTTGCATACGTTTTCAATGAGACTCGAGAAAAACACAAAACGCCATCAAGTAAAACTATTTCTTTAGGAAACAAATAGAAAGGGATATCTCAAAAGTCCATGTCTATAATCCCTATTTGGTATCTATCTAACCTATCTAGCGAGAGATCCCAAGGACACCTAAGTAGCATATAACCAAAGCTATGATTATATAACTGAAAACTTATATAGAAACACAGCTACCTGCCTCTCAAGAAGTAAATCACTTTGAAATGTGACCGTAAAGCAGTAGTAGCAACACGCACAAGTGAACAACCGAAAACCACGGTTTGTCATCTAGATTACTCCAGAGTTCTTTGTAGAAAGCAGCATAGGCTTACTGTGATGAAATCTGATGTGTTCTGGAAAAAGTACAAGACTGGGAGTCTGTGTCTCGCCCTGGACTTCACTTACCCACTGTGTGAGTTTGGGTAAAACACTTTACCTCTCTGAGCCTCAGGGTCATCATCACCTGCAAAGTGAGCTGAAGAACACCTGCCCTGCCACCTCATAGGATAGTACCGGATGAGATAAAGTGTGGGAAGGGGCTTTGAAGGTAAAGTACTATATTGTGAAGGTATTATTTTTCTGACTTAGATTCTGTCTTCCTACTGGAAAGATTTCAAGCAAAGTTCACTTTTATGATGAAGCAAGAGAGAAAGAAGACCCCTCTAAAGTCCTGTGGAGTCAGGAATCATTGACAAAACAGTTTTCTTCCCAATCAAGAAGGACCACAGAGAAAGAAACAGGTGACGCGGAGGAGGGAGGCGGGGCCAGGCTTTACCACCGTGGACCCACCGGCTCTCCTGAGCGAGGCTGAGCCTGTGTGGGCGGCCTGGGCAGGAGAAGGCTGGGCAGCAGCTGGTGGAGCGTCAGGAAACGCGTCCTCCTGGGTTTATAACAGCAAGTGTCAGCGAGTCCAATCCCCACTTTGAACAGAGAGGAGCCCCACAGCATGGATGCTCCGTGTTTCTGTGTCTTTAATCCCCGTGTTGATTACCATCCACACAACACAGTTCCCAGTTTTTGTTGTCTTTTTAAAATTGAAAATATTTTAGCTTTGTTTAGGCCGACAGTAATAAACTCTTCATTTCGGCAAACAACCCAGTTCTTCCTTTTAGTTGCAGTTAGTTTCATTTTAGGTTTGTGCTTTTAAAATTCTTTTCCCTACATACAGCTTGTTTTTCATGGGGACATGGTTTCTCACTAGCTATGTTTGCTTTAAAGAGAGCTTTATTGTTTTCTAAGTCAACTTGTATAGGTACTTTAAACCCATATATTTCAAATTCCAGATTTCTCAATACTTTCCCTTCTCTTTCCCCTTCTCCTTCTGCTTCCTCTTCTTATTTTTAACAACACAAGTATCTTCTATGTCCTTACTGCCTCGATTTCCACCATTCATCTTCTGGATGTACGTCTTCTTTCTTTTGTCCAGAGTGAGAAACTGTTCCTAGTTTCTTTACTCAGAGATACTTCACATTGTCAGATATGCACAATCAATCTTGTACTTAAACCTTTGTGAAGAAACACAACAGATGGATAATGGGAACATGGTTGCCATTCGGGCTCTGGTCCATTCATGACCTGCCCCACCCCAAGCCATGACTCTAGTAGTAAAGGAGGAAAATTATAAAGCTAGTCTCAAAGGCTATCTGACACGTTCCATGCCTGCTGTTTATGTCTTCCCTCCCCGTTTGACCTAAACAGTTGGCATGGGAGTAGAGAGGTGGTATTTCTTCCTTAGAATAAAATTAAACAAGACAGTCAGCAGGTCTTCAACTGCTCAGGGATTTATCCAAATTAAGTGACTAGTTCCAGTTGAATGACTAGGGCTTCCATGTCACAAAACAGCTCTTGGCTACACCTAGAGTTCACTCTGTCTAGGCTACGTGCTCACACATTAGTGGAACGCCACTACTCCTCATTGAAACTTTGGGTTCCTTCTGTATTAGAACCTTCCCTGACCTTTGCTGAACATCACAAAGAAACCAAATGCTAACCTCTGTTTGTCTCAAATTTTCCCCTATTAATGCTTGGTCCAAGTCTACATTTCCAGCCAGTCTTTCATTTAAAAACACAATCTCATTCAAAACCTGCCTGGTAACTTTATCACTGGGGTAACTGTTACCTATGATGCAGGGCTGACCTGGGTCCTTGTAGCACTTGACATCATCTTTTGGACGGGTTACAGAGCCTTTTGAGGGAGTTGTTAGAAGCAGGCTCACCCTGCAATGCAGAACCGGTCACAGAGGAAAATTAGTGCATTTATCTGTCAGCATTAGACTAGATTTTCAATCCAGTTCACTAGTCACAGGGTCTGGTTTTCTCTTCCTCTGGGAGATGAAACCGATATGCTGGTAGGTAGTAAAGGTGTCAGTTATAAATTGAACCGTTGGAGCACGCACACACGAAAAATAGACGAGAAGACTTTAAGGCCATAAATTTAGTTCAAGGCAAAGAATTTCCCTAAAAATAGTCCAGCTTGTTAAAACACTGTAGGAAGAATGTATGTCAGGTAGCCATTGGTGTTATCAAAACCAGTTCACATATTCTTTTATAAGGAGCCAGTGTTTGCAGTTCTCTCTCTACTGTGCTATTCATTTTAACTGCTTAAGGGGGAAAAAAAAATCTTGCTGACTCCAGTGGTAAATAAGTAAATAACTTGATTGTTCCCTCTTCACTGTCTCATGCATGGGTGAGGTTGCAGCAAATCTGAGTTGCATAGAGAAGGGACAGGCTTGGCAGACGCCATCAAGCTTTACCTTGTGCCCCACTTACTGTTTACCTACCACTTAACTAAGTGGGGCTCCAACCCCGACTCAGAAGAAGCATATGGCCCTTTTCTGAACTCAGTGAGTGATCTTGCCCTAAACTGGTTGTTTCCTAGCCTCAATCCTATAGTAAAATAATCGAGGTGGAAACCCTGAAGACTAACCTGTTAATGACCCATTACTGAGACATAGCACAAACTAGAACTTAAAGGAAAAACGTTCAGAGTGTCCCATGACTCCCATACTGTCTACCAACGGGGCCCAGGTGCCCGCTCAGTTCAATAAATATTGAGTCTGTCTTGACCCCTGAAGCGCTGCACTGAGCTGTGTGGATTACAGATCCAATCCCTTGACTCAGAGAGCTTGTAATTTAGATTGACAGATGATATCCAACAACTCACCCTAGAATAAACCAGAGTCAAATAAGAATTATATGGGAGCAAGCATCAGTACCATATCATGTGAAGTACAGGAGAAGGAATCCATAATATACCCTAGGTAGTACATAGTTTAATTCATTTCTTATTTAAGCCTTTATATATGTAACCTACTATGTGTCAGGTACTATGCTATACATCAGAGATTTTTTTAAAAATCCTCCTTTCATGGGGTTATTTTCTCTCTAGGGGAACAGACATAAATAACTATAATCCACCTTTATATCCAACCACTTTCCTTGTCACTATATTACGTCTTCTCAGAGGATGGCTTCATCTTACTCATCTTTGTGTCCCTAGAAAAGCACCTGACACAGAGTGGGTGTTCAATACATGTATTTTAAAGGAAAGGACAAATATTAAATTGTGATAAAATGTGTGATAGCTTTTCTGAAAGGCTTCATTTTATTCCTGGATGATGGGGAAAGAGTGTTGAAACCAAAGATGTGGAAAATGTCTCCTAAGTTTTCAATTAGGCACGTGGTGGATAGGGGTGCTGTAAAAGGAGACAGAGAACACAGAAGAGAAATAATCTGGGGAAAGGGAAATGTGATGATGCTAAACTGGATTTGGGACAAGTTGCACTGGAGGCACCAGCTGCAGGTCATTCATTTGGAGAGGTCTTGTGGACACTTTAATTGGTTAGGAACTCAAGAAAGAACTTGGAGCTAATTCATCCATATGTTGAGAACATGTAGATTATGAGGAGCATTAAGGACTAAATTCAATTTAATAAGAATTTATTATTATTTTTTAATTTTTTGGCCATGCCGCACAGCATGTGGGATCTCAGCTCCCTGACCAGGGATCGAACCCGAACCCCCTGTGGTGGTAACGTGGACTCTTAACCACTGGACCGCCAGGGAAGTTCCCCAATTTAATAAGAATTTACTGAGCACCTACTATATTTGAAGAACTGTGGGATTACACATTTGCTTAAGGAAATAATCCTTAGACTCAAAGTATTTAAAATCTAGCAGAAGGCACAGATCTACTAACACCTAAGCATGTTGAAGACTAGTATGAAATGGCCGGTAGAGAGTGAAGAACCAACATAGAGCAATGACATAGCAAAGCAGCTGAGCATGGGGGCTCTGGACTCAGACTGCCTGGGCTTGAATCCTGGAATCTGTCACTTATGATTTGTGTGGCCTTTGGTAAATTACTTAATATCTCTAGATTATTTGTTAAATGCAAAACAATAGTATCTCTTTTTAGGATTCTTATGAGGATTAAATAAAATAACATAAAAAGTAGTTACTTAGGGGAGATTAAGGGTTCAACTATGACTTATTGGGGGAAGCAACATTATTAATGGGCAGATAAGTTTTCAGTCTTTCATTTTCACATGTCCTCAGTTAAGATTAAGACTTGCTTTCCACATTACTCAGAGACATAAAAGGATAGTGATGTCATAACTGAAGAAATAAATACCAGTCATGTCAGAGAAATTTATCATATCAGCCGTATTTCTCCAAATTGGTTCTGATTTCGGATTTAAAATTTAGTAAACAAAAACGTCCAACACATTTCAAAAGTTGGTACGGATGCACTAGAGTTCCAAACCATTAGCGACTGGAGAAAATAGGAAAAATCACACAAAGCACATCGTAACTACAATATTGTTGCCACAAAACAAACAGTCCCCAAAACACCACAAAGTACTACAAACATTAGAACATAGTTTTAACTCGGTGATAGGTGTGCATGCTACCCCATGATTTTTGTGTTTTGTATCACTTTCTGCTTTGAACTTTGGTTGTTTATCTGTCCTGAACCTCATCCCTCTATTATGCGTAACTTCAATATTTATTAAACAAACCAAATCAAAACACTGGAGACAACAGCAAAATTTCCTTGGGGACTAGGAGGGAGCACTGAAAGGTCTTTGGCACAGAGGACAAGGTCTGGAATTCTTGTAAGTGAATGTGTATGTGCAAAATGATGAACTTAGCCAAAGTATTCTCATTTCAATGGGGGCACTGTATACAGAAGAAGGAAAGTATACACATTTGTTAACAAGCACGTTCTCCCGTGTTATAGAGAGCTTTTGAAACAGGATCAATCTCTAACAAAAGAACATCTAGTCTTCAGGAGATTTCCTGGGAATTCTAGTTCCACTCCAAATGCTGCTTAAACAACCTTACCTCTTACCAGGAGCCATCGAGGACCCCGTGACCATCTCCTTGCTGTGTCTGAGCTGACATGCAAGCTACAAACTGGTTCTGAGTATAATTACAATTAAGATATGGCATCCAAAGAGAAGGCATGAAATACAGACATTCATTGAAGGAGAGGAGATACTATTTCTTAGGAGTGAATCAAAACTCTTCAGGAGGAGATAAGGAAAAAGGGAACATGGGATTCTGGAACATCGAGGAGCCCTCAAACTCTAGAGTAGGGGGATTTTTGAGGAGACAATTTGTCTATTGCTTGTTTTCGTTTGAATGGCTTTCTGAATCAGGAAGTTAAGAGTTAAGTGAGGTGGACAATTCTTGTGAGAGAAATTCTTTCTGGCTTTCTTGTCCAGGGATCAATCTACAGTTCCCTTCTTCCTCTCTCATCTAACTGATCAATGGAAGCCAAAGAATTACTTTGTTGGTAAATTAATCTACAAACTGAACTTTCTGCTATACGCTTGACTATATACAACAAAATAAAGTGAGCTTTTCACATGTCATTATACTAGGTAATAATTCTATTAAAAATAAATTTTTTAGCATCATTTTTTCTTTTTTTTAGATGTTGGGGGTAGGAGTTTATTAATTAATTAATTTATTTTTGCTGTGTTGCGTCTTCATTTCTGTGCGAGGGCTTTCTCTAGTTGTGGCAAGCGGGGGCCGCTCTTCATCGCAGTGCGCGGGCCTCTCACTATCGTGGCCTCTCGTTGCGGAGCACAGGCTCCAGACGCTCAGGCTCAGTAGCTGTGGCACACGGGCTCACTTGCTCTGCGGCATGTGGGATCTTCCCAGACCAGGGCTGGAACCCGTGTCCCCTGCATTAGCAGGCAGATTCTCAACCACTGCGCCACCAGGGAAGCCCCTAACATAAATTTTTAAAAATCTCTATTCTTCCTTTGAGAATGAGTAGTAGGGACAGTCTTACTTTTCCTTTCCCCAGCAAGTTACCGTTGAGATTGTGTGGCTAGACTTCCACAGAGGATTACCAGGAGTGAAATAATGGTCAGTCTCCTCTGTTTAACGTAGTTGCCTCTTCCGTGAAGTCTTTCAGGATGTTTTTGGAATTTTCCCTCTGTCAATATAGCTCCAACTAATTGCGTATCTATCCTGTTATCTCACTTGATTTGCCCAGCATCATTTACCCACAATCTAGTATGTGTCAACTCTATGACAAGTGCTTGAGGTACAAGGCAAAGCAAGAGTGCAGACCAGTCCTCAAGAGGCTGAAAACATAAGCAGTCTCTACACCATTTGCTGCTTTTCCTCCCAGTTCAGAAGATAATTCAGACTCAAATTTGGCACGAAAAATGAAATCCCTAACAGAGATCCAGAGGCTCTCAATTATACAGTATAACTCGCTTATCATTGACCCATTTGGTTTAATGTTATTTCGTTTGTTTGTATACGCATTTACTTTTGTGGAATTGCGTTAGATTATTAACTTGTAGAGACAAAGATGAGATCTAGGAGATTTTCACTGTCTGTTTGGACAGTTTTTTTAGCGTGCCCCTATAAGCAATTTGTTTCTTAATAAATAATTCATGATGATGATAAAAATGCAGATTGAGACGCTGCTCCTTGGGAAGGCTGTGGTACAATATTCTTGCTTATATCTTTCTGGTAGAATTTGAGATCACTTAAGAGTGAAATTACCCTTAAGGAAACAAGTTGCTACCACAGAATGTGAATTGTGTTTTTCCAAATCATTTCCAATTAAACCTCTACAGGTCGAAGATGATTGGCTTTACAAGGGCATCAGGACAATGCTGTTTGGCTTCTTCTGATAGTGAATTACATCAGCTTTCCCAGATTTTTTTCCCTCCCACTTCCTTTGCTCAGAAGATCTTATTGTTTTCTTTCTATTGTGTGTCTTCCCTGCAAGTATAAAACACACCATATTTAGTGAAACAGAAATTGAGATTGTCTCAGTCACATCACATACTAGCTATGTGCATTTAGGGAGCCATTTACCATTTTGTGACTCAGTTTCCCAACCTGGGAAATGGGGAGAGTGTATCATTGCTGCCTATCTCACATGGTGGCTGGGAGTAAACCATAGAGTGTTACCCATGTACAATGCTGCCTAATTATTATTATAGCTAACCTTTAAAGGTTAATTTTTAAAGAACACATTACGTAAAGAAGCAGATGATAACGCAGAATGAAAAGTAGCATACTCAAAGTCTCCTTTAAATTGTTTCTGCTTCTATAGATAAAATACCTGCACTGTTATTTGGAATTGCAGAAGTAATGATAATTAATAATAGCAAGAGTTTTTGAGCTCTTCCTATGAAGGAGACACAGTACTAGGTTCTTTACATGGATTATCTCATTTAAGTTTTACCCTAGTGCTTACTTCATAGCACTATTATTGTCTATATTTTACAGAGGTGAAAACAATGACTTGGAGAGGTTGAATAATTTATTTACGGGCACACAGCGGATGTCAGCCCTGGCAGTCTGACTCCAGAGTCCATAGTCTTAATCACATTTTTAGGTGGTGAGGAAGCTGTAAGGCAAAGTTCTATCCTGAATCTGAAGTCCAGTTTCCCAAATATACAGCACTGAGATCCTAAGGGAAGAGTCACAGCTCACATCTTTAGGTCTCATTTAATTGTCAGTACACAAGAGCACACGGAAAGGACATAAAGACAAGGGTTGCTGAGACCAGCATGAACATCAGACGGGCCAAGGACAGTGGCCAAGGATAGAAACAACGTGTCAGCTGAGTCCTGGTGTCAAACCAGCCACCATGCCCCAACATCATGAAAAGTCCAATAATCAGCATGCCGTGGTACCTAAACGGGCAAGAGCAAATCAAGCCTCTCTGAAAGACACTATTAAATTAAAGAAACTACATATTTTAGAGAAAAATAGGTAACAATTCACAACCTTTAGCAGTAATCTTTGCTACCCTCAAACGTGCATATGTGGCAGGCACATCGTGTGAGAAGGATGATGACTGAGCGTGTGTTGGAGTGAAACGGTTGATTTCCCCTCGCCAGATGCTCTCCACACTGGGGCACTTGACCAGCCTGCATCTTCTCAGGACTGGACTCCACTGTGCCCTGAACCCCCAGGCAGGTGGCTCCAGGGGCTCCCCCATCATACTGGGGATTCACTCGATTTCTCTCACTTCCGTACCGAACACAACAACGTTCACCTTTGAAGGTGAGCATATATCTGTCCCGAGAGCAGCACCCAGGGGATTGTTGACTTTCTTAGAACCACTATAGCTTCAAATAAAACCACTCTAAATCCACCCTTTCTTTCTGCAATAAAGATACCTCTGAGTCTCCTCACTTAGACGGGGGATTAAAACTCAGTGCGGAGCTCAGGCTGGCACTAACGGGCCCACAAACGTCCTCAGAGCAGAAGGGAGGAAGACACAGGTGAAACCAATCAAACAGAACAATCAGGGGTGAATTTTCAGTGTGGCCCAGATGGAGAGTTCCTGGCGGGATTTCCATTACCGTGAATGGGAGTCGTACCACTAAATCCCTACACACTGTGCGGAAAATGTGCCTCTAAGTGCTCGGCAGCATTATGCCTGATGGAACAAAAACACAGACTACCCAAACCAGGCGAAGTGCTCCTGGTGTCGAGGTACCAAGATTCACCGCAGAAGGTGTCTCGAGTCCTAACTGTCCTGGGTGAGACAGAATGGACGCCCCCCGCCCCACTCAGCTCACCACTGGGCACAGGAAATAGGAGGGCCCTCCCTAGCCTGCCCGGTGATGATTCTCACTCTCCTTGACACAGACTTTGACTGCGAGTTCATCTGGTGTTCTACACAAATGGCCTGTGTTTGCTAAAATGATTTCCCTCCCGCTCTGATTACTTGAAATTTCAGTAAACCTAAGCATTGTATCAGGCCCACTGGAACCAGAAACCTAGAGGATGATAGTGCATGATTCGTTTTGATGTGGTTTTATGGCCTCTGCAAAGTAAATGTTGCAAAGGACTCTTACCCTAGGATCAAAGAAAATAGTCAAGAAATCACTTAGCCTGCCTGCTTTCACAGAGCAATTTCCTTTCCATATTATCTACAGGGTGGCTCTGAAACACAAGTCTGATCACGTTGCTTTCCTTCTCAAAAATCTTCCCTGGTTCCCTTCTTCCTCTAAAATAAGGTTTAGGCTCTCCATAAACTATTTTTCTTTCCCATCTGCCACTACATCTCTCCATGTGCTCTATCTTCCAAGTGTATTTCTTTATTTGCCATTCCTCTAAACAAAGTCACCTCTGATTAACCTTTCTTCTGTTGACCAGAATAGCTCCCTCTGGCAATCCCTGTCCTCTGTCTACTTGACCTTCAAAGTCAAGGTCATATATGTCATCTCTGTTAAACATTTCTCATACTGACTTAGCCAGTTTCTCCACCATGCTATCTCTGAGCCTGCATTATACAATTCGTTGAATTCTGCTCTTAGGTACCTTAATTTCTATTATACTTTGTTCTTAATTTTTCTGTTTTCTTAACTACATTGCAAATGCCCCCAAAGAGTTTTCCAAATCTTTGAATTTCCCACAATAGCTTGCTTAGTTTCTTAATAAACATCTAAGTGATTAACTTTAGAGGTAAGGTCTCACTGTTCCTTCTTGCCTCAGCACCCAATTTTTCATCTCCTATAGGCCATGGTGATGAAGACAGCAAGTAAAATGAAGTCATTACCAACACTCCTCTAATGGTTCTTCCCTATGAACATTTATGTGTTTCAAGACACTGTCATGGGGGCTCAGACGTAAATAGGACACAGTGCTCACCCTGGAGCAGCTCATAGTCTAGATGGCAATGGAATGATGGCTAAGGAGCCACCAAGAAGTGATGTAAAGTTTGTGTAACGAAGTTGGTTACGATCACGTCCATCTGCATAGAAAGGCCGCGATGAGTGAAACGTAACACGTAAAGAGTTCTCTCTTGAATGGCCGGGTTTCTAAGAAGCTGAGTTGCAGCACTGGGCAGTGGCACACTCACCTACAAGGAAACTTGGCAGGGGCCTGGCACAATTATGAATGAGGCAAAGTGTGCCTTATATATTAGGCCACCTCCCCTCTTCTCCTCCACCCAGTTCCCTAAAGCCCACCACCTGCCTCTCTCCCTTTCTCAATCTTGCTCCAGTTTGCAAGGTGATTAGTCTGTTCATCTTTGATAAACTTATCAAGGAAAGGTGCAGATGGCTTAAGTTTCCCCTGGAAAAGGTTAAAAGAGGAAGCATGACTCCATAGAAGAGTACAAGCTTTGGAACCTGGCATCCCTCAATCTGGGGCTTCAGCACTTCTTATCTGTGTGACCTAGAGCATGTTATTTAAATTCTCTGAGCTTCACTACCCTCCTTGGGTAAGTTCCCTGAACTCTAATGGCCTTCAGTTGCTTCTTAATTTTACATTAATATATTAATACTTACCTGGCAGGGCTATTTTAAGGATGAGAACTATTGTATAAAAAGTGCTTAGGCAACACATAGTAGACACTCAAAGCATGGTGGTTATTAATAGATTCTTTAAAGGGCGTTCTTGTAGAGATACAATAACTTGTTCAAACACTTGTCTTGCTAGTGGTGGAAACTCTAGGCATGCTAACAAGCAAATAGTGGAAATGCTTGAGGACTGAGAGCCATTAGCTCTTAGAGCGTCCTGCGAGCTCCCGTGAGGTGGCCATCTGTCCAAACCACAGGTCATGGGATAAACGGGGCGTTGTGAGTTCCCAGCTCTGCCAATGGTAGTATTAGTATGGGAATCTGGGTAAGCGGCTAATCTTCTTGCCTCGATTTCCTCCTGCTTAATATGTATCCTGAGATCGCCTCCGTTGACAGGGTGATTTTGACTAACGTACAATGAGCTCCAAGCCCCTGGGTTATAGGGGAGCTATAAAAGCCAGAGGTATTACTATTCATTTCAAGGCTCCTGTGTCTACCATGAGACTCAAAGAAGTGGTGTTCCTTCCCGCACCCTCCTTGTAATATTTAGTTTCTTGGAGTTGCTTCATCAGAAGAAATACTGAGTTCTCCATTTCCCTGGCTCACTTTCCCACTGACGAGGGTGATGTTAACATCGAACCCTGAATCACGGCTAGATCAATATTATAGCAGCTGTGAGAGAAGGGCACTAGCCCTAGAACACAAACACACTTTCTTTTCCAAGAAAGACTGTAGTTCCCCTAGTGTTAACTTCCCCTTGTTCCCCTCGATGCCCCCCACCCCCTCCCCTCCTGCCACCAGCACGACCCAGATCACATTAGAGTCCCAGAGCACAGGGAACAGTTCTCGTCTATCCGTCACCAAGGAGGCAGACGGGACAGGGGGAACAACAAGTCATTTGTACCTGATGAGGAGGACACTCCTGGGAAACAAACAGATGAGCCACCCCATGAATCTGAGCCATTCTCCGAGGTAAACAGAACTGCATGAGAAACCACCAATTATCTCCAGCATCGCCCTTACCTCGCTCACTGCCCTTCTGGCAGCCGGTGGGGGACATGAAACTGTAGCTAGGACCAATATCTGATTCTGAGAAAGTTAACCCTCGCAAAGGTGATTTTCTTTTCCCTTCGTCTCTTGGAGTAGAATAACCATCCATTTCTATTACCTTTTTGTCAGTTATATTTTAATTTGAGCAGTATATTTTCACAGGAAAGTGACAAGACGACATTTCAGAGCCTGACCTAGTGTTTGGATAGGGAGTGTCAACTATTAAATAACCAAATTAGTACTTAATGAAGTGGAAGTAGAATGTATACTTCAAGACATTTTTAAGATACTTCAAAACAACACCAGAACAAAATAAACAGCTACTTCCAAGAAGTATCGCCAGGCAGTTGGAATATTATCTCAATCTCCCATAAGCATTCTAGGACATTTGGTGGGGAATCAGAGTAAGTTACCACAAAACTCTGTAGTTTGTTGTGAATACTATTATTACCTCCTAACTCCACAGATTGTAATGGTGAATATTAATACTGATGATGGCTTGAAGAACTGGGTTTGCAGGTCAGGCAGCCTGCCCTGAAGGTTAGAAAACACACACTGGGCAACGCTGTTTTATAGAAAAATGATATCTGTGATACCAGTAGAACAAAGAGTCAAAAGGTAAGTGAAATGATAGGTGAGGATTCATAGACAGACTTTAAAAAAAGGCAAGCTTGCTACACCAATGCAGCATAAAGCTCAACTTCTACTGTTTTAAAATACGCATTCTTTTCAAAACTATGAAATCCATGCTTGAATTTTGCAGAACTTGAGCAACCAAAACACAATTCAAGGGACTCTTTTTATCCTCTATTTCTCTAGTGCTCACCCAAAACATGCCACGGGAAAATCATATGTGATAAAGTTTCTTTTATTCAATGTCAACCTAAATTACTGGTCTAAAAATTACTGATGTACCCCAAGAGCATAACACAGAGTTCGCCCCTTTAGATCCACTCTCCTGAAGCCAACAGATGACATGTTTTTCTTTGGTAGGCCCTGTCATCTAGTTTTCCCTGTCCCAGGAAGGAAGGTTGATAAAGGAAAGGTTAGGACGTATGAATCCAAGTAATACAAAACAGAGCAAATCCCTTAGAACAACCACAGGGAAAAATGAAAAAGGAGACATCAACCAGCAGCTTCTTATGGGACAAGATGAACTGCTCCTATGTTTGTCTTTGAAAAGTCATTAATAATTACATGGTACCTCCAATCACCTGTCAGATATTAAGACCAACAAGACCAGGAAGAAAGGAGGGAGAATGAACTAACAATTATTAGGCATCTACTTTATGTGAGGCCTCGGGCTTCGTGTATATCATTTTACCTAATTTGCATAACATTTCTTTAAGTGAAGCATTATTTTACACAAGGAAACTGAGGCACAGGAAAGTTAAGTAACTTGTCTTCTCAGGTTCCTATGTGTTTGAAAGTGTTGGAAAACTCAGGGAAACTAGAAACCCTAACAAAAAGGCATCATTTAGGATTTTTGCATTCTCCGATGATCCTTATAACTAATGATTTGAAAGCACATCTTAGGGTTCTTCAGAAAATGGAATGTAAGTTCTTCTTAAGCTTTCAAAAACATGAGTGTCAGTAGTTCTAGAGAGGAGTTCACTGGGTTGGAGCATTTTCAATGTACACAGAACAGGATGACATGAGAGAGTGAATCACCCACAGTAGTAGCTGCTCATTCACCTTCTTAGGTGGATCCGATGTCAGGATGAGAAAGATTCAGGGGAGTGAATACAGCAACCACTTTTACAAGGTTCCGCTCACAGAAATATTGCAGAAAAGAGAGAAAAATCACCACTGAAGGTAATATAACTGTCAGAGGACAAATAAGACTTGGTGCCAGAGGAAAAACTTCAGACCTGGAGTCAAGAAAATTGGGTCAAGCCCATTTTGTCTATTCACTTGCTGTGTGATCTCAGGCAAATCACTCTACTTCCCTGAGCCTCAGGTTTCTCATCTATGAGAAAGGGAATTGGTTCTGGGAGGTCATTGCCAAGGTTCCTTCCAATTCCATCATACTATCATCTCTTGAGAGATAAAAGCCATGTCCTGCCTTAGCTCTTTCTGCTAAAGAGGGCAGCTGGTTTAGGGCAGCTGTTCTCAGGCTTTAGGGTACATCAGAATCACCTGGAGGACATTTTCAAACTCAGATTGCTGGGCCCTGCCCCCAGAGTGTCTGAAACAGTAGGTCTGGGTGGGGTCCCTGAACTTACATGTCTAGTAAGTTCTCAGGATATGTTGATGCTTCCAGTGCAGGGACCACACTTTGAGAACCACTGGCCTTTGACTTTAAGGCTTTTCAGTGAACTAAAGATAAATGTAAAGCACTTGACATATAGCAAGGTCAATTCACTTTAGTAGGCTTCTAACTGCACTTTTAGGTTAACCTAAAATGCTCTAAAACATATCAGACTGGATGACAGACCTGGGGAGACTCCTCTGATTGGAAAGAGATGTGTTTTCCTATGAAAGGTATCCTGTAAAAGGTGGGTGGCTATCTTTTCCTTGTACATATCTTTCTGGATCTATACTATTATTTTGAGGCTATTTAAAAAAATGGACAAAATCACATTCATGTAGAGGTGAGATGGACATATTCAGGCAGTTGACCTGGTCAGGTTTCTGAGTTTGGGGAGACATAAGCCAAGTCTTTCCTTCTCTAGGCTCTGACCTACACTAGTGACCTACCAGAGCTATATTCCTAAAATCAGTATAAGACGGTGGAGTCAGACTGCCCAGTTTTTATTCCCTAATACTTCGATGTTATTTAATCCTCAGGATGATGCCATGAGGTTATCATTCTCATTTTTAACAGATGATTTAAAGAGGCATGGGAAGGTAAAAGTTGAACACACTTTCACCTTCCCATGCCTCTTTAAATCATCTGTTAAAAATGAGAATGATAACCTCATGACATCATCCTGAAGATTAAATAATACATGTCAAGTGCTTAGAATGTCTGGTACATATTAAGTGCTCAATAAAAGCTCACTTGTTATTTCATTTGTTGCCAGAGACTATAACCTTCAACTCTCTACTCTGCATTTCTTGAAAATTACACAAGTAGGAAATGCCGTATTCAAGGAAGACAATTGGAAGGATGTGCTGCCCATACATTTCTCTAAATCAAGCCATTGTTCCAAAGGCTACATACTTAGATCACACTTTGGTTTTTGGGAGGTGGGAGTTCTTTGGACAATTGCTTTTATTACATTTAACTTTGGCCTTAGCCATGAACTGATGGGCACCATAAGAAGTAACTAAGTGAAACTCACTATCTGAGGTGGAGATGGGAAAAGTCTTTCTCATCACACCTTGCCCCCTTCATGAGGATCCACCGGAGGAATTTCTCCTGAGCAAGGTTTTATTGCTATACCTGAGCCCAGTAAGTTCAGGGCTAAATCTGTTCCTGCCTCTAGTACTGGACAAGACATGACAACACATGTTAAACTTTGCCCTGGTGTTATTTCCATACCCATATTTTCTTTCTATCTCGATTTGACAATCTCTTGTTTTATCCCTTGGAATCACATGTATTTTGTAAACATTTTCAAATATATATTAGAAAGAGGGTATAAATGAATAAATAAATAGATTAAATGATTCAAATCATAGGAGGCCACAGAGCATTATCATATTTCAATAATATAGTTTCTGGTGAGACAATATCCTTTTAACTTGATTTATAGTTTATCGTTAAGATAGAACATGTTTTCATTCAATACATGTTTTAATAATCATTCTTCCATACCTTTCCTTAAGGAGAACTTTTGAAAGATTATAGATTTAAGGCTCTGAAATACTTAATAGAAAGAAGACTTCATAATACAGTGCACACATCACAAAGAAAACATAAATCCTATCCCGTCTCTGGAAAGTTGCCTATGGCTTGGTGACGCACGGCCTGTGTTCTCGCCAGCTGGGAGAGAAGGAACGACTGACTGTGAGTCCTGTGACCAATGTGTGTGTGTGTGTGTGTGTGTGTGTGTGTGTGTGTGTGTGTGTGTCGGGGGGAAGAGGGGATGGATAGATCATCTAAGGAAACCGGTGGTAAACCATTTTTATAAAGTGAAACATCCTTTTGCAATGTGAATGTGAACCTTCCCTGCAGCCTGCCTTGTGCAAACAGCTTTTAGCATCTAGGATTTGGTACCTCAGGTTTTCTTAAAGTCAGACCCACCATTACAAATGTCAGACTCAGAAGCCTCAGCCCTCTGGGTTGTGTCAATATTTCTTTTTATATCGATGTTGTTTCACGACATGCTACGATTAAAAACCGTCAGTGAAGCAATAATCCCTCTGGGAATTATGAGGACAAAACGCTTTAGTGAGCTTTCAGATTACCCCATCTAACCAGGAGACACACAGGCCCCTATCCTGAGAAGTCATGAGTGCCACGCAGCTGCTAGAACTGGGCAGTGCTGTCCCCTCTTCAGGCTCAGTTCCAGGCACTGAAGTCCAGGGTGTGACAGGTGTGGCTGGGCATCAAGTAGGTGTCGGCAGAGGGCCCTGCGCTGGGAGACTCTGCAGGGCCCAAGCTAGGGAGGGGCTGCTTATCACAGCAGATCTCCACCAACTCGGCTCCTGAGCCCTCCTCTCTCTGAAAAGTACACTGTGATTGCCTTGTGATTTTGTGGGTGGGTGGGTCCCTGGGACCTTTTTTCTCTCACTCTTTCCTAAATTTCTCATCTTTCTGGATCAGCATCTCCTTACTCCTTACTTTTACATGAGATTTTGTTTCAGTTCATCCACTCCCACCACATTGCCCTTCTTTCTCACAAAAGGGTAAGAACAACCTTTTCGTTTTCAGAGGGCTCAGTTTGATTTTGAGGAAAAAAATTGGACTGTATCCAAAAGGTGTCTCTGATCTTGGAATTCTCACCATGCTCTCACTCAGCTTTTTTTTAAATTAAAAAGTACACTAAAATGTTTATGTTTTCTAGTGATCAATCTTAGTGTCACAAATAATAACTGTGTGTATCTTGAGAAATGTGATATGATGTATGTAGAGCCACCTATTTTTTCCTTTTATTGGGCTGTTACTTACATACTATAAAAGTCAAGGTAGTTCAATGAGTTTTGAAAAATCTGAGCACCCATGTTACCACCCCCAAGTCAAGATATAGAACTTTTCCATTGCCCCAGAAAATTCCCTCCTTCCCCTTTAGAGTCAGCCAGTTTCCCCTGCTTCCAAAGTCAACCACTGTTTTGATTGCTAACATCATAGTTTAATTTGAAGGTTCTTGAACTTCAAATAAATGGGATCACAGAATATGTACACTTTTATGAATGGTTTCTTTCGCTCAGTAGTATGCTTTTAAGATGTATCCATACTAACGTGTGTATCACTGGTTAATTCCTTTTAAGTGCTAAGCAGTACGCCCTTGTACGAATATCTTGCATTTTGTTTACTTGCTCTTCTGTTAATGCATATTTCGGTTGTTTCCAATTTGGAGGGATTGTAAATGATGCTATTATGAACATTCTTATAATGAGACTTTTTCTGGTGGCCATGTGCTCTCATTTTTTTTTAGGTGTATGAGTAGGAGTGGAACTGTTAAGTTTCTATGAAATATTCTTACCGAAAAATGTTTCACTTGAGTTTGATTAGACCTATAGGCAAAAATTCCAGTTTATAGGAAACGCAGGGAATAGAAGAAAAAGTTAAACCATCACCAAAAACAATATGGCATTCTACAGGACAACTAGCGTGTAGTCATGTAAAAAAGTCAATGTTATGTAAAAAAATGTATGTTGGTAGGGGGAGTGGACAGGTGCTATCGGTTTGGATTACAAGAAATTTGAGTCATAACAGCTAAATGTAATGTGTGGTCTTAATTGGATCCTGGTTTAAACAAATCCAGCTATAAAATATATATGGGGTAAATTGATTATCAATTGGGTTTTAGGCACTATTAGGAAATATTTGTTAATTACATTAGTAGAGATATTGGTGTTGTGGTTATACCAAAAATATTCATATTTTTATAGACGTATATTAAAGTGTTTAGAAGTGAGATGTCATGGTGTCTGAAATTTACTTCAGAAGAATTCAGCAGAAACGAAACGTATCAATATGAAGGAAATATGGCAAGTGTTAAAAATTATTAGATCTAAGTGATGGGTACATAAATGTATATTATATGATCTCTCTTATTTTATTATCTTTGAAAATCTTCATAAAAGGACAAAATTATTTTTGATGAGTAATAGTAACTTAATTTCTTATTTCTATCTTGTTTTCATTCATAGAAAATAGGTCCTTTTATTTCTTCATTATATTGCTCCAAGTTTAACTCAGTTGATAGCAAAATAGAGGGCCACTGGGGCTGCAATACCATCTTAAAATAAGTTTGCATTTAACAAATGCACTGTTTATAATATTGTCAATACAACTGGCAATTCCTTAGACTAGATCATTACCCAGTGCGCTATACTAAGTCATGGAGCACAGACATGATGATAAATTTAGATTTCAATTCATACAGCCCTTTGCGAAAGCTGCAGGAATTTCAACCATTAAGAACTTTCAAGCCGTCTCTACCTGTTTCTCCAACATGTTGCAACACAACTGAAAGTTTATTTTACGTGAGCAATTTCTGCTCACAATTTTCTAATTATGAGTATCAAAGGGAGTTTCACCTTCCACCACCCCAGTGATTCATAGTGTTCTTGTCGGCTAAATTAAACTCTGTTTTGTCTGGTTAAATGATTTGAAGTTTTGCACAAACAGATCACAACTTCTTTCTTCGCCATTCACAAAGGAGGTCTCCCTTGCTCCCCTCAGAGTGATACTAATGCAGGTGAGGCTTCTGCTCTCTTCATTATCCGATTTGCCCTCTTTTCCTCAAATGTATTATCACTGTTTCACTGCCTTCTACTATTTTAAATTCAGAGAACCCCACGGTAAAAGACAGTATGACTCTTTTTCATAGAGTGCCGTCCTTAGGTTTGTCGAAGAAAGGCTGAAGTAAAGTAAAGAAGTAGTGTAAGTAAAGAAGTAAAGCAAGTAAGGAAGTAAAACAACAGGGATATTAACAAAAGCATGGTTTAAAATAAACGTGTTAGGGTTCAGACCCTATGCATATGTCCCTGGTGGAGATGGCAGGGTATGGAAGAAAATATGCACTAGAAAGGATGAAGCCAGGATTCAAAGGACGTGAACTACTCTATGACCTTTTCATTAGCTGTTGTGTGACCCTGGGCAAGCCATTTAACATTTCTGAGCCTCAGTTTCCTCATCTGCTCAGTGAGGAGTTTGGAGCAAATGATCTCCAAGATCATACAAGTTCTAACATTTAATACACAACAGCTCAAAGTGAGCAGGTCTGTTGGATTTCTCTGAACAGCAAAAGGTCCATTAACAATTTGGGGAGTTTAATCAGGAGCAAGACTATATCAAGTCAAATGCTTTTTTACTGAAGCACAAGTGGTAAAAATGGGATTGACAAAATCCACGTTAAGATGTGTCATCAGAGATAAAGCGGCACTCCCTCCACAGGGCTGCTTTCATCTCTCCTCTATCTGTATTCACTAATACTCTCTCATTGTCCTTAATTTCCCCTGATTATTATTATTATTATTTTTTAATAGAAACAGACACAACAGATTAAGGATATAAAATTGAATAGCACAGAGCATTAGTCAAAACAAACTTTTGAAATGGCACACAATGGTCTCCCAAGGTGGTTTGTTTTATTCCCTTTCAGAACTGGGCTTCTCCCTCACTCCACCTTTCCTGTCTTAGGTTTTGTACCAACCAACTCCCCTCGGCTTGGACCAGGTAAGGTCAGCTGGAGGTGAAGCCCTCGTGCGGTGATGGGAAAGGAAGGGTCCGCCCACCTACGGGATGGGCTCCTTTGTGGTATCATTTAGAGGTCATGTTTTTCACCCCAGCAGATTTTCATAGGTTCCTTCATTAAAAATTAAGATTCGACTACATTACAAAACAGATTGGCAGGCTGCTGGAAATTGTTGTAAATAATTTATCAGCTCGTCCATTCTGATTTCTTCCAAATACTATCTTTGTTATTTTTAGCACAAAAGAAATATCTAAATATTGAATTCAGTAGAGATGGAGTAAAAATGCCACCAAGTATAGCACTTAACCAAATTAAGAGAAAACATGTTAATTATATTTACATCACTATATTGATGAATGATAGACAATATATGATAGAACTCAGTGGTGTGGACCGTGTACTTAACAGAAAAAATGTCATTTGAATTAGGAGATAGCAGACTATTGAAGCCCTGAGGCTGAGAAAAAGTTTTTCCTATCTCAAGGCTGTATTGGCTAAAATAGATGATCCCTAAATTATATGATTCAATTCAACCAACATGAAGCAAGTCCCTCTTACAGAGTGAATGTAAAATAAGTGAGTCAAGTTCTTCTCCTTATAGACCTCTCAGTCTGGAAGATATGGCTGAAGAAACTGGTTGGTTGGAATACAAGTCGCATAGTCCCATGGGAATGATATAATCAGTGTAAGAAAGTTTAGGTCACAGCAAAACCTCTTAGTCTAGAATTCTCAGAGCTCTTTGGAAGCCACACACTATGAACAGCTGTGTTTCCATAGGAAAGGGGATTCCTTGTTTCAACTCAGGACAAAAGGACACTTCCTCTTGGCTCCTTCCACCTCCTTTCCTGAACACAAGCATGAAGATGAAAAAAGAGTAGTTGAAACTAGAGCTAAAGAAGAAGGAGCAAAATGAGATGGATTTGGGCCAGCATGAGTTCCTGGTGATCCTCATGGCAAAGGTGAGTGCGTAAAGTTGGATCATGGAGAGAAGTCAATTAGTGAGATGGATTACATGGGAATAACCCATGGTTCCCCAAGCCCTGGGGAGGGGTTTGAGAGGGTTACATTAATAAAATTGAAAAGCATTTGTCTGGCTTGGTCCCTACCCACAGAATAGTGGCAACTCCACTCTTTCTCAAGTTCATGGTGCATTTATGGTATGTCTCACGTGTGCTCTAAGGTACAGATCCCATAGCCACCACAAGGGGTCCGCCCCACATGGTCTCAGATGACGAGGCATGTCCCAGGGCACTGGGTCAACTCCTCTGCCACTGAAGTCCTCTCCTGCTTCTAACACTGGCCGCATGGGGCCCAGGTCACACCAGGGAAATCATCAGTTCCTTCTGATGTGTAGCAAAACTTCTATTCCTTGCTCTAATTTGGATTTTAGTAGTCTCTGAACTATAGAGAAAAAGATACTGAACCTCCTTCTCCCTTGATTACACTCTGTTAGTGGGCTCACAAAGAAGTTCTGACTTGCATTTCTTAGCATTCTTCTGTAGTAATTAAGCTATTTTATTACATTTTTCCTGTTGAAGTGGTAGTATGAGGCCTAAGCCTGAGAACTATCTAAGTAGGACACAGCATGACGCACCATTGTTGTTGCATCCAGTCTGTGAACTCCATTCTCTTGGTTAATGGGGTTTCCTCCCATGAAGTTCCTCCCTGTCTCCTACTAAGACCGCCAGTGGCCTGTCCTGAATTTCTGGTGGTATACAGCTGAAGTCCTTGTTCTAGGACACTTGTTCTAGGCCAAAACCGGACGGTTCATGAGTTGGTGTTTATAAGTCAGGGCCTTTCTTCATACAAATATTTCATACCAAATAATGATTTTCAGAGCATAAATTGAATTAGAAATGTTTTGACTATAAACATACAGTCATGTTATAAATGCTCCAGAGCACAACTTTATGAAGGTGTTCTGGTTTTCTGTTCTTCCAACTATCTCTAAGTCCTAATGAAGAAGATAGAATAGGTCATTTTGGGGACAGTAGGGAGGGATCGAAAGATAAAGAGTGCTTCTAGAATGTCATAAAGTATGACAAGGAGATAGGAAGGGTGACAAGCTAAAACTGTCGTAGAATTATTCCACCTACAACTGACTGGCACTGAGGGCAACTCTGAGGGTTGTATATATACAGCTGCTTTAGTACCAATCATAATAATAACTAACATGGCCACAGTGCTTACAGCTAATGAAATACTAGCACATTTATTATCTCACTTAATCTTCATAATAGCCCAGTGAAGTGACATTATTATTCTCAGTTGACAGATGAAAAATTGAGGCTTAGAAAGACTGAGCGATTTGTCCCAGATTTTCCCAAGTAGGAAGGAAAGCTAAGCCCCAAACCCAGGTTTTCTAAGTTTAAAGCCCATTCACATGGAGCCCCTCAATGTTCACTCAGGACATTACTCCACAGTCCTTGTCAAGGGTCTACAGCTGAGTGCCAGTCACTGTCTTAGATCTTTGGGGAGAGATGTATAAAGTTGAATATCCTCAGGGAATTGTTTTTAACTTTTTATTTTGAAACATTACAGATTCACGGGAAGTTGCAAAAAAAAAAAAAATCGCCCAGGGAACTTTTGATCAAATCAACAAAATAAAGCTTATCCATAGGTGTCTCAGATGCAGTGCAGTATGTGTTCTTATTCTACGTTAGTTGACGGACTCTGGGAGATGTGGGAGGGGTGATCACATTTGGGTAAGCAGACAAGTCTTCCTGGAAGAAGAGGCATTTGGATTGACCTAGAAAAGATGTATGATTTCTACAAGCTGACAAGACACAGATGTGGGAAGGGAAAAGCATTCCAGAGGCAGACAAGTCAGGCAAAGGTGCAGAGATGGGAAAGTACAGGGCGGTTTTGGGAAAAGAGCAAATGTCCAAGGGTGAGAAAAAAAAAGTCTACTTTTTTGATAAGCTCAAGTGCCAGGCTATTCTCTATGGTGTGTTCTGTCTAAAGGTCAACATGAATGGAGAGACACGGACTTAGCTCCTTTTCTTGGACATCCACAGGGCGGGCCCAGAACTGTGAGGGCTAAGAAAGCCACACCTTTGTATTTCTCTGGTACAATAATCCAAAAGGACTTGTATTTGTAGAGTGACGAAGGCATTCCCAAAGTTTTTCTTAGAAAAGTAAAACAGCGAGACTGAACAGATACTTAGAAAACGAATGGAAAAGGGCCTCCAGAAGGTTGGGTCTCCATTTCCTAATTCAGACAGGTATATTTTTCTCTCTCTTGACTTATCCCAACCTTGTTCTAAACAGATTTAAGTTCTTACAGTAATTCATACAATTCGGCAAGATAGCTTAAATTAAAAATAAGAAATTGAAGCAAAGGATATTTATCATAAGGACTATAGAGGTTTTCTTTTTTTTCTGTTGCTCAGAATCCTCTCTAAGAGCAGGTATGGGAGACGTTTCTCTCTGGTCTCAGTATCCATATTTTTGTTCTTGGTTTGAAGAATTGGTTCGGGTTTTGCTTTCATGTATATACTAGATCTTGGAACTGGCAGTGCTTCCCTCTTTTCATCGGCTGCTAGAAATTGCAGAGGTAAATTTGTGCCTCGCATTTTGGAAACATAAGATTTCATGGCTCAAATTTTGTGCATCTACCTCACTTCTGGCTCTATAACCATGAAAAACATTTTCCCCTCTGATGAATCAAAAGTTAAGAAATACAGAAATGGTTCTAACTTACCTTTGAAGTTTTTTCCTTAAGAAAATGTGCAAGAGTGTTTTCAAGCAGGACAAATATAATTTCACTAAAAAAATAGAACTTTTCATGGAAAGCTCTGTATGAATCAGAAAATGGCAAATTTCATTGTGTCCCTTTATAAAGAGAATCAATCTTTTGAATATTCTCTGACAATTCCCCACCCACTCTTCTACCCCACCCCAAATAAACTTCACATGAGCATTTGAGAAACATGTTAATAATCAAACCTTTCTTTTCAGGCACTTTTACACATGCAGCATCACTGTCGGGTTGACTGTCTTTAAAAAAATATATTTAATATGTACATTATACAGCACTGGTGCTTAATAAATATTTGTTAGTTATATTTAATATGTGTGTCCACTTACATTGGAGCCTCCCAAAGAAAGGATTTTTGCATTGCAAACAAATCACAAATATTTATTGATAACCACTCTTACTGTCCTCCTCACCTCTAATGTGGCTAGAGTTGAACCTAGTTACCCAGCAGAAGCAGAAGCTTTCTTTTAATTAAGTGAACAGAGCTTTGATGAGTTGCAGTCCATCCTTCCTGCTACTTGTTTGCTGTAACCATTGCCTTGTCTATGGGCTCTTCGTAATAAAGTATTTATGGGTCTTCCATCAGGGCAAAAGAGCACGGAGCCACAGACACAGCTCTCCTGGTGACTCTGCCACCCTCGCTGTTTCAGGGTGTGGAGGAGTGGGGGCTGGGACCCACAGAAGGCTTCGGCCCCAGCCGCTTCCCTTCACCTGTTCAGCAGGTGTGCCCCAGGTGAGCACCAGGCTCCTGGGTTCGGCGGAGTCATCCTCCTCCTTTGTTTGGTCACCAGTTGCTTTTTCTGCCTGTTTATTTTTCTGGCTTAGTTTCCTGTCCTGTTCATTAGCCGCTTAGTTCTTCCTTGTTTGTTCTGTGTCCCCTGTGTGTTTCTGCAGGGTACCTCCCTCCTAAGCACCGGAAGGCTAATGTCCTTTGTTCCTCGTAATTTGCTTTACGGTGGTGGCAGGGAGCTGTTACACACATGTGTGCCTGTTTGGTGTGCAAGGGAGAAGCTTAAAGACTCACCTGGTGAGTACCATCAGTTGGTAGGAATGGCCAAATCCCTGGAAAAGGAGCCATTCTCAGTTTTCTCCTTGATGAGATGCTTTTGAAGTTTCACTGTCTCTTTTTGAGCTCATATTTAAATTTAATTGGAACAGGCCCAAGGCTAATCAAATCAGAAAATCTGGCTCACAAAGGAATCCTGATTATTATGGACTTCTACTAAGTTGAAACTCTTTAGTATTTGGAATCATTCTGATGCACTAAGATAGAATGTACTTTGTATAATCTGAGGAAAAAGCAAATTTAGAATTTTGAATATAAAATGTGGCTATCAGAGCACTTAGGTAAGACTGCTTTTAAGTCCTGTGAATAGTATCCCAAACTTCCCAAGTCAGAGGAAAATCCCCACTCCTGGAGACTCTAATGCAGTAGGTCTGGGGTGGGAACAAGAGAGCTATATTTTTGTGACTGGCCCTCAGATGATTCTCACTATCAGATAAATTTTGGAAAGCTTGCTCTAGAAGCAACAACAGATAATTTCTATAAAACTTACAAACTAGTATCCTCTGTTGAGAAAACCAACTTCCCTCTGCCCCAACTTTTACTAATTAGGAAATATCAAGGACCTTATCATAGTTATTGATTATATCTGAAAGTAGCAATTCAACCCTGCAGCAAGCATTTCTTTCAATACATCGGTGTGCAAAAGATTGCTGTAGGCACTGAGGGTTCATAAGCATAGTTTATAGTTCTCACCCTTGAAGAGTTAATAATCTAATCATAAAACTGCTTGTATTTATTCAGTAATCGTGAAGAATTTTGAATAAGATTTTATCAACTATCCATTCATTAAACCAATACACACAGAGTTTCTGTTCGATGCCAGGCACTGGACTAGCTGCTGGCCTTTTGTGGAAATTAAAACATCTCCCTGTCCTCAAGCAGCAAGTGTGAAGAAAATCAAGTAAGGTGACAAGTGACAATATAGGTTTCACCCGCTATGAAAGAGGCAAGTTCAGAGTGCTGTGAGCACACTGAGAGAGAAAGGGTCCCTGACCTGGCCAAAGGTACGGGTGTGTGTGTGTGGGTGTGTGGTGTGCTAGGGGGAGGTGTTGGGGTGTATGGGGGCTAATCAGGACCTCATGGATAAATAGAACTTACTGAGGTGAGACAGGCAGGAAAGAGTGCTTCTGTTATAGCAATAAGGCATGACATGTACAAAGGCGTGGAAGGGAGAGAGAGTCCTGTGCGCTGGGTGTTGTTAAGTAGTTGAATAAGACCAGAGCCACAGTGTTCCTCCTACTTAGGAATATTGATATACAGCCTCATTCTAGTATTCAGATATGAGCCTAATGGGGAGGGCCCCAAAACAAACCTTCCTTCATCAAAAAAGGTTATCTGTGTACTTGTATGCCAGGATTTAATTTCATATTGGAATTTTCTTGTAAAGCTATTATTTTGAGTAAGAAGGTAGATCTAATATGATCAGATGAATTCAGGAGTAAGGGGGAGATGGTGGCAGGGCAGGGGGTTGGGGGAGAGAGAGAGAAAGAGAAGGAGACAGGGAAGGAATGTCACATACTTTCACATTTACAGAATTCAAATTATTTTACAATACTTCTGTGATTTAAATACAGTACTAAGAGTAAAATTTCCCCACAATCATCAATAATATTATAAAATTATAGTTCTACACCTGCCTATTTGTTGCTAAACAAAGCTGTTTTCTTTTATATTTAACAATTCCTATGTAAACATGTTTTACTAATAAAACCAATATCACTTTAGCTTCATACATGCCCACCCTTTCTCAATCTTTCCCCTTTAAATCATTCATGGTTTTAGTTGGAACAAAAGAAAATAAATAACTTTGGGGGTTGTAAGTGACTCTAATACAATTTTAATCCATAGTCCAAAATAATTGCAAAAAGAATCCAATTTTTTAATAATTGTTTTGCTGCTTTACAACGTATTGAGGTAATATAATTTTTCAAGATTGGGGTAAAAGTGTTTATGAATCAAATCTCTTAACATATTAAGGGTTTGGAATTTTTAGTTTGTGATTATTAACCATAATTTATAGCTGTAAGATATACCTAGAGATATCGATCCAGATTTGCCCTGTTCTCATTAGCCATATATACCATAAATCACCCTTCAGAAATTACTCAGATACTCAGGTCTCTCCCAAAAAGCTGCCTCAGGGAAACTGTTAGAAGAATGATGTGGGTTTTTTTTTTTTTCAATGTCAATCAATCCCTGTTGTAGACAACATCATGTTATTCCCTTTACACAAACAGACAGAATACCTGCTACAATGAATTTATAACAGAAAAATAACAGGAATACTTCAGTTTCTCTTTTCAATCAGGGAATCAATCAAATATTTATTGAAATACTGCAATCAAGAAACAAGATCAACAAATATTTATTGAGTCCAGTGACTGTTAAGAAGGCCCCTATCCTCAGGGGTCTTATCATTTAGTGCCTACTTTTCATTGCAGTCAATGCATTGGGAAGTTTATAAGACATGTACGATGTAACCCTATTTTTTAAATGCAAATAATCCGTTTGGGAAGATCAAACCAACAAATATGGAACTATTATCACGAAAAATAAACTGGGCACTGTGTAGCTTTGGGATGCTATGGCATGGACTGCTGCTGTTGGTGAGTTGTAAAAAATAAGTCTAGAAACATAGGATGTGCAGCTGGCTTATAGAATATCTCCAAAGTTAAAAAGAGATGCTCATTAGCAACAGGGAACCACTGTGGGCTCCTGAGTAGGGAGTGACACAGCATAATCGTACTTTAGAAAGATTTTTACGTCTTTTATTATTTCCTCCCACCTCTCACTAATTTGGGAGCTAAGTAATAGCATAAATTGCATATCTCAAGAGTTGTCACCTGAACTAATGGACTGTGAAATGTAAAACACTGTCCCTGCTCCCTGCCTTCAAGTAGTGCAGGATTTTATACCCTAGAGAAAATAGGCCTGAGGTAATTTTAAACATCAGACAGATAAACTTGAATCTACTGAAGATGGCTGCAATTAGCAATAGCAACCAAAAACAAGAAACCTACTTGTTTCTGTAATCAACTTGGCCTTTAAAAAAGGTTGATAAATATGTAATGCCAACCCTTCCTAACTCTAGTGCCCTTGGCAGACATCACTAATTGATCACAGAGTTTTTCCTTGCTATGTTTTGATAGGCCTTATAATACTTCTCAATAGCTCTATAGGAACCTATTACAAATCAGTTGCAACTGGCCTTGGAGATAAAAACTGTTTGTTACTCTGCACTAGCAGGTAACTCTCCCTAAGATAATGTTAATAAATTCACCCCATTACCTGTGCCCACTTACTACAATATCATTTTTTAAAAGCCACAATGTCATTATGTCCCTTGGTTTGTTGTTTAACATTAGAAGAAAGAGTTGGGTGGTTCTCAAAACTCTCTTATATTTAAAAGCAGTCTAATGTATTGAAAGGGTGATTTGTGACCCCATGCAGTTCATAGTTCAAGTAAACAAGCACAAGAAATCTAAAAGCACTTCACTGGAGAACTCTAGAATGGAGTCTGGGTGACAAGGACACCACAGCCAAGATCCATCTTCTCCCATCCATCCAGCATCTGCTGAATAGCATAAAATGCTTCTATGATCAACAGAATTTTCAGTGCTCAAGATGATGATGATAGTCCAGAATTACTGAGTGTTTACCATATGCTAATTACTCACCTAAAAGTCTTTATCTCATTTAATTTTTATCCCAACATTATCTCATGTAATCTTCACTATAATGCTGTGCATAGCTATTATATCCCTATTTTAGAAATCAGTAAACTGAGGCTCAGAGAGATTAAGTAACTTTTCCAAGATCATACAACTACTAAGTGTTGGAACCACGATTTGAAGTGAAATCTGTTTGATTCTACCACCAGTGTTGTCCAATGAAAATATTCAATTTCTGTGCTGTCTCACACAATAGCCACTAGCCACATATGGCTGTTAAGCATTTGAAATGTGACTAAAACAACTGAATAACTAAATTCTAATTTCCTTTCATTTGAATTTAAATATAAATAGTCTTATGTGACTAGCGGCTACCATATTGAAGAGCACAGTATTAGACTATGAACTCCACGAGAGAAGGTGCCACATACGTTTTACTGATGACTATATCCTCAACATTTAGCACAACAGCCTAGTATATACTAGATACACAACAATATTTTTGAATGAACAAATAAGTTTAAAATATGTGCACATGATTCATTAGAAGTTTTGTCCCTATGATACCAATCCATTGGAAAACTCATTCAGGTTCTTCATGCTTTGAGATTCACTGTTACCAGTGGATAATATAGGATGATAATAAAGATAACATTATTTATCTATCTCAGTATATAAGGAAAAATTAATCAAAATCAACCCATTTTGTGAAAAAAAATTTTACCTGTAAATCATTGGTCAGCCAGAGGACAAATCCTCGTTCTTGTTTTCGTCTTTCTCAGGAGAAAATGAATTTCTACATGATAAAAAAGAAACCAAGTAAAATTAGGAGTTACTTGCCCTTTTTCCAAATATAGTAGAGAACCATCTCTCATCAATATTTATAAGTTGATGAGAGATTTATAAGTTGATTATAAACTTATTTTAAAGTTTATAATATTTAGAAGCAATACCCATCACTGGATCCAAAAGGAAGTTAAGATGAAGCTTAAGTGCATGTGTTTAATTCCCTTAACAAGAGAATAATGAAATGCATTATTTTTTTGCCTGCATGATGCCAAAGAGCTAGACGTATTCCGCCTCCCCATAAAATATATAAAACACTGTGTAGATAGATGTAATAAAAGATTTTAACATTTTACTAAGATAAAATAAGGTCCATGTTAACATGAGATGTTACTAGGGTGGAATTATTGATGGCTCTTTTTGTTGAAGACAGTTGGTGAAGATACTGTAAGAAACTTTATCAAACCTTCCTAAAGCAAGAAGAGAGTCTCCTGATACCTTTATCTTTGAGCAAGTTTCTATGAAATTTCCATATTTTAATGGGCATAAAAACCACCCAGGAAGCTTACTAAAAATGCAAATTCCCAGCTTCCACTCACAGAGATTATGAATCAGGTCTTGGGAAGGGCCCAGGAATATTCATTTAATCAACCCTTATCATTTTGGTCCATGAACTACACTTTGAGAAATATTGTAAATTCTTCTAAGATAACTCTATTAAGGAAAGAGGGAAAACATGTACTTGATGGAATGTCTCGTTTCTCGGGAACCATGCAGAATTGATAAACTTGAGTCACAGAAAACACTGTGAGCTGCGGGTCACGTCTGTTCCACTGCTCTTCTCCCCACCACCACCATTTTACAGTTTGAGCATCGTTGATCTCTTTCCCCCAGTTCTTGATGTGAGCACTGGATTGCAACCCAGTTTGAGCCCATTCCCATCACAAACATAACCTAAACTGATCTTATCAGAGTGAAATCCAGGACTTTTGTTTGGCTGGGAGAAAGAGCCTCTACCTCTCTCTCTCTTTCCGGACATTTATAAGAAAGATTGCAGTCCCAGCAGCTGTTGGCAGCCATCTTGCAACCATGTGTGAAATCAAACTTAAGACAAAACCGACACCATGAACAAAAGGCAGAGCAAAGAGATGGCGTTCTTCAGGGCATTTCTGAGCTAGATCAAACCAGTCTTGAAGCCTGCCCTACCTCCAGTCTTCCCAGTTCCGTTAAGTCAATAAATTCTCTCGTTTTAAACAGTTTAAGTTTTCTGTTATTTGGAACATAAAAAGACCTAATTCATACAGCCTGCCGGTTTACATTTTACACATCCATTTTTTTTTTCTTAGCTTTGATCTCTGTGTCTCCAAGATGTTGTTTTGTTATTCCTTCTCCAGCACTGCTTTAAGCATTATGTAAGGGCAGAGATAAATGTCTCAGTTCTCGCTACTCATTTCCCCACACTACACAATTGCCACTAAGGCCCTTGCTATTCTTCTTCTTCACCTGCCACTTTCTCTTCTCACTAGAACTGAGCCACCAGATATACAAGTACTTCTACCTCCTGGCAAAAGAGAGCTATTAAAGACCCTTTGACTGATTTAATCAAGTCCATAGCTTTACAAGAAACTACTTTCTCAAAGGCTTGATGAATGCATTAGCTTCCTCTCAGAACCCTCTGTACACTTTTATTCTGGCTGCTCTAGGACTTTAGGTGCATTTCAAAAGCATTTTGATACCCTTCACCCTTTGGTTCTTTCATGCAATATCTTTTCATATTTTGTCTCATCACAGTAGAAAAAGATGAAGATGCAGAGAAAACCACAGTGGACATCCAGCAGAAGTCAGACAGCCCGTTGCAGGGGCCTCAGGGGCAATTGAATAGATGAGCCCACCAAAGAAAAACCGTGGGCTGTCTGTGCATCTGTGCAAGAAGTAGCAACTGTGGGGTTCTATGCTCTGAAGACAGAAAGCCGAGAAACCCACACTCTTTTCTTCCCCCTTCACTTAAGGAGATGAGAGCATGAAATAAAATAGTCAATAGTAGAAACTGAATCCAGGACGTGTGCAAGGCAGAAAGAAAAAAACATTAAATAGAATATCAACATCTTTTTCCACAGCTTTGAAAACATAGATGGAGGACCTTTACTAAAAACCTCCTTCTAATTACTTCATGGGCCAAAGTGGGACTGAAACAACTAAAGTCTACAGAATATTTTCATTAATCTCTTGTTTCCAAAGAAAAGACCAAAGAAATCAAGTGTTCATCTAGAGAAATGTTATCACCAAACTTATTTGTTTGTCTATTTATTTAGCTGTTGCTGTCTGCTTTATCACTTATATAATGTTAACATTCTTTTAAAATGGGCAGATGGACCTCATTCAAGTTCTGACAGTAACTCTTTGTTATTGGTACAAATGGCTTCAGAGGTATTTAATTACCATTAGTAGTCATCCGTTTGCTCCTAGCTGGTGACATTTGGAATAGTAAGCAGGCAGCATTCTTTGTGTCCAGTGAGTTCATAGAAAGTTAAACCTACTTTTGACAACAGCCTCAAGCTTAGCTACATTAACCCCTCTTCAGTTACTGGATGATGTGTTTGAACAGTATGAATGATTAATGAAGGCTAAATAGTTCAGTTTCTATCTTAAAACCTTTTTGTTAACTTCCAGAGAGCTGAGTGACTGGCAAAGGTGAGTTCAGCTCAAGCAAGTACTCTGGGGAAAAAAAAAAAAACCCATTAATTTGTCAACTATTTATTTTTGAGAGATGTAATAAATTAGAAACTTTCATCCTGATGCCTTTTCCCTTTCACAGATCAATACCTGGGACGATGTTTTTTGCCAGCTTGGCATCAGAAAGCAAATTTTGCTTGCACGTCTAAGGCATGATTGTTTCCTCTCAAGGAAACCAAGCTAAGATGCTGGCAACCGGTAGCAATCCATTACAAAGCTCCTAAAAGTAGCCTATGAATTTTCCTGCAGCAAATTCTAGGATTGTTCTTAGGGCAAGGGCAACAAATCATCCATTAAGCTGAGAAAACCACTTACGTCTGGCTGCTTGTTAGAGACAGGTATATGTGTAAAGACGCTCAGGGCATGTGCTGGTTGATCTGTAAGAGGCATCGCTACCGTTAACTCCTCCAGAGATATCTTTTGCAAAAGAGATTATGGAAGAGGCCAGGCAAAGCTGAGAGCTAGAAGGAGGCAGAGATTACGAACGTGTGCAGGGACTGAAAAGGTGAAGATGATAACTGACTCCAAGAAAGGGAAGCACACAGGACAGGAGGCAGGATTTGTAAGGAGATAAGACAGTCTGGGAACATAGTTTAAGCATACCTTTACATGCAGACCTTTAAGCATATCTTTAAATTTCATTTTCAGAGGTTCCTTTGGCTATGCCTTAAATTTCCTCTTCTTCACCTTTATAACTTTATAGCACTTAGGGCATCACTTAAAACATACCTGGTCACCCAAACAACCCAGAAATTGAGATCCATAGCAAGTGACACAGAGACATCTATTCAATGACCTTTGCTAAAAACAAACCAAAAAAACCCCTGTTATTTCTTGTCTGATTGTCTATTGGGCATGTATCCCTTCCTTTAACAGTTTCTGAATGAAGTACCTTGAGGTATTTTAAATTAATTAATTCTATATCATTTATTTTTGTAATGTGTTTTTTTGTCCATCATTTTTATCAATTATGTATTGATACAGCCTGGGCATTTCTTCCCAAAGAGAAGAAAGTGAAGTCAATTTGAACCAGTGTTTTCCAAAGAGAATTCACAGGTCTACCTCATTCATTTATTGAGTCAACAAACATTTTATTGGGTACTTATTAATTTGCTGGACAATGTGCTAGGCACTTGAGATACAGAGATGTTTGATACCCAGTCTCTACCCCCAAGGATCTCACTGTATGTGGAGAAACAAGTAAGTCTAACAGCAATACAAAAGGTACCATGGGAGGGCAGAGGCGGGATTTTTTTTTTAAGCCAGCCTGGAATGTGGACTTCAGATTTAGAGAAGGCTTCCCAGAGAAAGCAATATTAAACTGGGTCGTACAGTGTGACCCACCCTGGGCTGTGGGTCACAATTTCTGGGACTCCCTGGGTTGTATCCATTTACCCAGAAATTAGCCTTACCTGGAGCACCTGGATTCCCCTATTCCGTAGCTGACATGGGAATGTGTCGTCATAGGAAACCAGGACCCACAGTCATGCCCAGGGCCCTAAGAAACCCTATTCTGATGTCAGGTTATCTTTAAATACCAAGTGTGACAGCAGTGAAAACTAGTAACAGTTGCATGAGTAGAATAAAATGCAAGACAGGAAGGAAGGAAGGAGGGAAGGAAGGAAGGAAGGAAGGGAGGGAGGGGGATGGAGGGAGGGAGGGGGAGGGAGGGGGAGGGAGGGGGATGAGGGGAGGGAGGGGGAGGGAAGGAGGGAGGGGGAGAGAGGATGAAAGACCGAAGTAAAAAATATCAATTCAGATGGAGTGAAGTGAAAGGGAAAACCACCCAGATGATCGAAAACATCAATCTTGAGCAAAGCTTGTAGATGTTAATAATGCTTGACACAGCTCAGGGCATGCAGACAGTGTCCAGGAACAGTACATTGTAAATGTGTGGTCGGTCAGAAAGAGGATTCTGCAGAACCAGCAAATCATATAAATTCTGATGAAGGCATGATTAGCCTTCAGTGTGGGAATCTTCACCCCGAGTGATTTGTGGCCGACTAGGACAGCTCATAAGGTAAGCTGGAGGGAAGGAATTCCCTGGGGTCAATCCTCTTAAACCTAGCCCTACACACAACGAAAAGGGATGTCTAAATACCACCCAGACCTTGTTCTTGTCTCCGTGCAGACTC
This sequence comes from Aethalodelphis obliquidens, assembly GCF_003676395.1. Lineage (NCBI taxonomy): Eukaryota > Metazoa > Chordata > Mammalia > Artiodactyla > Delphinidae > Aethalodelphis > Aethalodelphis obliquidens. The sequence continues at coordinate 84,570,676 of NW_020837945.1, read as the reverse complement.
TCCACAGGTCATTCCGGGCCAAGACGTCCCATCCTGTTCACAATCGCCTAGGGAAGGAGATAGCCAAGCACCTGCATGTAGCCGGCTGCTCTAAGTAGTACTTTCTTGTTTCCTGTTGCATCACTGAGCTGAATGGAGCAAGTCATCTTACTTCTGGCTTTCCTCAGGCTCATCTGGCTCCAAGGGCCAGCCACAAAGGCTGCTGATTGGAATGTATCAAGGTTTGGGGTGGGATGGGGGTGCGTGAGTGGTGGTAGCAAACAGCAATGGGCTTTTTCCCTGACAGCCACTCACTGCTGACAGAGGCAGGCAGGAGGGAAAGGAACAAGATGGGCTGAGTCTGCAAAGTGGCGGGGAGGGTGTGTGGGCCACCCGGAGGGCAAAACAAGGCACGCCCATCCCAGCACATGGATGCCCTCTAATTGGACAGTTTTGCTTTGGGCAGAGGCCTTTGTCTCAATGGCTTCTTCTCTTAGAGACCTCGACATTAGCCCTTAAAACAACAGATGATCTCACCAGAAAGAAGAAACCCCTTTCAAATCAAAGGAGGCTGAAATTTGGATGTAAAAGTTTACCCGATACTATTAACTTTAGTTTGGGGCCAAATTACGAAAAGGAAAAAATTCTGGCAGGAACAAGCGAGTGGGTGATGACTGGAATGGGTCAGTGCTCAGAAATCCTACAAGTGAGGCAGGTGGTGAGCCTCAGAAGAGAAGAGCTCCTCAGGCTGGGTGGAGAGCCTGGGCTGGGAGGACGTTCAGCTCGGTATCCGCAGTGCCTGATCATCGCCTGGATGAGGAGTCAGCCACCCCGCATTCAACTCCTCTCTCCAACTCACTAGCTGTGTGACTGTCAGAAAATTATTAGTCCTTTTCTAGGCCTCAGTTTCCACATCTGAAAAAATGGGCAAAGGAAGAAAATATCTACCTCATAAGGTTGTGAGAATTAACTGAGATAATCCACGTGACAGAGCAGTGAGTACTGTATAAATGTTCAGGAAGTAAGTTAATGACATCTCCAAACCTTAGATCCCTCCTATGACCTTGGTATTGTTACTGCCAACAAACAGAGGAGGAAACTGAAAGTGAGAAGGTCTGGATAAATGGCCAAAGGTCACAGCGTTACACAATGGCCAGTCAGGAATTGCACCCAAGTCTAAATGGCTGTATCATTTCTATTCTTTCTCATTAATTCCACATTGCACGCACTGATTTTTTTTTTGCAGCTGGTCTTGCTTTGTTTATATATAAATGTGTTTATATGTATATATACTCTTACTTCCCAGATATTCTGCTCTGGTTTACAACCACAAGGATCTATAAGGTACGGCAACTCTGATATTTCTAATTTTTTGCTGTGAGCATGCTAAGAGCTCTTCCACAGCAGTGCCCGGAGTACCCACCTTACTTAAAAGAGCTGCAATAACCTGGACCAGTCTTGCCAAGTATCAAGGCCCATAAGACCAGTTTTCAAGGAACCAATTCTAAACAATGGTAATTTAATTTCCTCTATAATGTGGGCACTGCACACAGACCATGGAATGTGCAGACAAGAAGGGATGGTAAGACATGTTTCCGGCTTGGCCAATTTTTACTCCTTTCTGCAAGGTTGGACCCATTCCAAAAGGATGCTACATTCTGTGAAGAGAACTAAAGGACCAAAGAGAATACATTCATCAGAAGCTACCCCAAACAAAGGGCTCCCTCTGCCCTAAGTCCCTTAAGCTTCTCAGAAGAAAGGTGTCATTAGAGGTGAAACCTGCAGTTGGTATTAAGCCTTTGGCCCACACAGGCACTGTAAACATACTTTCCTGTCCAACTGTCCTCTGCTATTTTCTTTGAGAGCCTTGTTTCCTCACGTGCTTTGGACAATTTCAACTTGCCTAAAATCTCTCTTAGGCAGCAGTGTTTTTTTCCATTTCTAATTCAATCTCAGTTTTGTTGAAAGGACATGGAATGTGTATCTGGAAAGATGTTTTGGCCTGCAAAACTAAAAGTAGCTTATGCAAAAAGGAAAATGTATGAGTTCACATAACAAGAAGGCTGGAGCTAGGGTCATCTTAGGTCAGTGAACTCAGCAATTCAAATGCACAATCATAGACCCAGGTACTTTCCATCTTTCCTCCCTCTTCATGTCAGCAGGTCAATTATATCCCTCTTGATTGCAAATGACAACAATATCCAAAGGCCAAAGGGTGGCTCTCTTCTGTGGGCCCATTTTTAAGAGCAAGAAGAATATTCCCAGAAGCCTCCAGAGCAGACAGGTCCTCATGTTCCATTGACCAAGGGTGAGTCACTGTAAACTGTAAATCAGTCACTGGCAAGAGGTCACTAGACAAGTCAAGATTTACAGTGTGGGGCTAGTAAGAAGGCCAGTTGCTATGGATACACAAAGTTGCTCCATACCTTTGTCCTATGAACAAAGAAGAGTGGCAGTGGATGTTGAGTGGGACACCAACACTGTCCGCCATGATATCTGAAGTCATACAGAACTGGGTTTGAAGCCAGACTCACCATTTACACACATAGACGATTTCACCTCTCGAAATCTTAGTATCTTCACTTAGAAAATAGGGCTGAAAGTATCTACTGCAGGGTGGTTGGTGAGGGTTAAACAAGGCCATGTTTGTGATACAGTGAAGAGCACAGCACGGAATAGTAACTTAATAGCTGTTGGTTTCTCCTGTTTTCCTTTTTACCTTCCTTTTGGAAAGCTTTCAGCATATGTGTTTCCATTAGAACTAGAGGACTTTCTCTTATCACTACATGTCTGTGTGGTCTGCCACTCATTCTCCTGCCTCTTCTTGTGATTTCTGGTTTCACAACACTATTAGTACTATCAGTACTGCTTTTAAGAGTGTCATTATTACCGGTTCTTAATACTACTACAGGGATAATTGATACATGTGTAGTATAAAGTGATATTCGCCCAAGGTTCATATCTGTTGTCCTATTTGACCCTGATAATGTGGTCAATTGGGGATGCTCCAATTAAAAGTAATGAACCAATTTATTTCCTTGTAATTTGTTATCTTTATTAAGTAAGAGCCTTCCATGCACTTTGTCCAATGAATATACCCACACATTAATCTCGATCAGTTGCCAGCAAGTACTTAATGAGGTCTTTGTTGGCATGGTTTAAGATGCTCCTTTGCTCTATTTACCATTTGTGGAGAAACTTAAGAAAGGCAAATTCATATATTTTGTCACTAGATAAGTTTCCTACTGCCCTGAGAAAGAAACAAGTATTCCGTTTGCATAACAGAATACAAAAAGGGCTAATGAGGATGCATTGGCTTAGATTATTATTAAAAGGCACATTTATTTTTAAAAATTGAAGACAATCTCTAATATGTATGAGTTGTAATTGGTCTTAGGTAAGTGCTACAGAAAATATTCTGCATTAGAGCAGAGCTTATGGTCTCTTTTCAACCTTCTTTACTATTTCTAAGCAGTTTTTTTGCTGTCCAAAGAGAACATTCATTAGTTCTTAATCAGTCAATCATTTGTTGAGCACCTACTATGTGCAACATTGTGCTATGTGAAGCAGACAACACAAAGGCAAGGAAGACCGGGTCCTGATCCGTGAGTGTAACATTCCGGTTAGAGGGAGGAGACACATGCAATCAGCTTATAGATTCAGGGCCGTAACATGTTGTGGAAGGAGACCTGGAGTGGCTTCCAGCACTGTCACAGCTGGTGGGTGACCCTGGGAAAACTATTTATCTTCCATGGGCCTCAGTTTCCCTCTTTTGTAAAATGAGCAATTTGAACCAGAGAGTGCCTAACGGTGGTCAAATTCTAAAATTCTGTGATTCTCTAAACAGTCTAAAACTCACTAAAAGCTGGAATAGTCAGCAAAGGTTTGCCAGCTGAGCTAGACTTGAAGTGGTTTTGAAGGATGGAGAAGGTCAGCATGTGTGGAAGGAATCTGAGAGAGGGGAGGAGAACACATTCAGGACAGCAGGAATTAGAAGGAACAAGTAATGACTTGGGGGTCATCGTGTCATCCTGGCTGGAGTGAAGGCATGTGTTGGACATTCGCCATTGGCATCCAACTGGACAATAAGTGTGGAGCCAGTTAACCTTGATGTTGCCAGTACACAGAAGGCTTCTCCCTCTTATCTTTTTTATTTCCATCCATTTTCTCTCCCTCCTTTTCCTTCTCTCTTACCTCTTCCTCTTCTACTTCTTCTTTCTTAATATTTTTTCTCCAACTCCCCTTGTCTTCTTCTCCACATTTTTTTCTTTCTATTGTGATGGAGTTTTTAGTTTTTACAAAGCACTTTGTCCTACATGATACTTTTTAATCAGAAAATAATGCATACCATTCCCAAGCTTCTGGGGATTCAGACTCTGGAGCTAGAGAACCTGGGTTTGAGTCCCTGGTCATGCCATTTACCAGCTGTATGGCCTTGGTTAAGTTCCTAACTCCCTGTACTTTAATGTCTTCTCTTGCAAAATGAGGATAATAATGAAACCTAATTCATAGAGTTGTTGTAAGAATTCAATGAATAACTAAAGCACTTATAACAGTGGAGGGCACCTGGTAGGTTCTATGTGTGTTAATTATTATTTGGAAAAGACCTATCAGGTCATTTTCTGTTCTGCCTATGTGAGTCATACGGTGAATGTTTTTCTAGGTTTTTGTGCCCAGCATCCACAGTTTGTGACCTACTGACAACTTTTACTTGAGCAAACTGGAGCACCACCTGAGCTAATCATTTAAATGTGCTAACTGAAATTTCAAGAACATTTTAAAGCCTTCTGAGTAAGGCCACGGCCTGAAGCTGCAGCCATTTTAATTAGTTGCACCTTCTCTGCCCTGTGATCCAGAAATCTCTAATTGCACCCTGGCAGCCTCCTGCCCCCCTGTCACAGATCTGACTTTACCTGCTACTATTTAAATTTTATGAATCATGCTCCCTCTGTTTGAACTCCTGAAACCTCTGAAACTAAATGAATAATTATCAAGATGCAATTGTCACAGTTTCTAAAAGATGCTGCAAAAAGATTTTTTCTTCTTTTTCTATGAAACTTTTTTCCCCAGTTGTCTCCAATTTACAGCCATGAGCATGAAGAAAATGTCAGCTATTCCTCCAATGAACAGAGAAGAAGATTCTCAGAATCAAGAAGACTGGCATCCAGTAAGGAAACACCCACTTCTTCAAAAGGTGGTTTGAGTGTGCCATGGCAACCCCTTCCGGGCACTGACATTAAGGCTTGCCTTAGTGCTCTCCTCCATACATCGACTCAGTGGAAGCTTCTGGCATGAATGTCAATGAGAAAATGGCTATAGTGCCAGGAGCCCCCAGTAACACAGTGAGCTGCTCCTCAATGCAAAAGCATCATACTCTTAGTGATGGGCTCTTTCCTTGAATATCCTGGGTATATTCTGACTTTTTCCACTTGGGCAAATTTTTTTTTAAACATCTTTATTGGAGTATAATTGCTTTACAATGGTGTGCTATTTTCTGCTTTATAACAAAGTGAATCAGTTATACATATACATATGTCCCCATATCTCTTCCCTCTTGCGTCTCCCTCCCTCCCACCCTCCCTATTCCACCCCCTAGGTGGTCACAAAGCACAGAGCTGATCTCCTTGGGCTGTGCGGCTGCTTCCCACTAGCTATCTACCTTACGTTTGGTAGTGTATATATGTCCATGCCACTCTCTCACTTTGTCACAGCTTACCCTTCCCCCTCCCCATATCCTCAAGTCCATTCTCTAGTAGGTCTGTGTCTTTATTCTCGTATTGCCCCTAGGTTCTTCATGACCTTTTTTTTTTTTTTTTTTTTTAGATTCCATATATATGTGTTAGCATACGGTATTTGTTTTTCTCCACTTGGGCAAATATTAAGGTCTAATGCTACAGGCTGTAGAGCCGTTAGACTTAACAGCTAAAAAAAAAAATACATATTCAGGAAACACTGCAATGGGAACAGATCAGTCTTAATCATTTGTAATTTTATCTTCCATTTATGTACCATTGCATTGCATCCCTGCTTTCAAAATTATTTCCTCTCCTAATTTCTATAGTCCTCCTGTTCTTATTCGTTCATCCATTCATTTATTCAAAAATAGAAGAGGAGCCCTTCTTATGTATTGGGTTTTCCCATTTCCTTTCTCTATAACACTGGCTCCTCCTCTTCTTCCTACTCTTTAAATATTGATGTTTCCCAAGGAGGTCTCATCCTCGATGCACTACTCTCTTCAGTCTTAAAGCTCTCCTGTGAAAGATCTCATCCATCTTACTGGGGCTTTACCCTCTACATTTTCAAGACTTCCTGAAAATGATACTCTATAAGTTCTATACCCACATTAGCAGCTGCCTATTAAACATCACCTCTTCCACATCCCACAAGTTAATATTTCCAAAAGAGGACCTGCTATCTTCTCCTCCATACCCGCTCTTTTCCTTATAATCCTGAAGTTGATTGATGTCTTTAATTTCCACCTGGAAATTCAAGTTACAGATTTTATGGTCAAGCCCTGCTCTGTCTACTGCCTTGGTAAGCACCACTCCCATCAATCTCCTAGATGTCCCTTGAAGACAGCACTGCCCCTGACCCTCACACCCTTTAGCTTGGACTAATCCACTCTAAGCCACTCTACTCAGCTTTGGTTCATCCTCCACACAGACAACACAGTTAGGTTCTTGAAAAATAAGCTGAAAATGTCCTCCCTTGCCCAAAACAAGACAAGACAACATGCAAAGGGGAAAAAGCCTGTTGCTATTCATTGCTGACTTTAGGATTATCCAAAGTTCTTAGCCTCACATATCAAACCCTTCACAGTTCCACCATAACCCAGCTCTCCAGCCGCATATCCCACCACTTCCTCTTCTATACTCGCCTTCTGCCACAGTGACCATCTCACCAGTCCCCAGAAGTACCAGGAACTTTCAAGGTATTATACATTTATTCACACATTCTAGCTTCTTCTTCAAACCATTCTTTGTCTATTCATCCCTGCTTATTACTTTATTGCGCAACTTTCTCTAACTTCCCAGGCAGAGGTAATGGATTCCACAGAGCTATGTGTGGCTACTCATATCAGTATTTTTAAACCTCTCACTTTATCATGAATGATTCATTCACATATCCATCTCTCTCTCTAAGGTTGGAAACTCCTTGAGGATTGAGATCATGTCTCAGTCATTTTTGTATCCAAAGTGCTGTGCAGAGAGCCTGGAACACAACAAGTTCCCACTAGATGTTCATTGCATAGATGGATGGATGGATGAATGGACAAATGAATGTACAAATGGATGGATAGTTTCTACTGCCTTTTTAGTAGGGATGGGATTAAAAATATAAAGTTTTAACCCCGTATAACACTGGATTCTTTCTGCTATTGATGAAAAGAGATCCAACTCAAGCTAGCTTAAGCAAATATTTGGTTCATATGGTTGAGAAATTCAGGGATGGAGCAGGGCCCAGAGTCTGAAACGGACTTAAAAAGTGTCATCAGCTCATTTTCCCTCATATGTGCACATGCTCACACTCACTCTCTTTTTTCTTCATCTCTGGTCTCTGGTTTTTTTCTTTTCTCTTTCTCTTGATTATTGGCCTCATTCTTTCCTGCAGCTGATAAGCGTCCTGTACAACTAGAGCCAGGGAGGCAAGACAGCCTCAGGATTACAGCACACCCTAATGACCCCAGGAGAAAAGAGTGAGCTTCTTTTCCTATAAGTTATCTATAAAATCCTAGTGAAGGATTCTAGTAGAGCATTCAATGTGGCCGGCTCAGCGGATACTCAGATGGGCCAGGCCTGGACCAGTTTCTCACCACTTTGGCCTGGGGAGGAGGGGACAATGTCCTTTGACTAGTAGGCCCACGGAACCACATGCAGTGAGGGCAAGACAACTCCTCAGAGTTCAGTAATATGATTTTACAAAGGGGGAATGGATGCTGGGAGGCAAAAGGGACAGATTTCCACCACACCCTGAAGTTCCTTTATGCATGTAAGCTGCAACTTGGCACACTGGAAAATGTGGTAAAGATACCTAATTTTTAAAAGATAGGCATTTAAGTATTTGCCAAATAAATTATACAAATAAAAGTAAGAAAAAGATTTAAGTGTTAGAAAACCTTTGTACATTTGAATCTATGCCTTTGTTTTAGAATACATCTAATTAGAAGTGTCAAAGTGAAGAGAACTTCTGAATGTTCTTTGCCTCATCAGAAATTAAGTTGATCCAGGAATTTCGCCAGAGGTCGATCCCTGTGAATCTCAGGCTTGTTTTCCTATGTGGCACATTACTGGAAACATCTGAAATCAGAGCTGCTTCACAGTTCTCTCTCAAACTTGGTGATTTAAAAATCTCATCTTCAAATGCATTTTCTCAACTTAATTCTCCCATACTACATACTTGGTGGCCCTTCCATTTGTCTATTTTTGGAAGAACAGTGGAAGGTCTACAAACACTTTTTTTGAAAACCTAGGTCTTACCATTTCAAGGCAAGGAGTCCCTGGATCAAAATGGAACCACAAGTTCCACTTGGCATCATTCAGTCAAACTTATCAGCAGAGGACAGATATTTTTCTCGGAAATCAGGGCTTCATCAAGACCACAGAGTACAAGTGAATCCTGCAATCTACATTTGCAACATTTGCGACCTGGAAACCAGCCCCAGGTAGGCAGTGAGACTGACACTTTTCACTACTCCAAAACCCTGTGGCTTGATACTTCCCTGATCTCCCTCGACACTTCTTGAAAACGGATTTCATTTGCTGTTCTTGAAATGTTGTTTGCACTTAAATCACATGTTCTAAATTAGTCCCTAGTTACTTTAGGGCAGGAACCATGCAGTGTCTTTTTGTGTCTTGCACAGTGTTCATGGACCCTCAGAAAAATACTTATTGAATGAACTGAGATCTTTTTATATCCTTTCAATTCTGTCAGCCCACATAAGACAACTTAAGAGCAAAACTGTGCGGGAACTTTTCCAGTCCATGTTCTTTATTCCAGAATCCTTGAACACAGCTGACATATTCAGAGGTACGTCTGAATTCAGAGGTATAGTGGACAGTTCTCTGGAGCTCCTCCACAGTATTGAAAGTTTTTACTTTGAGATCTTGACCTTCTAACAGTAACAGAGCTTGGGTGGTGACCTAATTGTTGGAAAGATACCCCTTTGGAATGATGGGTAAGTGACAGCCAATCATCATTGCAAAGTCTCTGCATAACTGGTATCTGCCCTGTCTAGTTATTCTCATGAAAGGTGAATTGTCTATATTAAATTTCTGGAATATGGCCTGAGGTGTCTCACATAAGAGTAGTTAGCCAAAGGCTGATCAACTGTGCAGATATAAAGTATATTTGGCTATACTTCAGTGAGGTGATAAAAGGCAATATTTATTTTCAAACTTTTTATTAATTATATCTTATCAATCTCTTTCTCAAGAAGATACCACTAAGATTCTTCAGTTTACATCCTAACTTTGGTCTACTTTACCTTAAATTGGACATTTTTAATATATAAGCTTTCAGAAATAATTACAATTCACACTCTTTCTCCCTAATCAGAATTTTTAAAATTACACTCTATAATTACAATGTACTGTAAGAAAATGTCGAGTGGATAACCCTGTTGCACTGAAATGTTTTTGCTGTAAGCAAGTCTATCCTTTAATGGAATATTTGTCAGTGCATGTATTCATAGAAGCACTCTCAAGGCATGTGCTCAGAAGTTAGGAAATAATTATATTTCTAAACATAATCTTTTCTAATCATCCCATTTTGTTTTACTTAAAAATAACCTGGGGGTTTCTAAGACAGGCACAATTATCTCTGATCTCGGCTCTGAGGTATCATCATTATAGAAGATGATCTGGGATGGGGGAAACAAACTCATAGGTCGACTTCCCTTCTCTTTCCCTGAAAATCCTCAATCTTATTACAAATAAATACACTAGCAAGGAACTGTCTAACTTTAGCCTCTAGCTTGTTAAAGAAGATAAGATAGAAAGCACTGAATTTACAGTAATATTTAATACTTCGTCCATGCAGTTTTAATACATGGTGATGTTCACCTGTCTGTAGACAAGGCTCAGTTCAGTTCAACAAACTTTAATTGAGCTCCTAAATTATACCAAGAACTCTGCTGACTTTCAGGGGCACCAGGGTGAAGATGAGAAGGTTTTTGACTTACAGAGCTTACTATATGGGAGACACACACACAAAAAAAACAACCAAATATGCAGTTCCAATACATAAGTTATGCCCACGTCGATACAGGAGCACAGATGAGGTTGGGGTGTTCTTAGGGGCCTTCTGCCATACACTGTGCCTGGGCTGAGGCTCGGAGAAGTAAGTATTTTGTAGGTGGGAAAGGTGACAGGACAAAGGGAACAACAAAAACAGTCGGTCCAATGCTGTAGGGAGCAGCCTGGTGTTTCTTCAACAAAATCTCTTAAACTGGGGTAGGATAGAGAATAAGGCCAGTGAGTGGCAGGTCCCTCGGGATTTGTGTGCCACAGTTGAATAAGAATCTTGGATTGCTCTGAATAAGAACTAGTCTCCGGCCAGGCCCTGGTCTTCCAGGATGTGAAAGCCATGGGGCCAATCCCAAGCTAAAGTATTGCCTGCACCTTCAGAAACCCTTTGTAACGGCTCCTCCTGCATTCAGAATCCTATTCCACCCTTGTGTAAAATCCTCAGACCGTGCCTGAAGCTGTGGGTCTTTCTTGCCACCATCGTATTTAAGGAAAGATTATCAAACACTTGCCTCATTTCAGTGATTGCAGAGACAAATGATAAACGGTCAGATCCTGGCCTCAAGAAACTCACAAGCAAGTATTCATCCTGGGTACCATCCCCTCAAGACTCCGAGGGCACTCCACGGTGGCAATTAGCCAAGGTGGTAGACAAAGCCTGGCAGTGTTAAATGGAGAAGACTATGTTCTCAGTCCTCCTTCCCTCTCCAAGTAACATATATACATTGTGTCAGTGGCCTTCCTAAAAACTCTGCCCCTGTCTTCAGTCTAACCAAGAGAAGTACAATTTTCTAATTATTTATGTTTTCATATTAGCTTCTTTCTTCAGAAGCTTTCAGAGTGTTTTAAAACTTTTTAAGAATTTGTGACGTTAATTCATTTTTATACTAAGATACAAGGAGGTGGAGAGATGTACAAAGTATGTAAGCTTTTTTGGCAAAATGAAGACTGCTGTTCTGTAGGCATTTTACACCAGGTGGAAGAGGAGAATGGCATTGGCGCCAGAAAGTGGCGGACAGAGTTTGTTAATAAAAATTGTCATCAATAAACAGTTCCTGAGCATCTTTCAGATTTGAGGTGCTGGGGACCCAAAGCATTTTGATAAGTGGTGTCTGCCCTCAGTGGGCTGACCATCTTACTGAGGGACAGGTAAGCCTGAGGGCAGGAGCTCAGGGGCTCGGATGGAGAAGAAGCAGCACAGAGGAGGGGGTGATGTGAAAGGTTTAGATGGCAAGAGGGTGTGCAGGTAGAACAGGAAGCAGCAACAGCGGGTCTGAGAGGCGTAATGGGATGAAGAGGATACTATGTCATCCAGAGGGTGAGCCCATCCACGCTGTTGGCTAAAACCTCAGACCTAGCAGGAACCAGCCATGGCCAAGCAAGTGTGAGCCTTCAGGAGGGGAAAATGCCTGCCAGTTCTGGCGAGAGTGGCCTGCTGTCTGACCGGCCTGTTGTGCTGTGAGGAGGGGCTTCCGGCTCCACTCCTGGTGGGCAGCTCCTCGCTGAGAGGCTGCGGTCTGAGCCAAGGTCCAAGGTTGGCCGTTAAAGCTCCCACTAGCTGGAGGCCTGGTCTCCAGGGCCCGACAACCTCTCACAACTCAACCCAAGCTCTGCAAAGTCATATTAGCTATAGTTAGGGCAATCCTATAATTCATTGAGCAAACCCAGAAAATTCTGAAAGGGAAATAGGGCACCATCAGTAACTCAGCACAAACAACAGATTTCAACGGGAACTTTCTTGGCTTGGGACATAGACTCACCTTAGCTGTTGATCCTGAAAACCCCTGATGCGTGGCCAGGCACGATGCCTGCTGTACATTTCTGTCTAACACCCCTTAATAATTCGAAGAATCAGAATGACCAGTAAATGCTGAGATCTGGAAGCCAAGTTTTGCAACTAGAGAGAACCCAGACTGAGGTTTATTTTATTAATCCAAGATATTATAGAATCACTAACCATCCTTAAGTAAACAAATCCCAGCTGCAGCTCACCCCAGACCACAACACACAGAGCTTCCATGTGAGAAGCCGTTCAACAGACAAGTCACACTTGCATGAGGGAGCGCTCCTTTGTAACTTCTGGATTGGAGCTCCTATAGGACCCCTGCTGTTTTCTTTGTCCTCTGTGTTTCCTCTGTCCCTTGTCTCTGCCAGCTGGCAGCCACATAGGTTTTTCCTGGGTGCCCTAGTTCCAATTAAACCAGATGAATAAATATCGTATATACTATAGCCTGTGATTCAAGTCAGATAAGCCCAAACACATTCTTCAAGTTTGGTAAAAATCTTCCTAGCCATTTTCATCTGATGTGATAATCAATAAACAGATTGCAATTTAATATAAATTATAGATATTATCGAGAAGTAAAAAAAAAAAAAAGACTCTTTCCCCAAGATCACTGATCTGTGAAGAAAATATTTGCTTTAGGGGCAGAGCTCAAGTATTACAAAATTAAAACTTTACATAGAACTAGGCACCCCTTTTATTTGAGAGATGACCTAGTGTGATAGAATAACTTAGATTTTGGACTCTGACGGATTTGAGGTTGATCTAGCTATGTGACCTTGGAAATGTTTTTATTTATGAAGGGGACTACCTACTTATTTTATAATTACTCAAAAGAAGTTCCTTACAGAAAAATTTGACTTGAAGGCATGCGATTTAAATTTATGACATTGCTTCAACTGCCAAAATTTGTCCAGATGAGCTAATCAGAGGATTAGTGAGCCATCTTCACTGTGACATGAGTTACCATAAACTTTCTCTTGTTATAGAGCTAGACACTTAATGTTACCCAACTCAACAAAAATAAAGAGTATTCTTAAACTCACTGTGCCATGTCACTTCCTGCATGGTGGAACCCATTTGTGGACAAGGCAGATAAAATGAGGACTATTAGAGAAATAGAGGGATGAAAGGCATGCATTGTTTTCCCGAGTCTACGGCAGCAACGGAACAATGGCATTTTCTTATGGGTAGGAACAGGTTTGCTTTCAGAGCACTTCTCTGTATTTTCCTTGGATCCAGGACTTGTCAGCGAGGACACAGTAAAACCCAAGGATAAGACTCAATCAGCAATAACTCAACAACGCTCATAGGAAGGGTGGTTTTCAAAGGCAATTAGGAAGCTGTTTGTAATTTGAGCTTCTAAAACCACCTAGGGAAGTTCACAATTCACCAAGTTGGAGAAAAACATGACTGTCTCCCTTTGTGACAGGGATGCATAACGTAATCGAAGGCCCCACTGTGGGAGGGCCTCATTCATGTTACTTTATGTTTGGCCTTTATATTTAAGACCCAGAATGGTTTCAATGAAAAGGACTCTAGAGAAGGTTTGTAGTTTATAGGATTAGCACTCACAGAGTAGATGTCTACACATGTGGAATGATTTTAGAACAACACTCTAGTCTTCCCCAAAAACCTCCACTGATGGTTTAGTCCCAAATTTCTAAAGGGTCAAGGCCTTTTACTTGATTATAAGTAGTAAAGTTTATTACTACATATCCTGACTTATTACAATTTAATTTACACCAAACTTTATTTAACATAGGCTTCTCACCAAGAGTATTTGTTTTTCACAAAACTCTAAGAAATGATAGAAAGGCATTATTATTATTACATAAACTTATCATTGTAGATGATTTAGATTAGCTCTTTGGACAGGTGTGGGATAGGGAGATCAATGGTGGAACTGGAGTTGGAGGAGAACACAGAAAAGATTCAAAGTAACCATTAATATGTCTTTCAACTCAGCAAATATACTTCTGGAAATGCACCCCACATGAGTACTTACCCAGATGGATTTAAGGATATGTGTATAATGATACTCACTGTTTGGGATCACAAAAAACTGGAAACAAACCAAGAGTCAATTAAAAATAAATTGTGGGGCTTCCCTGGTGGCGCAGTGGTTGAGAGTCCGCCTGCCGATGCAGGGGACACGGGTCCCCGTGAGCCATGGCCGCTGAGCCTGCGCGTCCGGAGCCTGTGCTCCGCAACAGGAGAGGTCACAACAGTGAGAGGCCCGCGTACCGCAAAAAAAAATTAAAAAAAAATAAATAAATTGTGGAACATCCGCAAACTGGGATCGTGTGGAGCAGTTAAAAAGAATAGAACTGTGAACTGTAGGCTACTATGTAAAGATGTTAAGAATAAATTGCACATCAGCATGTATAGCATGACCTCATTTCTGATTACACAAAATGAGGAGCTAGCTAGATAAATAATAGATCCTTATATATATCAGGAGACTTTTCAGGAAGTTGCTCTATGGTTACCTAGGGAACAGGCCTAACAGAGTGGGAAGGTGGACTTATACTTTTCATTATGGACATACCGGTTCACATTTTTGAAATTTTTATGTATAGTAATAACTTTACTTTTTAAAACAATAATAAAGCAGTTGACTTTTAAGCATGCGCAAAGTTTTATATGGAAGGAAAAAGGAAAGGAAAAAAAGTCATGGAGGGCTTACATGTGCCAGAAACCCAGCTCTGCATAAGACATCACATCTAACCTTTATAGCAACTCCGTAAGCTAGGATTTTTCTTCACTTTGTGAGTGAGAAGTGTAGGCCCCATAAGACTAATTCGTTACCATCACAAGCTACAAGAATAGATTCAACCCAATTTTCTGAGACTGCCCCCCCCCAATCCCCATGTATGCATTTCCATAGGACACACTGATATGATGACACACAAAGGTAATGAGAATAACACCAAACAAAAGCAAAAAGATTCTAGCTTCTGGAATTGGAAACTGAAACCTAAGACTTGTCCCACAGGGTAAGCCCCATGGTGTGAAAGGCCACGCCTTGATCTCTAATGCTAACAAGTAATAATTGTGCTGGTGCACTTGTCCTTATAAATGGCTTTGCAAATATGTTCCTAGGGTTGTTGCATGAAAAAATAAATAAACAAATAAATAAAGGCAAATCAGAATGGAGCAGATCCAAAGAACAAAGTGGGAAATAAGGATTAAAGAGAGGCAACAATGAGAACTAGCTTTGCCATATTTCAAAAATCTTCTGTTGTTCCTTTCAGGATTCTAAAATGAAAGCAAATATTTTTTTTTTCTTTCAAGGCTAAATGGTAAAATGGAAAACTAATTTAATGTTGCCTTTGTTTTACCTTCAAAATAAAATTAAAGTCACTCTTTTATAGAAATGGTTCTCCTTACCAAGGTTAAGAAATCGTTGAACAAAATCCTATGAAATTATTCATTTCTCTGTGATTTTTTTTCTCTTTTGTTCTTCTACAGTTCAGAAAGCTTACTGACTTGTAAGTGACTCCTCATGCTAATATGCACAATATTTATACATCTATAAGTAATACCCACTTGCCCAGTGGCATTCCACACAGAAAAAATAGAACTTTATGTATCATTAAGCAGTTTCCAAGGTGTCGGCAATTTCATGCAAAGCATCAGGGTAGTAACTAGTAGCACTACTTACTAAATAGCAGAGTGTTTGGAAATTTTTAAACCACTGCACTGGATACACCTGGACTCCCTGATTGAACTAAACTCTCCCTCTCCCATCCACATGGGTTCAGCCTCTTTATGATGATTTCTCTGTAGGGAAGAGGGTCTGGGAAGGTGGGGGAGGTCAGAGGCTCCAGCAGTCCCAGTGGCTGTCAGCAGAGAGACCCAGTGACAAGAGCCAGCTGCATGTTTGCAGGAGCCATTACAAAATGAAAATGTGGGGCCTCCTGCTTAAAAAGCAAGAAAAATGTGTCATTAAAGGTATTTTTTAAAGTTTTTTCCTTTTTCTCTGTGCTTTCTTTCTCTCGACTTGTCATGGTGTTTTTTACTTGCTATTTAATATCTTTCTAAGTAGAGAACAATATCAAAAATTTAAATTATTAGCATGAATTTTACCATTCATCTTTTTATTATACAGTGTGAGTTTTATAAAAGGACATTTAACTCAAATGCAGATTCAAATGCAGATGCATTGAAATTACACAATTCATTTTTCTTAGTTCATACATGCATACGTATTTTGTTATCCTAACACTGGAAACATTGCACAAAACTAACTAAATGCTTTTATTTAACTTCTTGATATGTGCACATTCTACCAATACTTTCTTCCTTTGGCTTACTGATGAATAAGGGAAGACTGAACTATGGGTTGCCCTGTCTTTCCCTTTCCTTCTATGTCATCATTTTCAGCATAAGTGGGTGGCTAATACAAGGAAGTAACAGATGTTAAGAAAGAATCTCGAAGATTCCTTGGGCTTTCATGTTCTTAGAACATCGCTGCTTTGTTTCAGCATTAGAAGCAGGTTCCATACTGAATTTGAGTCTAACTGAAGTTCCACACACTGTGAGTCCACCAAAACTCTGTGCTTACTGGGCATTGTCAATACTATATGAGAATGCAGAAGAAAGGAATGGTGACACTCAGATTGTGTGTATTTCCTTTGTTCAAGCTCATGCTCCATTGCCCCACTGGACATAATAGAAAACACAAGTTCAAAGATAAAATTATTAAGAATTTAAAAATAGCAACAGGAAAGTAGTGAACCAAGCATTGAGCCTTCTGAGTGGGAGGCCCTTTGTGACTGCACAGGTCAGACGGCCATGAACCTAGCCCAGCTTTTGAATCACCAAAGGCAAGACTATGTCCCTTCCCATGACACAGCAACATCCAGGGAGGCTAGCTCTGCAAAGGGAGAGACGGGGGCTGGGGGGAGAGTGAAAGAAGAGAAAAGTCCCACACCCCAGAAGAACTGGATAATAATACAGCAAAAATGTCATTCTAGTCCACTCCCAGCCTAGACTAGTTAAGATGGTCAAATTGGCCAATATTTTGCCAGAGCATTCAAAACACTTTCTGGCCCCTCACAAAATAATAGTTTGTTGTCAGTGCTATTTCCAGGCAATATACAGTTAAATATATTTTTCAAGCACAGGAAGATTTTCCAATGTATTATAATATAATCAGTGGCAACAATTCTCTTCTATCCTGGGTTGACAGTTACACTGTGCTAAAATGTCAAATGTGTATGAAAGACCCTCAGCATTTATGAAGGATATACCCCACGTCCTTAATAATCCCTAACTAGAGAAAATGGAATGATCCTGGGTGTTCCATTAATTATTTTCTGTGCATGTCTTCACACCACAAATTTGTTGCCTTTTCACCTGTCACTATGTCTGTTTCTCGTTCATTGGGTATTGTTACATAAATAAAGTTTATTTTTACTTCTTAAGAGTTACTATATTAAATAGTGAGTACAAAAACACAAAAATGATTCACTTTCACAACCCAGAGGCACAGATCATGTGACTAAATTTGGTGCCTCAAAAAAACTGCAAATGACTACATACCCTAGGCTGACTAACTAAAATGGCAAGTGTTAAATCTTCAGATGCCCAGGACATGCTTTCTATTTCTACATCCATCAGACCTAAAATGTATACTAAGTCTTCCTAAGGGACTTGCAAAAAGTAAAGACTGTTTGCTACTGATAGGACTGGAGGCTTTTATAACAATTTTTCTAGAACCTACACTCTTCTCAGGTATGAAGCCTTTGATTACTCTGCAGGAATCCTAACTGATGCTTACAAACTTTTTAAAAAATGTTTTAAACTTTAGTACTATTAATTTTTAGCTAGGGTAAAGGCAAGCCCCCATAACAGAGGCATCAGGAAAGTCACTAAGTTATGAACACTGTAAACATCATAGCGACACTCTCTATTGATTTGTTTATTCCTTAATTGAGCAACTATTTTCCTAGCACTGTGTTAGATGGGAGGGATGCAACAATGAATAAAAGAGGTGCGATGTGTGCTTTAAGGAGCTTAGGGATCGGTGAGGAAGATAAACATTAAACAATATACCGCCAACCTAAGTACTTACCTGCGTGTGTGTGTGTGCACGCATGTGCACTTGCATCAGATAGGTGAGGAATGGAAAGTAAAATTAAGGCGTGCAAGTGGTGTCAGGGAAGGCCTAGAGGAAAGAGAGGGAGTCACAAGGATGGGTGGGGAAACAGAGTTGGAGATTTTTCCACGTCAAGGTAACAGTGTGTGTAAAGTGCTATGCAGAAGGCCTTTTAAGCCACACTAAGAATGTTGGACTTCACCCCAGGCAGTGGGATCTCAGAAAGGCATCTCAGAGGAGGTGGTACCACTGACACACTAGGTCTTGCAAAACGGTGACATAGCAAGTATATTGTGGTTCAACGTAATGTATTGGACCAAAGCTCACAAAGCCAGGAATCTATCATAGAAGAGCTTTCAAAACCTCTGTCCCTTGGCATCTTGGTTTCTCTTTCTAAAATGGAGAAAATATCAACTGCTTATTCTTCTTAAGAGAGCACTTCATGCCATACATTAAGTTTCATTGCCTGAGGTGTATAAAACTGCTTAAACTGACGAAAGAACTTAATCAGATTACATTATTAATATATTATGAGTTATAAGCTACAGATGTAAGGTTAAACAGCAAGTTAGCTCAGTAAATATTCTCCCAGATAATAGACATGAAAATTAACCGAATAAAGGCCAAACAGTGAGCCACAACTCTTAAGATCTCATCTCTTAGTAGAAGGGCTGCCCTCGGCGTAAGATCTGGTATCTGTCATAGAAAAGTCACTGTGATGTAAAATGTCTGCCTCTTGTTTCCTTGGGGTATAATGCCATCTTCACTAGGGTTTATTAGTTCTTTCAGTTTATAGTCTTTTTCAGTATACCTATTACTTAGTTGTCATTCTCAGCCAGGTTCTGATGGATGCTAATGGAAGAAAGGTGGGCACCAGCTCTCTCAGTTAAAAACAGTAGGATCTTTCAGTTATAATACACTGTGAGCACCACTCTGTTTAGCACCAAATTAGTCTCTAAATGCTCTGTTTGTGTTGCTTTTGACTCCTTAACAGACCATTCTCATAACTGCTGTAGGTCTGGACACATAACTATGCCCAGAATGATATTCATGGATTAATCTCGAGACCATGCCCAGACCACTGCAGCCTCTTCTTAATAGTGTGTTGTGCTCACAGTTGCTTCTTGGTCACATCACCATGGAAGGCAAGCAGAAATGGATCAGGTTCAGTATTTTCAGGCCAAGGTGAAAGTGTAAAACTAAAGTACTGTAGTGACCACAACTGTGGGTCTGCAGAAATCATTTCCAGCAACAAACTTTGGTACTGATTTTAGCTAACTAAAATTTCAGTTTAAATTTTATTGCGTAGTTGAAAAAATTGGTAAATGAATTCTTTTATTAGACTCCAACAAATTAATTGACTATTTAACAACAGACTCATACAAACTTTGACTTCAGTGAATTCTGTATTTCACACCAGGATAATAAGCATAGTCAATATTTTGTTAAGATTAGAGTAGAAAGCATGTTTAAATGCTGTCTTTCTGAAGATCAGTTGCAAAAAGACAATTCAAGCCTTTGCTAATTGTTCTTCCTTGCTACAGGCTTTGGTCTTTAAAGCAGTCAGAAAAAAATTCTACCTACTTTATCATCTATCATGATTTCTACTGAACTCTTTTGCAAGATTTTATTACTCCAGTCTCAGGAGGTGCTCTCTGAAAAACATTTCCATGAAAAAAGAGTTCCATGGTCAAATAAGTTAGGGAAAGACTAAAATTATGTCACTCCTTGGATAGTCACAACAGATAGTAGCATAGTAAAATCACTGAGAAGTCCTATAGTGAAGAAATTTATGTCATTTCATTTCATCCATAGATGCCACAAACTATCTGACCACAAGACCCTATTGTCAAATACCACCTGTTAACATCCTGTGGAACAGTAATCCATGGAATGTCCTTTGGAAAGGATGTGTCTGAGTAAGGAGACAGCCAACAAAGCCAAGGTACTTTCTAACCGTCTGCTTTAATAAATAAATACCACACTTCAGTTGCACCATTCAGTTGCCTAAATATTAATCCATTCTAAAGGTATAAATTCTTAACATTCGCTATGTTACACTGATGTTTTAGTCATTGAATATAAGAGCTATGTCAACACAGTATCTACTGTTAGGAGCTTCTAGTATTCTTGGAAAGAAGAGATCTATCTCCTTAAAGGAAGTTGCACAGAAAGGCCACATGTAATTATGTAAAAATTAGTGAGGCAGAAGTAAGTACTATGGGAGTTGAAAGGGGGAGGGCAACTGAATGTACATTATCCACTTTTAGAGACAATGGCAAAACATACACATGCTTTGTTCCCTTCTGCCTGTCATTTCTTTCTTCCTTTCCCAGAGACACTGAGAATACAAAATGTGTTATTTCTTCTCTGCCCACAGCTCTGGCAAGTTGGGATCCCAACATTGTAAAGCCAAAAGACATTCAGTATTAGAGTTTATTGTCAGGAAGTCACAGATCTCAGAGCCAGGGTAGAAGGAAACTCGCCCTCATCTAAGCTTGCCTCCCCCTAGCACCTCCACCAAAGGTCTCCTTGCTCCTACCCGGGCCCCCTTGCTCACTGTTCCCCAGGCAGCGGCCAGAGTCATTCTTTTCAGACGTAAATTTGACCAGGTCTTTTTCCAGTGGTTTCCTGTTACTGGCTACCAAACCTGCGGTTGTCTAGCCTAATACTTCCCCTCTGTGTTTCTAACCGCTCTCCTGGCTCGCTGATCTCCAGCACCACTGGCATCTCCATGTCCCTCCTTCCTCAGGGCCTGCGTACTCACTGCTCCTTTTCCAGGGCATTTCCCCTCACATCGTCACGTCTCTGCTCATCTGCTTTCTCCTCAGAGAGGCCTGCCCCAGGCCTTCATCTAAAATAGCAGTGTCATTCTCCACCTCACTCCCACTGTATCCTCCATTCACCTCACCCGTCTCTCCTTGTTCTTGAATAGGTTTATTGCTATTTTTAAAATATTTATCCATCTACTTGTTTACCTCTGTGAGGGCAGGGGCATTATTCTGTATTTCTGTTTTGGCCAGGCATATTTTAGGCACTCCATAAGTGTTTGTTGAATGACTGAGTCAATCGCTGAATGATTGGATGATAAATTTACAGTAGAATAAACCTGCACAGAATAAATCTGTGGTAGAATATATGTTAAAGAATAGCTGAGTGAATTAGAAAATACACACTTTCTCATCAAAATCCGGTGGGTGACTAACTTCTGTGTTGGCACAGGAATTTCAAGAACTTGCTCTGGAGCGAGTCTGGCACTTACAGCTGGATGGCCTTGTGTAAGTTACTCAGCTTCTGTGTGTCTCAGGGTTTTTTTTCTGAAAAAAGGGAACAATAACTATCTGGCAGGTTTCCTGTGAGGATTAAATGAGATAATGTATAGGAAGCCCATAGGCCAAGTACCTTCCACAATGGATGGTAACTGTTATTAATTCCCAAAAGCCTGTTTTATAGAGTTTCTTTAAATAGAAAGGTATCTTTTACTAGTTCTTAGAGAAAACCCTTTGGCCTGTTAATACATGAGAAAATAATCAGCTATTCATGAAACATATGGTAATTACCATGCAAAGCAATATTTTAGATTATTGTTTTGAACTATCTAGACAAAAAAATCCTCAGCATTCTGAGCATATAAATATATGACACATCCCCTTTCCACTGATGTTTTCGACTTCTTGGAGATTTCTTAGCTTTCCAGGAGAAAGCTATATAAAGAGTTGGGTTGTTCTTAATAACTTTGATTTTGAAATAGTTTAAGACTGAAGAATTTGCAAAAATAGTACAGTTTCCATGTAACCTTCACCGCACTTCCACCAATGATTATATCTTATATAACCATAGTGTAGTCTCAAAACGAAGAAATTAACACTAATGTTACTGTATCTGAGTTAATGGCGCAATTCCATTAACTCAGATACAAACCTTATTTGAATTCACATGAAGGATTTTTTAATCTTAGGGTTAGGAGCTAATTAGGATCATATCTTGGCTCCATTAATCAGGCAAATGAGACACTTACATATTAGTGTATGAAAACCATAAATTATACAATTCCTTTCATTTTCAAAGAATTTTAGAATTTAAAAAGCTATAAGTTCCAACCTACCTAGAAGTCTGGTCTACTATTCTATAAAAGCAAAACACAAAAGCCCTTCACAGTTTCAAAGGGATGTAGACAAGAGAATCCCTGATTTTAATCTCTAAGGTCAAAGCCCTTCTTTCCCTGAAAAACTAATTCCTCCTTTTCTTTCAGTTCTGGATATTGCTGTTCATTAGTACTGGAGGGGAAATAAAGTCGAGGGCAGGCCCAGAGTTCAAGAAGCGTTTCAACTCCAGCTAGATGATTATTAGGGCAGAGGTGTACGGGAGACCCAGATATGGACGGAGGGAAGCCATCCCTTGTGCCTAAGGAGGGCCCGCGTGTTCTGTGCTCCCTCAGCCTGTGCAGGTGCAGAAGCCACCTGCGTCCAGCTGGACATACACAAGGGAACACATCCCAGCTGTCCCTCACCCAAACCAAATTCCCCTTGCCCCACAGCCTCCCTGCCCCCAACTTTTGGAAAGGATGCATTGGAGCAAGGAGACACCTCCCAGATCTGAATGTGAACAAATTTGCATCAAGTTAGTCAATTTGATGGAGCAGAGAGAGGTACAAAAGTTTTTCAAAGGAAAAAAAAATCTAAAAGGAGAAAACACAAAATCAACTACAGGTGAGGCACTAACATGATTTTGTTTTTCTTATTAACTAAATGTTTTCTCCTTTTCTCTTTTGTGTAATCCCACCCCACAGGGTAGTCCACTTGGAGTATCAAAATGTGGCTTTATAGGGCTTCCCTGGTGGCGCAGTGGTTGAGAGTCAGCCTGCCGACGCAGGGGACACGGGTTCGTGTCCCGATCCGGGAAAATCCCACATGCCGCGGAGCGGCTGGGCCCGTGAGCTATGGCCACTGAGCCTGCGCGTCCGGAGCCTGTGCTCTGCGGCAGGAGAGGCCACAGCAGTGGGAGGCCCGCGTACCGCAAAAACAAACAAACAAACAAAGTTGTGGCTTTATATATGCCAGGTTTGAGATACCCATTCTTTGTAATTAGAGTGTCTTGGGACTGAGAGCATAGCTTTTCGTTTCGGGTCTACCATGGTTGAAATCTGGGTTGTTTATAAGATTTTCCCGAAGTGTGATAATCTTGTTCCAGAGAATAAAACAGATCGAGCATGGGAAAATTCTGTCAAACAATGTCCTTCTTTCCTTAACACATAGAGTAGACAGAGAAAGAGCACAGAATTTGGAACCAAAGGACATGGGTTTAGTTCTAGCCCCATAATTTACCAAATGTATAAACTTGAGCAAATCTTACCCTGTTTCCTCGTCCATAAAATGGGTGATATGAAAATAACAGGATTATTATAAATATATAGGGTTGTTTGGAGAATCAAATAAGATTATAAATGTGAAAATCCTTTACAAATGAAAGAGTGCTATAGGTATGTTACTGTTGCTATGTTACCTGGAAGAAATACATGGTCAAAAATCCTATTTAAATCCATCAGAACATTTTTATAACAGAACTTTGAATACCATTGTAATGAAATGGTTTAATAGATAAGCTTCTCTTTTCTTTTCCTTTCCTTTTTCCCCCCTTTTTGTATAGAGAAGGGATGGAAGTCATTTTTCTTCATAAAGTTCTTCTTAAAGAAATCTTCATAAAGTTTCTCTTCCTAAAGTTCATGAAGTGTGTAGTGTTATTTTTCTCCTCATGAATATTCTTTATAAAACTGTTCCCTGGGTCTTGCCATTGTGGAAAATCTGGAGGGAAAACCTAAAGCCGGCCTGCAACAGAGTTTTCATAAGTCTTCATGGTAATGAGAAAAATAACCACAACTTGGTGAGCTAAATTAATTAAATTTACATGACTGTCATTTATCCTGAGATTATGTCCTTCTTACATTATTTCGTGTAAAAATCCCCTTTCTCTTGTGAAATGATGGTGATAGTGGATGGCAACTGTTTTGTTTGTTTTCAATGTCCTTACTCTACAAAATAAAAAGTTGGCTACCCTACGTCAGGCCCCAATTATTTTTTGAAATGGGACTGGCCCCTAACATGCCAGTCTCTGGGAACCCTTGGCCTAGAAGGTTAATTGGAGATGGCAGGGATGGCGGTGGGGAAGCCAGTTCAGCTGCCTGTGTTTTGCTCCCTTCCCCAGAGCCCGCGGGGCCCACTGCCCCACATCCGGGCTGTCGCCAGTCCCTGGCTGTGTATCTGCGTCCCAGCCCCCCGGCTCTTCATCCCTGTCCGCTTCCCGCTCCCAGCCCCTCCTAGCTGGCGTCATCCTTCCAGACACAGCTCCCTAAGTTTGCCATGTGCAGTGACCCTGGGTTGACCCTGAGCCATGATACAAACTATGGGATTGTAATGAATCTCTAATTACCCACAGTACCTTCATGAGTCGTCAGCCCTGCTGCTCAGCTATATTCCTCAGCAATTTGGTCATTACCAAGAATTCAGAACACAGCCAAACTCTGTGCCCGGAAGCTGGGAGCCCTCACGGTCTCTGCCAAGTGAGGCTGGCTCTGCAGGCTTCTGGGAATGACAGGGTGATTTCCTCCCTCGTTATGAATCAGAGAAGGTGTCTGAACATGAATCATGCAGCTCTGCGTGGGGACCTTGTCCCGACTTTTATTTATTCCAGTAGGTCAGGCTGAGTGGATGCTCAGGAACTTGGGGAGACTGGTAGCATTTTTAATTTCATGTGATAATTCCAAAATTCCACATCTTATCTTCAAGCCAAAAAGAGATATCGGCAGACTTAATAAAGCGATAGCAGCAGGTCTTGCTTGATTTTCCTGTAGAAAATGTCATATCTTACTACTGGGGCAAATAGCTTCATAATAAGACAGTAATAATAGCTCCCCCATGTGCCAGGCATTGTGCTAGAGGCTTATATACCTTACGTCTAATATTGACTAAAACAAGAACAAAAACAAACAACAGCAAAGACATTTTACACACAAGGAAACTGAGCCTTGAGTGGTTAAGTAAAGGTTAAGTTTCCAACTCATATAGCTAGAAAGCAACAGTTTGCCTTGCTCCAAAGCAGATGTTCTTTAGGAGCATTTAACAGATGGAACTAGAGAGAAATGACTGGTCTTAAAGGGTAGACGGACTTTTAATTCACTATTAGCTTCCAAGTGAAGAATGAGTCCTAGTTTTCAAAATAACTCATAGAATTTTATTTTTTTAAAGACTAAATGAGATATCAGCATGAAAGTACTGACTTAAGAAAAATTAGCAAAACACTTGAGAAAGTGCTCTACTAACTCAAGAAATCAATTCAATTCAAATATCCATGGCACAAATAGTAAACATTCTCTTCAATATTTAAATATCCTTTTGCTTGTGTCAGGAACTGGGGAAATAAAGATGACTAAGACAGTTCCTGCCTTCAGGAAGCTCAGAGATAATAATTGTTGCTGTTCTTATTTCCTACTTAATATAGTGTTAAACGTTGTATTTTATTTATTTATTTATTTATTTTTGGCTGTACGGCACAGCTTGTGGGATCTTAGTTCCCTGACCAGGGACTGAACCCGGGCCCTCGGCAGTGAAAGTACAGAGTCTTAACTACTAAACCACCAGGGAATTCCCTTTAAAAAAATTTTTTTTTTAATTAATTAATTTTTAAACATTTTATTTATAAAGTATCATAATCAAAAATAATTTAGAGTAAATTACCAATATTTCTCTGGCTTTCTAAATGCAAGGCTTGTCATAGCATGAATGATGTTACACTGTTCAACTAGTGTGGGTAGAAACTGCTTATTAACACTTGATACCCAGGTTATGTCCAATAACCTGTGTGAAAAAAATTTTCAAGGAATAAATCTATGTGTTCAGTGGTTGTATCTTGAAAAGCAGAAATTAATAAGCCACAGGAAATGGTCTTGGCCACATTTCTGAAGCCAGCCTGTTTTCCTAGATTCAGGAGATGTTTTTAATACATAGTGTCTTGCAGTCCAATTAATTCCTTGAATTTGCAGGTAATTTGTATTTTTGTTGTACAACAAAGCTTTGTGGTTAAGATAGTAATACTCTGTTCTTGGGACTTACAGCCTCCTCCTACCTCCAAGGTCAGGCCACAGAAAGTAACTTGCTTCTTAGGGAACAATTTCATAATTAAAACCCAATTAAAACCCATAGTTCCTAAACCCAGAGTCTCTGAATCATGCTATCTCTCACCTCGCCAATAAAACAACAGATGGTTTGAGCTAGCGGGGAATTCGGAGATAGCTAACACTCTCATTTTACAGATGAAGAAAATGACGCACGGAGAGTGATGTAAC
Organism: Aethalodelphis obliquidens; assembly: GCF_003676395.1. Taxonomy (NCBI): domain Eukaryota; kingdom Metazoa; phylum Chordata; class Mammalia; order Artiodactyla; family Delphinidae; genus Aethalodelphis; species Aethalodelphis obliquidens. The sequence continues at coordinate 84,544,226 of NW_020837945.1, read as the reverse complement.
TTCAAAGACACATTGGCACACAGAATGCTAATGGGATATAAGCATACTCTATCCAGGGTAAGAAGTTTGCATTACCCTACTTTTGAAGGTTTGTTCCTGCTGTGGTATTGCCCATATGTCTCTGCAAAGTTGACTACAGTCTTATCTATCTAAAGGAAGGCCATTTCTCAGGCAGGAAGACTGTTAACATTTTAGGAATATGGGTCCAACAAAAGGATAATTTAGGACATGTTTACATAGATTTACATAGGACATGTTTACATAGATTTAGTACATGTTTACATAGATTCCTGCCATTTGAATATAAAGTAGCATCCCTAAATCTTTTTAAGCATTACAGTTAATACTAATACCATTTACTGAGTGTACCTTACATGTCATATATTATATACATGCCTTCTATATGTCATGTATCACTCATCTTCTCACTATCCAGAATGTATTATGAATCCCATTTTACAAAATAAAGAAACAAGTAATATGCCGAGAGTCAGAGCAGCTTGCATCTAAACTCAGCTTCCTTTTCCATCTGCCTCTAAAGCTCAGGCTCCTCCACCACCCTGGTATGTGAACAAAAGTGCCAAAATCAGACGAGGAAGAGTAGTCTTACCCCATTTCAAAGTATGATAAAATGTCTGTATCATGAATTTAAGGCTGGAGGAAGTTTAGTCAAAACATGCTTAATTAAGTCTCTACCTGCAAGGGCTTCACCGTGGACCACGGTGCTCTCTGTCTCACCACAGCCACTGAGTCAACAAAAGTATTCCTCTACAGTTCAAGGAGGAGGAAACACCTCCAATCTCGCTTCCAGATCAGTTTCAAAAGAATAAGAAGTAACCACTGAGTAGGGGGATCTCTCCAGGCAAGTATTTGCCTTTAGGAAGATTCTTGCCTGCTATTACTACATTTCTACTTGACTGTTTGAGCCTGACTACAGAAAGTACTTAAAATTCACACATACAGCAAAGAGGGCTAAAGAGGACTGGCTGTTCCATTTTTAGTCTCTCACCTGGACTGAAGAAAAGAGACAACGGGCCTTCCTACAACTCTGCTGGAAAAATGAAAGAACACAACTACATTGTTAAAGAAGTCAGGTAACTGTCTAAACCAAGGCAGCTGACAGGAGTGAGCCAATAGAATACATGTGGGTGAATTTTGTCCTAGTCACACATTTGTGCACAAAGTTCTATAAGGCTTCTAAGGATTTCCTGTGTTGTCCAGTACCTTGCACTCATCCTTAAATAACTTTTAAAGGAGAAATGGACAAGTTTCCTTATGTAAGGGAGGCCTATTTGTGATAATAATAGTAGTAATAACCAAAATGTGCATAAAATTTGCATGCTTAAAAGCTTTCCTAGACAATATCATGGTGTGCTTAAGCTTCTGGGCTCTGGAGTCAGATTTACCATTCTGGAATCCCAGCTCCACCACTTCCAATTGTGTGACTGTGGATACATTCCTAAACCTCTTGGGGCTGTCTCAGTTTGTTCTGTAACCCTGGGATAATAATAATAATACCTATTTCATGAAGTAATTGTGAGCATTAAATGAATTTTTGTGTGAAACACTTTGAAAGGTGGATGGTAAAGTAAGTGTGCGATAAATGTTGTTCTTATGGTTTTTGCGTTTTGTTTTGTTTCAAGTAGTCCTTTAACAAAGCTAATATATAGTGGAGCCAGGACTTGAACAAGAGGGAAAACAGACATTTTGCATGTTGCATCTTAGTCAACATGAAGAATTGACTAAAGAGAAACACGAGTGGCAATAGGGAAGCAAGAGAGGTACATACTGCAGGGCCAGGTTAGAGATGATGGTACTTTGAAGCAGAGCAGAAAAAGGTAAAAGAGGTATTAGACTTGAACAAGAGGGAAGATAGACAGTTTGCATTGAAGTGCCCTATGCAGTCTCCTGTGTCCTGGTGTTAGTCTGAGTGTGAACATGGAAGCCACTCTGCGAAGCCAGGAAACCATGCTTGCATCGGTAACTCCCTCATTTACTCCAGCGTTTGGGAGTTGAGTCGTCAGCTAAGATCTCCTCAGTGAGGTCTTGGTGGAACCATCAGTCACAGTCCAGTGGCAATATTAGGAGGAATTACTTTTGACATGCTTCCTGCCATCTGATATTTGCAGAGTGTTTTGTAATCTCCTGGTTACCCTCCACCCACCTGCTGGGACCTAGATAGGTGACAAGCTTTTCTTCCTCTGAACAAGTTTTCCCAAATTAAAGGAGCAACAGAGTCAGTAATGAGAAAAGAACTCAAAGGAGTTTTTCACCTTTTTCCTCAAATCCATCCCTATGATAAAAACTATAGTAGTTGATCTCTGAAAGACTGATAGAAATGAGAGAATAATGATAATAATTATTTTAATAATTTAACAATTTAACAATAATTATTTGTTGAGCACTTGTAATATAGTAGACACTGTTCTAAGCTTTGTGTATGTGCTGACAATAATCCTATAATGTAAATATTCTTCTTCCTTTTATTTGACAGATAAGGAAATCAAGGCATAGAGAGATTAAATATTTTGCCCCAAATCTCATGACTACTGAGTGGTAGAGGATTCAAACCCAGTCTCACTCTAGAGCTATGCTCTTCACCACCACCATGCTATAAATGCAACCCTGCCTGCACCCATGACCCGATGTACTCATTTCATATCTTCCATCACCCTCCCTTTTGTATGAGAAGCCAACTAGTGAAGTTTTGCATGAAAACATTACAAACACACAAAAATGCAGATGGAGTCACTAAGATAAGGTGGCTTTCTGAGAAGCTCCCCATCCATTACTTTCATAAATTGACCATTGTCTCAGGTCTCCCTTATAAGGTCAGGAACCTGAGTTTTCCAGCACACTAAAAAGGAAAACATTTATTAGGAGTGAACTCACATGAACTAAATTTTAAAGGACTAGAGGACAAACCAAAATGTCAAAATATTAATCTATTCTAACACAAGTACATGTTTATTGAATGCCTAGGTATTGGTGATATCATGGTGATTCTAATATCTCTGAATAAAATCTCTACCCTCATAAATCTTATATTCCAAATGAAGGAGACAGATAATAAAAATGCATATGTCTATAAATTGATCATACAGAAACAGTTAAGAGTAAGTGTTATGAAGAAAAAATAAAGCAGGGAAAGAAACAAAGGGTTGAGGGATCTACTTTAGATTGAGTGCATAGCAAAGAACTTTCCAAGGGGGTGATATTTGAACAAAGACCAGAGTAAAATAAGGAAGCAAGCCAAGTGGACATAAGACCAGTGTTCAAATAGAGGAAAGGCCTCGTGATGGGAACACGCTTGACATGTTTGAGAAACAGGAGACCAGTGTGATTGGAGTTCAACGGGCAAGGAGGAGAATGGTAAGATGATTTGGGAGAGGCAGTCAAGGGCAATATCACAAAGAGTCTTAAGGCCATGGTAAGTAATTTTGGATCTTATCCTAATGTGATAGAAGATATTAGAGGGTTTTGAAGAGGAAAGTGATATGCTCATATTTGCTTCTGAAAAGGATCACTCCAGCTGAGAACATGGAGTTCTTAGTCAACATGAAGAACTGACTAAAGAGGGACACGGGTGGCAATAAGGAAGCAAGAGAGGTACATACTGCAGGGCCAGGTTAGAGATGATGGTACTTTGAAGCAGAGCAGAAAAAGGTAAAAGAGGTAATAAATGGTGGGATTTAGAATGTATTTTGAAGAATGCAGTCAAAGTTTGAGGCCTGACCAATAGGTGAATGGAGATGCATATTTGGGTAAAACAAGGCAATCAAGATTTTGGTTTTGGACATGATGAGTTTAGCATTCCTATTAGACATCAAAAGGCAGATTTTGAGTAGGCAGTTGGATAAATAGTCTGTAGTCTCTTATCAACAGGGGAGAGGTTGGGACTGAAGATAAAAATTTGGGAGTCATCAGTAAATAGGTGGTTTTTAAAGCCATGGAATTGAATTCAACCCCTCAGGATGTTGAATGAAGACAGAGAAGAAAAGAGATCCCAAGATCGAGGTCTGAAGCAACTCCAATTTAGAAGCAGGAATACAGAGAGTATTTGCTGTATTCTACAGCAAAGGAGACTGAAGAAGAACAACCAATGAGGCAGGAGAAAAATCAGCAGCACATGCTGTTCCTGAAACCAAAAGAAGAAACCATTTTAAGATGGTGGGAGCGCTAATTATATGAAAAGACTTCTGAGGAGTAGAGTTCATACCCTAAGGATCAAGATTTGGCCAGTGGCTTAGGCAACATGGAGGATATTTGTGACTTTGGCAAGAGAGAATGCAGTGAAGTGCTGGGAAAGATAGCTTAGCTGGGGTAGTGGGGAAGTGATAAGGTGAGGAAGAAGGTAAGGTGAGGATGAATCTTGTAGATGATACCATCCAATCAATTTAGTCAAGTCTTACTGGCCTAGAAGTCTGTATTTTGCACCATTGTATGCTGAATTTCAGGTTTAACTTCAAATGGGCAAGGGTTCAATGGGCAAGGAGAAGAAAGGTAAGATGATTGGGAGAGACAGTCAAGGGCAATATCACAAAGGGTCTTATAAAGTTATAAGGCCATGATAAGGGCAGTTTTATTTCTCCTAATTCCAGTTCATTGAGAGCACCTTGATGTTTCCTTTAGGAATCAACTATTTCAAAATTTCATTGTTAGTCTGACAGATATAAAATATCAAATAAAAACATATAAGAATAAACAATCACTGTTTTTGAAGAAAGATCAGGAAAAGAAAGAAGCAGAATTACAAATTATTTTAAAGAGCTGTGATTTAATTCTCTTGGATGAAAAATTTCATGACAAGAAACATTTCTATGAATTATAGAAATCCATGTAAAACCCTAGTACCCCAAACTCAGTATGTATTCACTGATATTGTTAGTAATTGATGACCATGATGATAATGGTGATTGTGATTCTTTAAAAAGTAATTATATTAGGGCTTCCCTGGTGGCGCAGTGGTTGAGAGTCCGCCTGCCGATGCAGGGGACACGGGTTCGTGCCCCAGTCCGGGAAGATCCCACATGCCGTGGATCGGCTAGGCCCGTGAGCCATGGCCGCTGAGCCTGCGCGTCCGGAGCCTGTGCTCCGCAACGGGAGAGGCCACAACAGTGAGAGGCCCGCGCACCGCAAAAAAAAAAAAAAAAAAAAAGTAATTATATTAGAGCAAATAAAGATGAAATATCTTTAATATGAAGAACAGGCAAGAATTCAGCCAACAAATTATTAACTTTCTCTAAAAATCTTAGGAAAAAATAAACAGACCTGACTGAGCAAATAGACTGCCAAATCTTACAAGGAAAGGTGCCAGACTTACTGATTAATGAATTGTCTGGAGGTACACTTTTAAAAAATTTTTTTTGTTTTATATTGGAGTATAGTTGATTAACAATGTTGTTAGTTTAATATTTTCCCACTTATGTTATTACAGAATATTAAGCACAGTTCCCTGCGCTATACAGTAGGTCCTTGTTGGTTATCTATTTTAAATATAGCAGTGTGTACAAGTCAATCCCAAATTCCCAATCTTACCCTTCCCCTACCCTTCCCTGCTAGTAACCATAAATTTGTTCTCTAAGCCTGTGAGTCTGTTTGTTTTGTAAATAAGTTCATTTGTATCATTTTTTTTAGATTCTGCATATAAGTGATAGCATATGATATGTCTTTCTCTGTCAGATTTACTTCACTTAGTATGATAATATCCAGGTCCATCCATGTTGCTGCAAATGGCATTATTTCACTCTTTTTAATGGCTGAGAAATATTCCATTGTATATATGTACCACAGCTTCTTTATCCATTCATCTGTTGATGGACATTCAGGTTGCTTCCATATCTTGGCTATTGTACACAGCATTGCAATGAACATTGGGGTGCATGTATCCTCTCGAACCATATTTTTCTCTGGATATATGCCCAGGAATGGGATTGCTGGATCATATGGTAGCTCTGTTTTTAGTTTTTTAAGGAAACTCCATACTTGGAGATATGCTTTTTTAAAAATAAATTTATTTATTTATTAATTTTTGGCTGCTTTGGGTCTTCATTGCTGGGTGTGGGCTTTCTTTAGTTGTGGCGAGTGGGGGCTACTCTTCGTTGTGGGGCATGGGCTTCTCATCCTGTTGGCTTCTCTTGTTGTGGAGCACAGGCTCTAGGCACACAGGCTTCAGTAGTTGTGACGTGTGGGCTCAGTAGTTGTGGCTCACGGGCTTAGTTTTTCCGCGGCATGTGGGATATTCCCGGACAAGGGCTCGAATACATGTCCCCTACATAGGCAGACAGATTCTCAACCACTGTGCCACCAGGGAAGCCCAGAGATACACTTTTCATGTCTACCTTTCTGGGACTATCACCATATATATTTTTTTGTTTGTTGGTCTTAAAGTAAAATTGGGTCCAATCAGTTTTGAAGCATCTTGCCAGTAGACATCGTGAATTTGAAGACACTGAATTATTTTTAGAAGTCTGATTTATCATTATATAAATGTTAAATTATGTATAATATATTTGAAGAACTTATGAAACAGGAAATTAATTATTGCTCATAAACTGAAGCTGGAAATTCAAGGACTTAGATATACTCAGAACATTAGGTAACATGTAGTGACTATCCCAGAGGCAACGGTATATAACAGAAAACTACACTTTCCAGTCCACCTGAAGATAAATGGGTTTGTGTGCCTACTGATGGTCTGTGAAATGTGAACAGAAGTGACATGAGTTACTTTAGAGCTGAGGCAGTGCTATGCCCAGTGTGGTCTTCCATTTTCCATTCTTTTGCTTTAGCAAATGACAAAGTTATGAGCCAAGGTGGTGGAACCTATATCCGCCTGGGTAATTCCATGCAGCAGAGCTCTCCACTAACCTGCTCAAGACAAGTAGCATGAACAAGAAGTAACATGTAAAATATTCAGGGTTAATTTATTATTGCAACATCACTTAACCTAACCTGACTAATAGTGCTCACAACAAGTGAGATATTGTAACCCAATTCTACTAAGGTAAAGAGAAGGGAAGTTCTAAAGACCTGAAGAGGGACAGGGACCTAGGACCTTTACAGCATGAGAATCAAAATTAAAGGCCTCTACACAAAGATGAGACTACATAAAGATGACTGCTTCTGTCAGTGAACTAAAAATACATGTGTCCCACAGAAAGAGGTGTTGAGGATGCATACTGATCATGGCCTTGACTCTAGGAGAAGCAGAAAACAAAAAGAAAATAGGGCCCTCTGGGACTCCCAGCCTCCTCAGTCTGCTCTCATGTAAGTTTGGGGCTAGAATTTTACCACCTATTTAGCCACATAAAATTTCCCAGCTGAAAATTCTGTTAAAGGGTTCCTGAGTTAGTAACTACCTCAGATACCCGGCAGAAACAAAAGCAAATCCTTTCTCAAGGAGCCAGTTATAAAACCAGACCTTAAAGAATTCCATCAGGTAACGTGAAAAACACAAATTCATGAGGAAATAAGTTTGCATTAGTGAGAGTCATCATATATTTGAATTATCAGAAAGAGACTATAGAGTAATACACCTCAAATTGGAGAATATATATTCTTTTAAGCAGACATGGAGTATTTTTAGAAGTTGCCTATGTTCTAATTTAGACCATAAAGCAGTATTCAGCATATATTTTTAAATCCATGTTATATAAAATACACTTTCTAAACACAATGAAATTTTAAAAAATCAATAACATAAGAAAACTTTAAAACATACATTTAGTAATCTTCCAGGTGCCAATTTAGTTGCATTTCATAAATTTCGGTTGGTGGCAATTTCATTGTTTTTTAAGTTCCTTTTTATTTGGCCTATCAACCAAAACTTAGGAGACACAGCTAATATGGCAACTGAAAGGAAATTATAATCTAAAGTCTCATTAGAAAAAAATAAAAGCTGAAAATAGATAAATTAAGTATCCAACTCAGTATGTTAGAATAATAGCAGAATAAATCAAATGAAGAAACAAAGTAAATCCAAGGAAACTCAAAGGGAAAAAATAATAAAAACAGCAAAACTCAATGTAAAGGGAAAAAATATATAAAAAACATGGCTCTCAAGAGCATGAGAAAACAAGCCACCACAGACTGGGAGAAAATATTTGCAAAAATGTGGCTGATGAAGGATCATTATCCAAAATATGCAAAGTACTCTTAAAACTCAATAATAAGAAAACAAACTGAATTAAAAAATGGTCAATAGAACTGAACACATACCTTACTAAAGAAGAAATACCGATGGCAAATAAGTATATGACAAGATTCTCCACAGCATACGTCATCAGAGAAATGCAAACTAAAATGACAATGGCATGTTACTACACTCCAGAAGAATGGTGAAAATCCAGAATGCTGACAACACTAAATGCTGAAAAGAATGTGGAGCAACAGGAATTCTCGTAGATTGCTAGTGGAAATGCAAAATGATACAGTCACTTTGGAAGACAGTTTAGCAGTTTCTTCCAAAATTAGACATACTTTTACCATACAATCCAGCAATTGCACTTTTTGGTATTTACGGAAATGGGCTGAGAACTTATATACACAAAAAAACCTGCACATGGATGTTTATAGCAGCTTTATTCATAATTGTCAAAACTTGGAAGCAACCAAGATGTCCTTCAGTAGGTAAATGGATTAATAAACTGTGATAAGTCCAGACAATGAAATATTATTCAGTACTAAAATGAAATAAACTATCAAGCCACAAAAAGACATAGAGGAATAATAAGTGCATATTTACTAAGTGAAAGAAACCAATCTGAAAAGACTACGTACTGCATGATTCTAACTATATGACATTCTGAAAAAGGCAAAACTATGAAGACAGTAAAAAGATAGGTGATTGTGGAAGTCCAGGGGAGGGAGATAAATAGGCAGGGCATAGAGGATTTTTAGGGCAGTTAAACTATTCTGTATGATATTATAATATTTGATATATGTCATAATACATTTGTCAAAACCCATTGAATGTTCAATACCAAGAATGTCCTCTAAACTGTGGACTTGGGTTATAATGATGTGTCAGTTTAGGTCCAACAATGGTAAAAAAATGTACTGTGTAGTGTGGGATGTTGATAGTAGGGGAAGATATGAGTGTGGGAGAGTATATAGGAACTCTCCATAGTTTCTACTTAATTTTGGTATGAACCTAAAACTACTATTAAAAATGAAACCTACCTAAAAGGAAAAAAAAAAGGACCAACAAGGTTGAAAATTAATTCTTTGAAAAAAGTAATAAAATTAATAAACCACTGGCAAAGCTGATCAAGGCAGAGAGAAGGTACAAATGAACAATAAAGGAATAAATCTATACAGCTTTTTATATAAATATTTTAAAAATTTAAGTTATGAAATATCAAAGTATAGAAAATTTCAGAAAAAAGTAACAGCTACCTATGTTCCTCCTATATATGTGCTAACATTTTGATGTATTTGCTTTCAATTCTTTTTTTAAAGACATAAAAGATTATAGATATCAAAACTATATAGCTAGAGCAGCAATCAGAGAGGTTAAAAATTAAACTTGAATATAAAATGTTAAAATGTAGATACAGATATATGAAAATCATTAGTATAGTATTTTTTATGTGAAAAATTGTGAAAACTTGGCTTAGTGTCCCAAATATCTGGAAATTAAGTTTCTAAATAACCGTGGGCAAAGTAGAAACTCAAAGAAATTTAGAAATATTTTCAGCTAAATGATAATGAAAAACAAAATACCAAAATATCTAAGTAATACTGAGAGAAAAATATGTAGCTTATATTAGAACACAAAAAATTTTAAATCTGCGATCTAAATTTTCACTTTAATAAATTAGAAAAAAAGTCAAATTCAGCCCAAAGTAAAAAGAAGGAAATAATGACAATACTAGAAATAAATAAAATAGAAAACAAACAATAGAGAATAATGACAAAAGCAAAAGTTGACTCTCTGTAAAGATTAATAAACCTATAGCAAAACTGATCAAGAAAAAGAGTAAATAAAAAGAAAACATCAATTCAGAGCCTAAAAATGTTAAAAGATCAATAAAGTAATGCAAAGAACAATTTTATGCCAATAAATTCAACAATTTAGATGAAGTGGACAACTTTTGACAGATACAAATTACTAAACTGACACAAGAAGAAACAGAAAACCTGAATAGCCCTTTATCCATTTTAAAAAATTGAATTTGGGATTGAAAAATATTCTCACAAAGAAAACTCCAGACCCAGAGGTTATTCCTATGGAAGAAATAATAGTAATTTTACACAAATTCTTTCAAGAAATGGAGGAGGCTATGTGACCCATCTCATTTTATGAAGTCAACATAACCATAAAAATAACAAAACCTGATAAGGACTTTAGACACAAAAAAATAAATTGCAGGCAAATATCACCCATAACAAGAAGCTAAAATCCTCAACAAAATAATAGCAAAACAAATGCAGTAATATGTAAAAAGGATAATATATTATAACCAAGTGAAATTTATCCCAGGAATGCAAGGTAGATTTAATACTTAAAATCTATCAATATAAGATGCCACAATAGCAGAATTAAAAAAATCATATGAACATTTCAAATAGATGTAGAAAAATATTTGATAAAATTCAACATTCATTCATGCTGCAGACTTTCAGTAAACTAGAAATCAGAGGTAACTTCCTCAATCTAATAAAGGGCATCTATGAAAAACTTCAGCCAACACTATATTTAATGATAAAATTTTGAAGGCTACTTCCTAAGATTGAGAACAAAGCAAGGACATCCACTCTCACCACTTATATTAAAAACATTATAGTGGAGATCCTGGAATTATAATAAGGGAAGAGGGAAAAAAGGCAAAGGAAGAAAAAGAAAAAAAAGAAGTGAAATTGCTTTTTTTTTTTCTTTTGCCACACCACGAGGCATGTGGGATCTTAGTTCCCACACCAGGGATAGAACCCGTGTCCCCTGCAGTGGAAGCGCAGAGTCTTAACCTCTAGACCACCAGGGAAGCCCCTAAATTTGCCTTTATTTGCATACAGCGTGATTTGTATGTAGAAAAATCCAATTAAAACATAAATTACTGGAACTAATAAGTGAATTTAACAAGCTTGTAGAGTACAAGTTAATATCTAAAAGCAATTGTATTTTTATGCTCTAGCAACGAACAATTGAAAGTGAAATTTTTAAAATACCATTTGCTATAACATCAACATTTTAATAGTTTTAGGAATAAATATAGCAAAATGTGCAAGAACTTTACACTAAAAACTATACAATTTTGCTGAGAAAAGTAACTCAAATAAAGGAGAGATGTCATGTTCAAGGATTAGAAGCCCAATATTGCCAGATTACAATAGATCTAATTACAATACAATTACAATCATAATCCTAGTAGCTTCAGATGGAAATATTAAAAAGAAAAAAAACAGAATATTCATGACAATAATTAAAACAGAACAACAAAGTCTGAGGGCTTACTATGATGGTAACTGATTAAGAGAGTGTTGTATTGGCTTAAGGATAGACATATATATCAATGGAGTTGAATAAAAAGTCCAAAAGCAGATCCCCGTTAAATGTGGTCAACTGACTTTCATCAAAGACAGCAAGGTAATTCAATAGGGAATGAAACGACTTTTCAATAAATAGTGCTGGAATAACACGATGTCCATGTGGGAAAAAATGAAACTTGATCTTCTATCTCACACCATGAAAAAAATTTATTTCAAGATAATTCATACATCTAGATGTAAAAGCCAAAATTATACATATGATAGAACACACAGTGGAATATCCTGACTATTGTGGAGGAGGCGCAAAGACTTCTCAGGACACAAAAAGCACTAATTCAAAAATTTGATAAATTGTACATCACCAGAATTTAAAACCTCTGCATATCAAAAGACACAATTAAGAAAATAAAAAGACAAACCACAAACTGAGCAAATATATTTACCATTTGTACTTCTGACAAAGGACTTGTATCCAGAACATATAAAGAACTATAAGTCAATAGAAAAAAAAAAGAGAACAAAATTTAAAAATAGGCGAAAAAAAACTTCCACAGATCTATATTTTAAAAAGTATATGAATGACAGGCCTGCTCATGAAAAAATGCTTAAAATCATTAATAGAGAGATACAAGTTAAAACCATAATGAGATATCACCATATACCCACTTGAGTGACTAAGATTGAAAAACGTGATAATACCAAATATTAGCAAAAAAAAGGTGATGCACCAGAACTCGCCTATTCTGCTGGCAGAATGTAAAATCCTAAAACCACTTTAGAAAATGGTAAGGCAGTTTCTTCTCAAGTTTATCATTCACCTGTCCAATAACCTAGCAACTTTACTCTCAGCTATTTACCCAAGAAAAATGAAACATGTCCACAAAGAGACTTGCATGAGAATGTTCAGAACAGCTCTGTTTGTAATAGCCAAAAGTGGAAACAGTGGAAATGCTCATTAATAGGAGAATGGATAAACAAACTGTGGAATATTTATATAATAGAATATTACTCAGCAACAAAAAGTAACAAGCCATTGATACTGCAGCAACTTGAAGGAATCTCAAAAAAAAAGTTTGAGAAAAAGAATCCAAACTCATATAGAGTACACACGATATAATTCCCTTTATATGAAGTTCAAGAACAAACAAGACTAATCTAAGGTAGAAATCAGAACAGAAATGTTTCTTAGAGATAGAGGGTAGAATTCCCTTGAAAATGGCATGAAAGAACTTCCTGCAGTGATGAAAATATTCTATATCTTTACGGGTGTTGGTTACATAGGTGTACACATTTGTCAAAATTCTTCCATATGTATTTACTACAGATAAATTATATCCCACTAAAAAATTTTAAAAAACAAGTAAAAATGACAAATCCTAGTGAAAAAAGGATCAAAACTGACCCAACAGTAACTGAAACTTGAATTGTTCTAAAATAATGAGGAAAATAAATCAGCAGTTCAAAATTTTTTCAAAAACAAACTACCAGACTTTTTCCAAATACAGAAAAACTGGGCTGAGATGGAGACATTGTGACAAGGACCGATCAGGCAGAACAGTAAGAAAACACTTAACTGATAAGTCAAGCTCAGCTTTGAACTTAAATGTAAAAGCCCTAAATAAAATAGTATTAAACCAAGTCTAGCAATTTTTAAAAAGATACTATCTCATAACAATTTGAATGCAATGTGAATTAAACATGGGAAAATATCTTATTGAAATTCACTGTATTAACTGGTTAAAGACAAATGTGTGTGCTAATTTCAACAGATGCAGATAAGAGGCATGGCCAAGGAACAAATAGAAAGATGCTCAGTTTTACTAATAACAGAGAAATATGTTAGAATCACAATAAGATATCATTTTACAAACAGTTGTTTGCCAAAAATTAAAAATATCAAGAGTTGGCTAGAATGTGGAACAAAGGAAGGCATGCATGGATGACAGAGTGTAAATTGATAGACGCATTGTGGAAAACAATCTGACATTACCTACAGAAATGGGCTCATCCTCTGACCCAGCAATTAATTCCATTCCTAAGTGCATACTAAGAAATGAAAGAATGAACATGGCAATTAGAAGTGGGTGTGTGTTTTGAGATGAGTGAGGAAAGATGGGTGTTTCACTGGAAGAGGAAGCCTTAACTATAGGGTTTGGGAGTATTTATATAAAGGTCCCAGGTTTGGAGATCAATGTAAGTGGTCAAAGCAATTAGCAAGATTATTGCTTGTATTGGACAAATATCTCAAAGTGTTTTTGCTTGATTATTTATTTATTTATTTATTTATTTATTTATTTATTTATTTATTTTTGCGGTACACGGGCCTCTCACTGCTGTGGCCTCTCCCGTTGCGGAGCACAGGCTCCGGACGCGCAGGCTCAGTGGCCATGGCTCACGGGCCCAGCCGCTCCGCGGCATGTGGGATCTTCCCGGACCGGGGCACGAACCGTGTTCCCTGCATTGGCAGGCGGACTCTCAACCACTGTGCCACCAGGGAAGCCCTGCTTGATTCTTTTACACATTCCATTAATATAAAAATCCCTATTCTGACTCTGTTCATCAAGCAATCTCCCATTTCCCAAGTATATCTGCCTATAGAAGGTAATATAATAATCACCTAGGTTTTGGCTATTTCTGATTCCTGAGAAAAATTTCTGGATAAATAAAAATAAAAAACTGGCCTCTTATTATAATTGGGCTTCTTAAATACTTTGACTATAGGAAGAGACCTTTATGGCAACCTCAATGATCTGGTTATATTTCTCACTGAATTCATAAAAATAGACTTTCTGATTTGTATGACTCTTGTGTGCCCTTGAGTTAGCATGAGTTCCTCCCTCTGGGGCTGATCATCCTGGGGCTAATTCACAAGCATGATTTCTAGATCTTCAACAGAGTCCAGATCCAGCTGTTCTTATGTTAGGTGACATCACTATCCCACATCCACTTTCCAATCCTTTTTGTTGATTCCTGTACTGATTACATTAACATTCAACTTGTAATGAAAATTAAGGTTACAAGTTGAAACTATAATATATGAAGCCATTCCCGAAACTCCACAAATTTTGAAGTCAACTAGTTCTAATTTATAAGTATTAGTATATTTAAAAATTTATCTGAAAAAGTGCTGAACACAAACATAAGCACTTGTGTTTTGAAGTCAGTATTATGGAAAAGTTATGATTTTTTGAGAAAGTTGAGAACCTAACGGAGATAAGCATATCATGATTAAGCACTGACCAGTGGGTGAGCTAGCTACATGCAAGTTTACCTAGTGATGATTTTGTTACGAGGTGGTAAGTGGCAACATATATAGCCATATAAAACCAGCTGAACCTGTTAGGACTTGAATATGATGGGCATGTTCCTCAACAACCACACCTTACATCTCCTTTGGTTGACTTTTTTTTTTCATCTTTTTTACCTGTCAATGAATAGTGCCCACGCAGTGCTGCCTCTGGTCTATTAATCCTGCTTGGCTCTCTTTGAAATTTTGGACAACGTGCTTCACAGGTGATTGCAATATGAGTCAAGTAGAAAAATAAGTTGTCAATAGTCTCAGTGAGGTCCTAAGCCTTGGCAGTGGGTTTCATGCAAGCCTGGTATTGTCACAGCATCAATCAGCCCCGGAGCACACTGTCATTGTCACAACCAGTTATTCCCCACTGCAATCACAACAGGACAGAGGAAAGCCTGCTCTTCACAACTGACCGCGAGCAGCTTGATCCCTGTAACCTTGAGAAGTACCGCATGTCACAGGTAGGAGTTCCCTGTGGCACATCTACATATCCTTTTCTCCCACTGCACCGCCCCCTCCCTCTCCAAGTCTTCATTCTTCTCCAACTGGAAGATAGTCATGAATGAGACTGAGCACAAGGTTCTGGCTATAAGCCAAAGGACAAACTGAAAGTACCATAGATGTGAAGGAAAGGTATAATTTTGGACTGCTGTGGAAGGGAATGCAAAATCCAGAAACAGAGGCTTCAGTCTCTGGACGCACTTGACAGTGTTTTTTGTGAATGAAAACTGATCACTGGCTTCAACTAGTGATCCTTACTTAGTAAGGCCCATTTCTGCACAAAATAATGAAGAAAGTAAAGTTTATCATCTTTTTTTGCCACGTTCATTTCCTGCCTTTTTCCCCTCTCCTGTTATAAGGACATTTTCCCCTAAGTTGACCAAAATCTACCTTTCCTGGTGACCAGACTGGCCCTTGATTCATGCTGACGTTGCAAAGAGTCACCCATATTACAATTCACACAAATGTTTAAAGGGCCTGCTATATTTTATTGAGATGCTTTTTCTTGATGATTTGGATATGAATAAGGGATAATATGTCAATTTAGAGAAATGAAACTTGATTAGTGAATGTTTGCTCCTCTCAATCCAGGCTCAATTGCTGCTTAGTTGTTCTAGAACTAGATGTCATTTTCTCCTGTGTTGGTGAGAACAGCATGTTGGACTAAGCTTATTTAAACCAATAACAAGCACAGCAATAGCTGCTATCTATTAAGTGCCTACATATTCCACTTACCAGATGCTTTACATAAGCCATCTCATCAGTCATCACATAAATGACATTAAATGTATACTATTATTTCTATTTTACAGATGAGGAAACCAACATAAGTAATTCTAAGTCACTAAGTTTTAGAGCTAGTGAAGGGCAGAGATAGACTTTGAAAGCGCTTGACCTCTCCACTGTACACAACATCCCAGTAAAACAAAAACTTCAGTTAAATTCTAAAATTAAACCATTTAAACCAGATTTCCAATGTAGCAATAGAATACAATTGTGACACTGAAAGAGGTGTTTAGAGCATCTCTACCTGCTTTACCCACCTACCTCAAAGTATGATTAAAGAGCTTCTCCAAAAACCTTTCTTCTAAGAAGACCAAACTACTAGAGTAAATCTCTGTTTCATTCTTTTTTAAAAAAACCATTATATTCCTATACCTGGACCACAAAGATAGCCTCAATGCATTTTAAAAAGAAGAAATAGTACAAACAACATTCTATGACTAAAATGTAATAAAACTAAAAGTAAAAACAAAAACTAAAAAGGAAATTTCAGCTAGAAATTAAAAACATACTAAATAACACCTGAGTCAAAAACATTATATTGAGTAGAAGAATCCAGACACTAAAAGTACATACAGTATGATTTTATTTATATGCTGTTAACAAGCAAAACTGATTCATGATGATAAAGATTAGAATAGTGGTTACCTCTGAGTATTATTAACTGAGAATGGGCACAAAGAAACTTTCTGGTGGATGAAGATAGTCTAAATCTCAATCTAAATATAATTATGTGAGTGTACACATGAGCAAAAATTCATCAAGCTGTACACTTAAAATCTGTCCATTTTAATGTATGTAAATTATACCTCAATTCAAATAAGAGAAATCAATGTAATTCACCACATTAAAAATTAGATTAAAAATTATATTATCACTCCATAGTTACAGAAAAGGAATTTGATAAGATTAATCATCTATTTGCTTAAGAAAAAAAACTGTTAGAAAAACTAGGACTAGGAGGAAACTCCCTTAATCTGATAAAAGGTGTAAAAAAATCCTACTGGAAACCAAATGCTTTATGTTGAAGTACTAACACTCTCCTCTGAGATTAGAAATGAAGCAAAGATGCCCATTATCACCACTTTTATTCAACATGGTACTGGAGGTCCTGTCCAGGGCAATAAAGCACTGTCATTATTTGCAAATTGGCATGATTGTGCATGCAAAAATCCAAAATTATTTAGAGATAAATTATTATATATAGTAAATTAGCAAGGTCTCAATATACAATCAAATTACAAAAAATAATTGTATTTTTATTAATAAACAAAACTGTGAGAAAAATAGCATTTACAATAGCATCAACTTTAAATAACTTAGAATAAATCTAATAAAGTATGCACAAAACTTTGACACAGAGAACTTTAAAATATTATTGAAAGAAATTGTAAAATCCCTAAATAGATATATTTCATTCATAAATTAGAAGACTCAGTGAGTAAACATGTTAGTTCTCCCCAAATCAATTAACAGATTCAATGCAACTACAACCAAAATCCCAGCAAGTGTTTTTGGAGGGAGAAATTGACAAGTTTCTAAATTTTATTTTTTTTAATGTAAAGAACCAAGAACAGACAAGGTAGGTTTGAAGAATATATTTGGAGAACCTATACCACTGGATATCAAGCTACATTAAGGCAGTGTGACACCAGTTCAAGATTAGGCAAATGGACCAGTGAAACAGAAGAGGGACACCTCATTTATGGCAGAGGTCACATTACAGAGTCATAAGTAGAGGAGAATTCTCACAAACTGTGGTGGGTCAATTGGATATCCATACAAAAATATTAATCTTGATTCTCACGTTATACCATACAACATTCAGCTCTAGATGGATTGTAGATTTAAACATGATGGGTAAAACAATTACGGTTTTAGAACATGAGGTAGGAGAATACCTTCTCAAAGACTTCTCAAATAGAAAAAGAAAAAAAGCAGTAACCATAAAGGGAAAAATGATAAGTTGGACTAAATAAAAATTTAAAACTTCTGCTCATCAAAAAACTCATTTATAGACTTAAAAGATAAGATGCAGAGTAAGAGTTCATGTTTGCAATTCTTAAATCTGACAAAGGTTTTGTATCCAGAATACATAAAGAACCTCTTTAAATAAAAAAGACAGACAATCCAATAGAAACATGGGCAAAAGAACTGAACAGCTATTTCTTAAATGGTCATATCCAAATGGATAATAAAACATGTGAAAGATGCTCATTGGTCATCAGGGAAATGCAAATCCAAAACCAGAAGAGTTATATTTAAGATGACTGATAATACCAAGTTTAATAAGGATGTGGCGCAAAAGGAATTCTTATATACTATTTTGGGGAGTGTAAATTGGAACATTTTAAAAAACTTTTTGGAAGCATTTACCAAAGCTGAACGAACACATGGCATGATTCATGAGCCAGCAAATCACCTCGTAAGTATCTATCACATGGACATGTTTATATGTGTACCAGAAGACACGTATAAGAATGTTCATAGTAGCATTATTCTTAGCTGGCCACCAAATAGAAACTATCTATGTGTTAATCAACAATAGAACAGATATTAAATTGTGGTATATTAGCAAATGGAGTTTTATTCAGTAATTAAAATGAATGAACTATTACTACATGCAGCAACATGGAATAATCTCACAAATGTAATGCTGAGTGAAAGAAGCTAGACCTAAAGGAGAAGCAAGTCTCTATAATTCCATTTATATAGAATTGACAAACAAGCAAAATGAATCTACAGTTTTGGAATTCAGATAGTAGTTACCTACTTGAGGAGTAGGGAACTTGTAGTGACTGGGGGGAGACGCAGTAGGGTTTCAGGGTGTACTATTTCCAATAGTGTTCCATATCTTGATTAGGCATCAGGGCTATGCAGGTGTGTACACTTTGTGACAACTCATTGAGATGTACACTTATGATTTATTCCCTTTTTGTATATTATATATCAGTGAAAAAATAATTTATTTTAAAAATTAAGACAGTACAAATACATAAAATTAAAAATGAGAGATAATTATCAAAATGAAGAAAACTTTTAAAAAGACACTTTTTAAAAATTACTTTGCACAACTCAATGCAAATAAATTTGAAAACCTAAGTAAAATGTGTTCTTTTCAAGAAAAATACAGTATACCTTAATGGAGACAGAAAATCTAAATAGCTTAGTTACCATAAAAGAAATAAATAGTTGAAAGGAAATAATACAATTACATATGTGGAAAATGCAAAAGAACAAATGAAAAAGATTTTTGGAACAATAACAGAATTTAGTTAAGTAGCAGTTTAGAAAATTGTGCAAAAATTAATAGCCTTCATCTGTACAAACAAAACAGAATATGCAGGGAGGAAGATGCAAGAGGGAAGAGATATGGGGAATATATGTATATGTATAGCTGATTCACTTTGTTATACAGCAGAAACTAACACACCATTGTAAAGCAATTATACTCCAATAAAGATGTTAAAAACAAACAGAATATGCAATCGAATATTCCTTATATGATTACCAAAAAGGGAAAAAAAAACCTAGGAGCAAACTTGGCTAGAAATGTTTAAAATCTATGGGAGGAAAACTATAAAATGTCCTGAAAGACAAAAAAAAAAAAAAAAAAAAAAAAAGGAAAGACATATTGTTT
Organism: Aethalodelphis obliquidens; assembly: GCF_003676395.1. Classification (NCBI taxonomy): domain Eukaryota; kingdom Metazoa; phylum Chordata; class Mammalia; order Artiodactyla; family Delphinidae; genus Aethalodelphis; species Aethalodelphis obliquidens. The sequence goes on along the minus strand of NW_020837945.1, from coordinate 84,524,514 downwards.
TTGGATTATAAAACTTAATAGTTAAAAATGACAGGTCTCTCTCAGTTCAGTATTTAAATGCAATGCAACCTTCACAAAAATACAATTAAGGCTTTTTCTAGAATTAGACAAAATGATTATAAATTTCATATGGAAGAACAATAGCCAAGAAAACCCTGAAAAAAAGACGAGCAATGGGACTGGGAGGAGGGGTGTGGGAGCAGGAGTCTAGCCTTATTGGGTATTAAAATACAGTTACAGCTTCTACAAGTAAACCAGTCTGGTGTGAATAAATGGACTGACCAATGTAACAGAATAGGAAATCCGGAAATAGATCCAATGCACTTGGAAATGCAGTACACAAGAAGGGCAGCATCTCAAACCAATGGGGAAAAAAATGTACTTTCTAATCTATAAGGTACTGGGCTAACTAGATAACCATGTGAAAAAAGACACAATTGGATCCATTCTTCATATCACACACAAAAATAAATTCAAATGTAGCAGAGTTAAATGTTAAAGTCTAATGAAGCCATCTAAATCCTAGAAATATTACTTGGAAAAACACAGAAGAATTTCTTTTTATTTTGGGAAGAGGGCTTCTTTCCAAACTATGACTCAAGATCCAGAAGAAAGAAGGGGGAAAATGATACATATAATAATACACAAAGTTTTTAATTGAAAAACAAAAATGAACACCATAAGCAAAATAAAAAGTCAAATGGCAAACTGGATAAAATACTTGCAACTTCTATCACATAGAGTTAATAGCCCAAAATGAAAAGCTTTTAAAAACTGAGAGGCAAAACAAACAAACAAACAAAAAAGAACTGAGAGGCATAAAATCCTATAGGTAAAATGGACTAGAGGTAAGAGTAGACACTTTAGTCCAAAAGAAATACAAATGACCCTTAGTCATATGAAAAAATGTTCAACCTTCTCCTCAATAAGAGAAATGTCAATTAAATCCACTCTGAGATGTTTGACAACATCATCTTTGGTGAGTCACTTTTATGCTTTACTCATGGAAATGAAAAAATGATATAAACCCCAAGGAAAGGAGTTCAACAATAAACATTCTCATACATTTACTCTTTGACACAAAAGTCCTCCTTGTAAAAATCTATCACAAATATACACTGGCAAAATATGAAAAGACATTCAAATACATCAAGTGCACAAAACCATTCATTATAACACTATTTGGGAAAGCTAAATACTATAAACAACCCAAATCAATAGGGGAGAGTTACGTCAATTCTGGCACATGCACATAATGGAGTGCTACCCTCCTGTAAAAAGGAGCACAGAGTATACTCACTATGCTATGCCAGGAGAAAAAGGCAAAGTGGAAAAGAGGATGTATGGTAATATAATTGTGTAAACTTGTGTGTACTAGCTCTGTACCTAGTCTGGCAGCATAACCACAAAGAAGGAAAATATCCCAGGTAACTTTACTGCATCCTTTTTTTTTTTTTTTTTGTGGTACGCGGGCCTCTCACTGTTGTGGCCTCTCCCGTTGCGGAGCACAGGCTCTGGACATGCAGGCTCAGTGGCCACGGCTCACGGGCCCAGCCGTTCCGCAGCATGTGGGATCTTCCCTGACTGGGGCCGAAACCGTGTCCCCTGCATCAGCAGGCGGACTCTCAACCACTGCGCCACCAGGGAAGCCCCCAGGTAACTTTAAAATGCAGTGTTTGGAATATTCATCCCTAGTGGAATATATTCTAAGGACCAAAGAACTGCAAACACGATGGTTTTGGTTTTCAGTAACCATATTGTTGGTGGTAGTCTTAATATTATTAGTCTAATTTTGTTATATCTTTATTGTAGGATAAAGCAAATTAGTAATTATTTTAGTGCCAGAATCAGGAATGTTGGTGTACAACAAAGGAATGCAGATGTAAGAAGATTTTAAGTAAAATTCTATAGTCCCGAATTTGAGTTGGAAGTATCAATGTGAAATTATGATGTATTTTGTCTTTAAAAATTACATATTTATTACTTCTGTCCACTGACAAGGCCTAAGAGCAATGACCAATCCAGAAGCAATAGGCACTCCTACTAACCAGATGGTGACCTTTAGATATTACTTCTTATTAAAAGAAGCCAGGGCTTCTTCGGAAAATGGCTGACTCTAAGTGTGGGGCAAGCAATATACAACAGTGTCATACCAGAAAGCATGAAAAATATTAGGGCTATTAGGATTTTGTCAAATGGACTCAACAGCAAACTTGAAAGGGCCTCCACTGGCTAAAGACAGAATAATTTCAGCAGCATCAAGAGCAATAACTAAAATGGAGTGAAACATGTCAAGTATGTTTAAATTCATGAGTTCATAATGATACTTTTAAAAATTTATTGATTACTTTTGGAAAATGTTAGAGATCTAACACTGTTTTGAAAACTGGTTCATACCATGAAAGAATTAAACATTTATTCTGCCTTTATTATATGAACTGTTCCTCAAGGTAAAGAAATCATTGATAAAGAATACTTCTTTAGAGAAGTATTCAAGCTAGTAAATGAAAAAGGAAAAATGGAATAGTGCATTTTGCAGCTGTTAATGAATTAATTGATCTAGGCAATGATCATTAATTGCTGTTAACATCTCGAGACAATCATATACCATATGCCTCCTGATAGGTGTATAAAATACCACTTATGAAATATTTTTGTTAAACAAAAGTCAAACCTGAATCTGATCAACCCTCTATATCAAGTTATCAATTAATGGGAAAAAGAGGGAAGAGAAAATATTTGGAGCAATACCAAAGGGATATGAATAGAAAAGTGCACAAACGAAAAACTCCACAGGACAAACAACTTCAACAGATAAGCTGTAGAAGAAAAAAGATAAAAGTTACAGATTAAATAAGCCTTAAGAGATATATTAATCAATTGCAATTTATGGACCTTATTTGGGGTCTAATTTAAACAAAGTATGTATGTGCAAAACAGCCAGGAAATTTTAACTGACCATATCACATATCAAGGATGTTATTAATTTTTAGTATGATCTTTTGGGATTGTTTTTTAAGAGTCCATATCTTTTAAAGATATATATTGAAATCTTTATACTTGAAATTATATGACACCTGAGTTTGCTTTAAAAGAACAAAGCAAGGGAGAGACCTTCAAGATGGAGGAAGAGTAAGACGTGGAGATCACCTTCCTCCCCACAAACATCAGAAATACATCTACATATGGAACAACTCCTACAGAACACCTACTGAATGCTGGCAGACGATCTCAGACTTCCCAAAAGGGAACAGATGCCCTCAGGCGACCTACACGCAGAGGCGGGGCCAATCCAAAGCTGAACCCCAGGAGCTGTGTGAACAAAGAAGAGGAAGGGAAATCTCTCCCAGCAGCCTCAGGAGCAATGGATTAAATCTCCACAATCAACTTGATGTACCCTGAATCCGTGGAATACCTGAATAGACAACAAATCATCCCAAAATTGAGGTGGTGGACTTTGGGAGCAACAATATATATATATTTTTCCTTTTTCACTTTTTGTGAGTGTGTATGTGTATGCTTCTTTGTGTGATTTTGTCTGTATAGTTTTGCTTTTACCATTTGTCCTGGGGTTCTGTCTTTCCATTTTTTTTTTTTTTTTTTTTAGTACAGTTTTTAGTGCTTGTTATCACTGGTGGATTTCTTTTTTGGTTAGTTTGCTCTGTTCTTTCTTTCTTTCTTTTTTTTCTATTTTAAATTACTTTTTACTTTTTTATTGTTAATAATTATTTTTTATTTTAATAACTTTATTTTGTTTTTTTCGTTCTTTCGTTTTTTCTCCCTTTTGTTCTGAGCCATGTGGCTGACAGGGCCTTGTGCTCTGACCAGGTGTCAGGACTGTGCCTCTGAGGTGGGAGAGTCGAGTTCAGGACATTGGTCCACCAGAGACCTACCAGCTCCACATAATATCAAATGACAAAAGTTCTCCCAGAGATCTCCATCTCAACGCTAAGACTGAGCTCCACTCAACAACCAGCAAGCTACAGTGCTGGACACCTTATGCCAAATAACTAGCAAGACAGGAACACAACCCCACCCATTAGCAGAGAGGCTGCCTAAAATCATAATAAGGTCACAGACACCACAAAACACACCGCTGGATGCAGTCCTGCCCACCAAAAGACAAGATCCAGCCTCATCCACCAGAACACAGGCACCAGTCCCCTCCACCAGGAAGCCTACACAACCCACAGAACCAACGTTAGCCACTGGGGGCAGACACCAAAGACAATGGGAACTACAAACCTGCAGCCTGCAAAAAGGAAAAACCAAACACAGTAAGTTAAGCAAAATGAGAAGACAGAGAAACACACAGCAGATGAAGGAGCAAGGTAACAACCCAGCAGACCAAACAAATGAAGAGGAAATAGGCAGTGTACCTGAAAAAGAATTCAGAGTAATGATAGTAAAGATGATCCAAAATCTTGGAAATAGAATGGAGAAACTACAAGAAGCATTTAACAAGGACCTAGAAGAACTAAAGAGCAAACAAACAATGATGAACAACAGAATAAATGAAATTAAAAATTCTCTGGAAGGAATCAGTAGCACAATAACTGAAGCAGAAGAACAGATAAGTGACCTGGAAGGTAAAATAGTAGAAATAACTACTGCAGAGCAGAATAAAGAAAAAGTAATGAAAAGAATTGAGGACAGTCTCAGAGACCTCTAGGACAACATTAAACGCACCAACATTCTATTTATAGGGGTCCCAGAAGAAGAAGAGAAAAAGAAAGGGACTGAGAAAATATTTGAAGAGATTATAGTTGAAAACTTCCCTAATATGGGAAAGGAAATAGTTAATCAAGTCCAGGAAGCACAGAGAGTCCCATACAGGATAAATCCAAGGAGAAGCATGCCAAGACACATATTAATCAAACTATCAAAAATTAAATACAAAGAAAAAATATTAAAAGCAGCAAGGGAAAAACAACAAATAACATACAAGGGAATCTCCATAAGGTTAACAGCTGATCTTTCAGCAGAAACTCTATGAGCCAGAAAGGAGTGGCAGGACATATTTAAAGTGATGAAAGGGAAGAATCTACAACCACAATTACTCTACCCAGCAAGGATCTCACTAAGATCCGACAGAGAAATTAAAACCTTTACAGACAAGCAAAAGCTAAGAGAATTCAGCACCACCAAATCAGCTTTACAACAAATTCTAAAGGAACTTCTCTAGGTAGGAAACACAAGAAAAGGAAAAGACCTACAATAACAAACCCAAAACAATTAAGAAAATGGAAATAGGAACATACATATCGATAATTACCTTAAATGTAAATGGATTTAATGCTCCAACCAAAAGACATAGACTGGCTGAATGGATATGAAAACAAGACCCATATATATGCTGTCTACAAGAGACCCACTTCAGACCTAGAGGCACATACAGACTGAAAGTGAGGGGATGGAAAAAGATAATCCATGCAAATGGAAATCAAAAGAAAGCTGGAGTAGCAATTCTCGTATCAGGCAAAATAGACTTTAAAATAAAGATGATTACAAGAGACAAAGAAGGACACTACATAATGATCAAGGGATCAATCCAAAAAGAAGGTATAACAATTGTAAATATATATGCACCCAACATAGGAGCACCTCAATACATAAGGCACATGTTAACAGCCAAAAAAGGGTAAATCAACAGTAACACAATCATAGTAGGGGACTTTAAAACCCCACTTTCACCAGTGGACAGATCACCCAAAATGAAAATAAATAAGGAAACACAAGCTTTAAATGATACATTAAACAAGATGGACTTAATTGATATTCATAGGACATTCCATCCAAAAACAACAGAATACACTTTCTTCTCAAGTGCTCAAAGTCATATCTTGGGTCACAAGTCAAGCCTTGGTAAATTTAAGAAAATTGAAATCATATTAAGTATCTTTTCGAACAACAACACTATGAGCCTAGATATCAATTAAAGGAAAAAAATCTGTAAAAAATACAAACACATGGAGCCTAAACAATACACTACTTAATAACCAAGAGATCATTGGAGAAATCAAAGAGGAAATCAAAAATACCTAGAAACAAATGACAATGAAAACACGACAACACAAACCTATGGGATGCAGCAAAACCAGTTCTAAGAGAGAAGTTTATAGCCATAAAATCCTACCTCAAGAAACAAGAAACAGCTCAAATCAATGAGCTAACCTTACACCTAAAGCAATTAGAGAAACAAGAACAAAAAAAACCCCAGTTAGCAGAAGGAAAGAAATAATAAAGATCAGATCAGAAATAAATGAAAAAGAAATGAAGGAAACAATAGCAAAGATCAATAAAACTAAATGCTGGTTTTTTGAGAAGATAAACAAAAACTGATAAACCATTAGCCAGACTCTTCAAGAAAAAAGGGAGAAGACTCAAATCAATAGAATTAGAAATGAAAAAGGAGAAGTAACAACTGACACTGCAGAAATACAAAGGACCATGAGACATTACTACAAGCAACTATATGCCAATAAAATGGACAACCTGGAAGAAATGGACAAATTCTTAGAAAAGCACAAACTTCCGAGAGTGAACCAGGAAGAAAGAGAAAATATGAACAGACCTATCACAAGCACTGAAATTGAGACTGTGATTAAAAATCTTCCAACAGGGCTTCCCTGGTGGTGCAGTGGTTGAGAGTCCACCTGCCAATGCAGGGGACACGGGTTCATGCCCCGGTCTGGGAAGATCCCACATGCCGAGGAGCGGCTGGGCCCATGAGCCATGGCCGCTGAGCCTGCGCATCCAGAGCCTGTGCTCCGCAACGGGAGAGGCCACAACAGTGAGAGGCCTGCGTACCGCAAATAATAATAATAATAATAATAATAAATCTTCCAACAAACAAAAGCCCAAGACCAGATGGCTTCACAGGCGAATTCTATCAAACATTTAGAGAAGAGCTAACACCTATACTTCTCAAACTCTTCCAAAATATAGCAGAGGGAGGAACACTCCCAAACACATTCTATGAGGCCACCATCACCCTGATACCAAAAACCAGGCAAAGATGTCACAAAGAAAGAAAACTACAGGCCAATATCACTGATGAACATAGATGCAAAAATCCTCAACAAAATACTAGCAAACAGAATCCAACAGCATATTAAAAGGATCATACAGCATGATCAAGTGGGGTTTATCCCATGAGTGCAGGGATTCTTCAATATATGCAAATCAATCAATGTGATACACCATATTAACAAACTGAAGGAGAAAAACCATATGATCATCTCAATAGACGCAGAAAAAGCTTTTGAGAAAATTCAACACCCATTTATGATATAAACCCTCCAGAAAGTAGGCATAGAGGGAACTTACTTCAACATAATAAAGGCCATATATGACAAACCCACAGCCAACGTCGTTCTCAATGGTGAAAAATTGAAACCATTTCCTCTAAGATCAGGAACAAAACAAGGTTATCCACTCTCACCACTATTATTCAACATAGTTTTGGAAGTTTTAGCCACAGTAATCAGAGAAGAAAAAGAAATAAAAGGAATCCAAATCGGAAATGGAGAAGTAAAACTGTCACTGTTTGCTGATGACATGATACTATACATACAGAATCCTAAAGATGCTACCAGAAAACTTATAGAGCTAATCAGTGAATTTGATAAAGCAGCAGGATACAAAATTAATGCACAGAAATCTCTTGCATTCCTATACACTAATGATGAACAATCTGAAGAGAAATTAAGGAAACACTCCCATTTACCACTGCAACTAAAAGAATAAAAAACCTAGGAATAAACCTATCTAAAGGACAAAAGACCTGTATGCAGAAAACTATAAGACACAGATGAAAGAAATTAAAGATGATACAAACAGATGGAGAGTTATACCATGTTTTTGGATTGGAAGAATCAACAGTGTGAAAATGACTATACTACCCAAAGAAATCTATAGATTCAATGCAATCCCTATCAAACTACCAATGGCATTTTTCACAGAACTAGAACAAAATTTTTCACCATTTGTATGGAAACACAAAAGACCTCAAATAGCCAAAGCAATCTTGAGAAAGAAAAATGGAGCTGGAGGAATCAGGCTACTGGACTTCAGACTATCCTACAAATCTACAGTAATCAAGACAGTATGGTACTGGCACAAAAACAGAAATATAGATCAAGGAACAGGACAGAAAGCCCAGAGATAAACCCATGCACATATGGTCACCTTATCTTTGATAACGGAGGCAAGAATATACAATGGAGAAAAGACAGCCTCTTCAATAAGTGATGCTAGGGAAACCAGACAGCTACTTGTAAAAGAATGAAATTAGAATACTTCCTAACACCATACACAAAAATAAACTCAAAATGGATTAAAGACCTAAATGTAAGGCCAGACACTATAAAACTCTTAGAGGGAAACATAGGCAGAACACTCTATGACATAAATCACAGCAAGATCCTTTCTGACCCACCTCCTAGAGAAATGGAAATAAAAACAAAAGTAAACAAATGGGACCTAATGAAACTTCAAAGCTTTTGCACAGCAAAGGAAAACATAAATGAGACAAAAAGACAACCCTCAGAATGGGAGAAAATATCTGCAAATGAAGCAACTGACAAATGATTAATCTCCAAAATTTACAAGCAGCTCAATATCAAGAAACAACCCAATTCAAAAATGGGCAGAAGACCTAAATAGACATTTCTCCAAAGAGGATATACAGATTGCCAACAAACACACGAAAGAATGTTCAACATCATTAATCATTAGAGAAATGCAAATCAAAACTACAATGAGGTATCACATCACACTGATCAGAATGGCCATCATAAAAAAATCTGCAAACGATAAATGCTGGAGAGGGTGTGGAGAAAAGGGAACCCTCTTGGTCTGCTGATGGGAATGTAAACTGATACAGCCACTCTGGAGAACAGTATGGAGGTTCCTTAAAAAACTAAAAACAGAACTACCATACGACCCAGCAATCCCACTACTGGGCATATACCCTGAGAAAACCATAATTCAAAAAGAGTCATGTACCACAATGTTCATTGCAGCTCTATTTACAATAGCCAGGACATGGAGGCAACCTAAGTGTCCATCGACAGATGAATAGATAAGGAAGATGTGGCACATATATACAATGGAATATTACTCAGCCACAAAAAGAAATGAAATTGAGTTATTTGTAGTGAGGTGGATGGACCTAGAGTCTGTCATACAGAGTGAAGTAAGTCAGAAAGAGAAAAACAAATACCGTATGCTAACACATATATATGGAATCTGAAAAACAACAAAAAAATGGTCATGAAGAACCTAGGGGCAGGATGGGAATAAAGACTCAGACCTACTAGAGAATGGAATTGAGGATACGGGGAGGGGGAAGTGTAAACTGGGACAAAGTGAGAGAGTGGCATGGACATATATACACTACCAAATGTAAAACAGATAGCTAGTGGGAAGCAACCGCATAGCACAGGGAGATCAGCTCAGTGCTTTGTGACCACCTAGAGGGGTGGGATAGGGAGGGTGGGAGGGAGATGCAAGAGGGAAGAGATAGGGGGATATATGTATATGTATAGCTGATTCACTTTGTTATAAAGCAGAAACTAACACACCATTGTAAAGCAATTATACTTCAATAAAGATTTTAAAAAACAAACAAACAAAGAACCAAGCAAGGGCACAGAACAAGTGGGGATGAAACAAGACTGGCCATAAATTGATAACAGTTGAATCTGGATGGGGTTCATAGGAGTTCATTATACTATTCTCTCAACTTGCTTATGTGTGAAATTTCTATAATAAATTTTTTTTTTTTTTCCGGTACGCGGGCCTCTCACTGCTGTGGCCTCTCCCGTTGCAGAGCACAGGCTCCGGACGCGCAGGCTCAGCGGCCATGGCTCATGGGCCCAGCCGCTCCGCAGCATGTGGGATCCTCCCAGACCGGGGCACGAACCCGTGTCCCCTGCATCGGCAGGTGGACTCTCAACCACTGCGCCACCAGGGAAGCCCTATAATAAATTTTTAGAGTTTAAAACATCATTGTTCATTTTCATTCATTTACCCATTCATTCAAAATGTATTGAGCAGCCACTAAGGATTTGACAGAAACAACAACAACAACAGCAAAACAAATTTGAATTTACCTAAATCTGGAGGAAAAGTTGAGTGTAATAATGCAAAATAGAAAAAATAAGGGCGGAATCCTTTTCTATAAAGATGTTCTCTCCTCCATCCAGGTCACACTGAAATCATTCTATTTTATCAGAGCCAAGATAAACCCCTTTGGAGTTGCTACTTGACTTCTCCCCGTTAAAAAACAAACAAACTCCTGGATAGGTCTCTACAAGGTGAACCTCACTCCATCCATGGGTAAATTAATGAAGTATGTGAGTTGTTTTTCATTTATCTCAGAACACCTTTTACAGTACCTTTCCTTTACCTTTACACAGATGTCTTTCAGACCTACCACAGTCCTACACCCACATTTGGTAAACTTGCTTGTTAGTGGAATGTGCTACATTTACACGAGATTGTAATCTTTATTACAACCCAGAGAGATATGTTATTCCCATTCTTCAGATGAAGAAATGAAGACTTAAATTTAGGTTCATGATATAGTATCAGAAACAAAGTACAAACTTTGACTTGGGACCCCACAGAAATGACTCAAAAAGGAAACCTTAGTCTTCTAAGGGGTTTTCAAGAAAAGAGAGTCATATTTCAAAACAGGGGTGGGCATGTCTGCGTTCTCCCCATGGAATAAGGCTGACCGTGGGAGAGCAGGAATAGTTTTAAAACCACGCATTGGAGAAGGCAGGTACTGAGGATGGGTCCTGAGAGGCAACCCAGGCCATGGTACTCTAAGTATTGGACAGCAGATGAAAGATGGTAGTCCTTGCAAGTGGTTGGGAAAATTAGAGGCAATATATGCGAAAGGCTTAGCCCTTAGTGGTCAATGAAGAGAAAGTAAATTATTGTTCCTGGATGTAGAACCACCAAAGCAATGCAAATTCTCATTCTGGAAAAACCGTGGGACAAACAGATTGTCTACCTGGGATTTCATGCAGGGAAAAAGACAGAGGTCAAGAGGCCATCATCAAGGCACAGGGTAAAAGAAGACTGGCTGCAAGAATGGCTTGTTGCAGCATCACTCATTGCTTGAGCTAGGAGTGCTTAAAGTCTCTCCTTAGGTAGCCTACAGGTGAGTGTCTGAGTGTGTGTGTGTATGTCTGTGTGTGTGTGTGTGTGTGTGTGTGTGTCTGTAAGGGGGAAGAGGGAGGCACTGACTCCATTGGACAAAAAAAGGACAAGAATCTGAACCATAAAAACTATACTACACAATCACTCCTAATTGGGGCATATTTAGCTACAGGAGCTCATTGATTAAGCAATTCTGAGATCGGTGCACTGAGGCCAAGAGCACTTCCTTTGGAGCTCAGAGCCAAAGTGTGAATTTTAACTCTTTTGCTTACTAGCTTAGGGCTCTCACAAGTTATTTAACCTAACTGAGTCCATGATTTACAGGATTCTGTAAAGTTTCACTTTGGGCTTTCATCAAAACATACACTTTTTGTCTTCCTAATTAAAAATATTCATGGTTGTATTGCCAGAATTTCACAGCTGAAAGCTTCTCATTAGTAGAAGAGTACCCGTGACATGATGAGAACTCAATAAAGAATGTACTGAAATGAACAAATGAATTAATGCCAGATTAGATAAATGTAGCCTCAAATACTCTCCGCGGATGGATCTCAGACCTTGGTGGGGGGAGGGTCATACCTATATCTCCCTTGAACATTTTGAAATCTACTTCCCTAACTCTAGATTTTATTTGACATTCCTTTCCTTGACTAGTGGGAATACACTCTACACATCTCCCCAAACTCCTGTCACTTCCATTTCAACTCTTTCCTTCTTGCTTCCTTCATTTTCTCATTTAAATTAAGAAGATAATTTGGTCTGGAGAAGGTTTGGAATGAATTCTACTTCTTGTAATTATAAGGAAAAAATCACTTTACAGATTTTAAAAGACATATTAGAAAAGCATTATTATTGCTGGGATTATGTCTATGTTTTCTGTTTCAGCATAGAAATTCTCATAGTTCAGCACAGAAATTCAGCATAGTTCAGAGAAATTCCCAGCTTTGGAATAAAATCGAGCTAGTCACAGGAAAGGTACTCAGAGTACTGTACTTCATCAGTAGCACTGAGTGAGCATTAAGTGCTACTCTAATCCCAACTTACTCATAATATCTCTCCAATGAATTTCTTGTCATCATAGGCAGTGTTTTACACAATTCATGTTTCTGTATGTCACACAGTGGAATGAAACAAAGACCAGCCAAATGCCATAAACCACCCAGAAGCCTCTTTGCTGCTTTAAGAAGGCCAACAAATCTATTCTTGTTGGTATTCCTGTAAACCCTTATAAGTACTGGTTAGTCTTCCATGGCCATTTAAGAGGCTTTTATATGGTTTTTGAAATGCTCTCCAGCCATATTGCTTTTATCTTTTTTTTTCTTTATTGATTTTTCTCCTTAAGACTTTAATTCACTCTTCTGAGGTTGCTACAGTCAAGAGAGAAATTCTGCAGATCACATAGAGATAACATTCTAACCCAGACTGGGTCACATGCATCTCACATAAGAATACCAGCTTCCTGCAGATAACTAACTGGTCCTTTCCTGCATTTCAAGCCCTTTCGGTCCCGCTTTTCTTTTTTTTTCTGTCCCTTAGTATTTGAGACTTAATCTTTCTTCAGTCTTATTCTTCACGCTGAGCTCATCTGAAATGTACCAATAATTGCTACCAGCTAAATCTGGTTTCATCATTCTGAAAATTCCTCATTGAAACCAGCCCTGTGGAATAGGAATCTGATCATTTCTTGCAGGTTGAAGTGACATTTGTGATGTAGCTCTGCCAATACACTATAGTGTAATCATAAATAATTCCTGGGTGAATTTGATTATATTTCTAAGAGGTACAGACATATAACACTTGGTTAAATGCTTTAACAAAACATCATTTAATTTGATTAAAGCACCACCTAAGTGGAATTATTTTTTTAGATCATGTGTGACTAAACCTTTATAAAGTTTAATATTCTGCTGAAAAATATCTTCAGTTTTGGTGTTAGGTAAACCAAGTCCTCAGTGCACTGGGAGAATGATAGCTTAACCTATTTTACCTTCCAGATGTTGTAGCTATTAAATTCATAAATATTTCCTGAGTTCCTACATTGTGCCAGGCATTGTGTGACATATTGAATATAGAGTTAAAAGAGTCTCAAGTCACAGTAAATATGTATATACTACAAATATGCAAACAAGTTAATGACATTGTGAAAAGAAGTTATTTGAAGTATATGCTATGATTGAGTCTATCTGGGCAATCAAGGAAGGCTTCCTTAGGGAGGCAACACTCTATGTTTTAGATTAAAATATCTTCAAGGGAGACCACTAATTCATTTCTTTACAAGTTCTGCCTTCATCCCTTAGCCTGAGGTCATCACCATTATTAATGTCACATTAAATCACTTACAGTTCTGTCATTTAGACAGTACTGGCAACATTTCACGACTTATTCCAAGTTTCCTCCCAATATCACTATTAGATATAAGAGGGACACAAGGCATGTCTACAAAGAAAGTAAAGTTGATTGGAAGGCTTTCTTTCCTTCTTCCTGGTGTCATATTTCTTCCCCTAGCCCACTGGCATCAACCCTGTGCCTTAACCCAGTTACAACCTGTTAAGTGCTAATTGCTAAGTAAAGGGCTAACTTTTGTTCTTCCATGTGTTTGCATTTTAATAAGCAATAAGAAGAGCAAAATGACTGGGAAATGCAGAACAGTAAATCTATAACAGTGGAATGACTGGCAGTAGGGTTGATGTTTGGAGAGTAGACAGCCATTGGGACCACTTCCACAGATTAAATAATGTAGGAAGCCATGGTACAGTATACTCATAAAATTAGTGGTGGGATCACATCTCTACTCCAGCTTAAGGGCACGTTGATTTTTCTGAAAGTCACAGAACAAAAAATAGAGTTGGCAGGATCTAAATGTCTTAATATCTCTGTTCCTAGTTCTTCCTATTAGACCATCCTACATTACCTCTTAGTATTTATTAATTAATTTTATTAATTTAAATAGTTCAATTAATAACGATAGCCACTTGCATAGTAGTTTATAATTTACACTCTTATTCTCACATTATCTCATTTAATCCCCCAAACAACCAAATGAGGAAACTGAGACACTGAGGAGTTAAGAGATTTGCCCAAGGTTACATAGCTGGTAGCAGAGTTGGTATGTGAAGGCAAAGTCTGTGTCACTGTCACCTCTCCTCTGCCAGGGGGGATGCTGCTGATATGTTTGGCCTCAGCACACTCCTACCACTGCCCACTGTGTGCCCAATTGAAGAAACCAATTTCCCATTCAGAGGCAGCTCTTCTGTAGTCAGGGATATAAGTAGCTGTGTTCTGAAGCCAGAACTTTCCTTCAAATCCTCCCAAGAACATAGCATTTCTGAAGCCCAGGCATTCTAACTTTTATTTATTTTTTTATTATAGAGTACAGAACACGATGCATATTTACAACACCAAAAGAGAAAGCATGCAATGACCACTGCAACCAATAAGTTCCAAGGCACAAAGGCCCCAGAAACCCTGGATACAGCAAATCTTCACCCTGCCATCCCTTCTTGAGTGGTATGAGTGAACTTCCTGTGTGATTCTGAGGCGGAGTCAGCTGAAGTCCTAAGAGTTGGCAAACAGTTCGCCTCCGTAGAGGGCATTCATTTAGGGAGCTTGACTGGTGGCTTCATAGGATTGGAGAAAGGGGGAGGGGGAGCCAAAGAGAGGAGGAGGAGCCCTAGGCAGAAGTCCAAGTTCCGTGGCACTGGCCCCACGGAACTTTGGAAACAAGAATCAGGCATGGGCTGCACAGGTTCCAAGTCACAGGGCTTCCATGGCTGGCAAGCGTTGAGCCGGAAATTCAGCTGAATAGAGCTCTAAATGTTTTTTTGTTTGACATTCACGCTTAACAGAAAATGATGAATCCATTAGCAACTCCTTCCGTTGCCAAAAGAAACAGACTTGCACTTGTAGATTGCTTTCATTCTGCGCTATCAAGCCACTGCATGTGCTGCTTTCACAAAGCTGACAGTCATCTATCATTTTTAAATGGGTTTAGAGGTACAGTCGTCTTTGTCTGAAGTGTGTGGATGTGTCAGCGTGAATGCGACTCATTAAAACAGACTGACCCAAACAGTTTAAATAGGATTCACAGTAGGGGGAAAATGTTTTATTTGAGGTTTGTTTGGAATTATTTTGAAGTTTGTCACTAATTTTGAAAAACAATGGGCTCATTTTCCCAACTTCTTTTTCTTCCCTGAGATGTGTTCAAGAGAACAAATAGCTATATTATATGCTGTCTCAAAAACATGCTCTTTTGGAAATGAAGAAAGATTCTATGATTATGAAATTTCAAGAGTTCCCTTGTGCTCTAGAACATTCCACATACTTAAATGACTTCATGAAACTCCCCCAAGTTTCTCTATCTTTCCTGAGCCTCTGACCTCCAGCCCATAGATGACATATTTGAACGTAATTTTTAGACCCGTTTTTCATCATTTAGATTAGCCTCTCAAGGAATACCTTTTGAAGTCAATGATTTAACATATGGATTAAATCTTCCATAAAATGGGTTTAAATATTAAGAGCAAAGCACCTGGCTATATGCATCTGGGTTCCATAGGACATCATTTTATTTTAAATGCTTCAAGATGTTCAATAAAAACTGAATATGGCCAAACTCATCTCCAGTGTGAGCCTGTGGGCCTTCAACTTGTTCCCCAATGGCCCTCTTATCTCTCTCTCTCCTCTCATCCAACACTGATGTTAAGTTCCTAAAGAAATAATAGAAGTGTAAATTGTAGAAATTAAGATCCAAGAAGATTCTCACATATCGGTGATGATGAAAGTAACTTGTCAAGAGTTTCAATGTGACTAGTATGGTTGATCTTTTGAGTTTTATATGTGGTTACAGAGGGAGATATTCAAAATATTTAACACATATAAGTCTTGGGCACAGCCAGTCAGAACAGTCCCCAGAGCAGGGTCCTGGAAGCCCCTTGCTAGGGCAAATGTTAACCCTTAGGTTGCTGGATTCCAGAGATTCAAGGAATGTTGACATCAAGGAGGCTGGGGCAGTGAGTGAAGGTAGGTTGGGAGTAATGGGAGTGGCTACTTATCAACCAGCAGAGAAGTATTCCCATGTTTTGATGACTCGCTATCCCAGTGTATATTGGCTGAATTCCAGCTTAGTTTTACTATCTCTTATTCATCATGATATAGATTCCTAGGACTTGAAAAAACAAAGGCAGGAATACCGCATTAGTGTTTTGGCATTGCTCTCTAGTCTACAACTTCTTTCTGTGCAGCCCCAAATCAACTGAGCACCTGCTAAGGCCCCAAGAGCTGTGCAAGCAGCTCCCACAGGAATGAACGGTCGTTGGAAGTGAGGGATGAGGGAGAAACCCTAAGAAAATAGTGAACTAGTAATTACGGTATAAAAAACATTTTAAAATAAGAATAATTTCTTAGTCTTCACCCTATTTTATCCAAAAGACTTCTAGATTTTTAGCACTTGCAAGGCCTGTTTGTAGAATAAAATACGTAGAACATATATTTAACTTATGTCACATGTTTCCTTTAAGGCGCTATAATGATTTGACAAATTAACCAATTCATTTCTTCCCACCACCACTCCCAAAGAAAGTAAATTCAAGTCAAATATTATGATACCCATTTGTCAGAGGAAGAAATTAAAGTAATTTTCAAGACCCTAAGGCTCAAACCAACCAAGGACCAGTTCAAGTCATCTCTCTCGCAACCAAGCTTCTTTGACAGTTGCCATGTGATCTGACCACAAGTAACTTTCATGTAGGAAGAGGATGGAGGAATATGACAATTCTGCAATCTCATTCTTTACAGAAGTACAACTGGATATCACTAGTGTAACCTAAGACACATCAGAGCTTGAAATACGCATCAAATATAAGGAGGAATGTAGTGCTTTTATAGAAAAAGCAATGACCATAAAAAAAAAAACAGTTTCTACTTAAGTGCACAAAAATATAATTAAAAGCAGTTGACACTAAAAAAAGCATAGAAAGACCAAGAGAGAGAGATGGAAAGTTACATTCTGGAAAGTTACATTCCTTCTAAAGAATGTGAGCCAGAATGCGGCAGTTCATATCCGATTTTCCCAGGCAACACGCACTATTGCAGAAGATTGCATTTCTGACCAAAACCTCAAAACTCAAGTCAAAATATTTTATTTAAACTATCAGTTTATGTGCTACATACAATTATAAACACAATAATGTCTATGTAAACCAACATACATTCTATAAAGATTCAAAAGGGCTGAAACTAACAACTTCATGCATTGTATTTACTTAGTAACAGGAGATTAAACGCAGGCTTCGGAGTTAGAATGCCTGTTCGTATGTCAGTGTTACTACTTTGTGGCTCTACAACCTTGGACAAATTACTCCCTCTGGTCCCTGTTTATAAAATGGACATATAGGGGCTTCCCTGGTGGCGCAGTGGTTGAGAGTCCGCCTGCCGATGCAGGGGACACGGGTTCGTGCCCCGGTCCGGGAAGATCCCACATGCCGCGGAGCGGCTAGGCCCGTGAGCCATGGCCGTTGAGCCTGCGCGTCCGGAGCCTGTGCTCCGCAATGGGAGAGGCCACAGCAGTGGGAGGCCCGCGTACCGCAAAAAAAAAAAAAAAAAAGGACATATTAACACACAGTGAGGTGGTGAGGATTAAATGAGATATGTTTCCCAAGTTCCAACAGAATGATTGGCAGAGAGTAGATATTTGGATACCTCCCTCTCACTGACATTTTTCACTCCACTCTTTCATTGAACATTTCCCTTTAGCATTCAAAGACTTTAATGATTGAGTTTCTGGTCGTCCTGCTGCAAGTTTGGAATTTCATCAAAAACAATGCCAGTGAAGCTTCTGGAATACTTGGCCCCTCCTCCTGGTCCTAACCACCCCCAAGTCTTTCTCCATCTTGGACTGCCTTTCTAGTTAGCGATGTCATGTTTTCTGACAGCCCCAGAACTTGGGCCACCACTTTCTGGCATGCTACTGCCATCTCACTGGTCACTTGGTTCTCTTTCAAGTGGAAGAGATACACCCAGGCCCTCTGTAGAAGTAGGTGTAAGTTACCAAACTCTCCCCTTTCTTTATGGTGCTTCCTCTTAAGAAAGTGCAATACATCTTTTGAGTTTACAGTGAGCAAATACAAGGAAAAACAAGGAAGAAAATTGTCAAATAAGGGAAAATTTCATAAATTATTTATATAATCCCATTCGTTAAGAGTTGATTCTGCTCTTGACTGAATCACAAATGGAGCTAAAGTCTTTCTCGGTTCCCATATTATATTTTGTTTCTTTATTAGGCTGGGCTCTCATCATCTCTGACTTTATTAGCTTATTCAGCAAATATGTATCAAGTACCTACTCCATGCCTGGTGCAGAGTAATTTAGGTACAGATCCTGAACTTGAAATATGTCAAGTCTACTCTTCCTGCCTCCAGACTACTGGTTCTCAAACTTGACTGTGAAGCAGAACCATCTGGAAACATTGTTAAACCACTGGTTACTGGGCTACTTACTCAGGTTCTGATTCAGGAAATCTGGGTAGGGGTCTGAGGATTTCCATTTCTAACGTGTGCATGCTGGTCCAAGAAACACTTTTTTTTTTTAGCATCTTTATTGGAGTATAATTGCTTTACAATGGTGTGTTAGTAAACACTTTGAGACCACTGCTCTAGGCTCTAATCCCTTGTCTTCACCATCACATGTGTAAACCTCCTAAAATATAATTAAATCACTCTACAAAGCAGAACCCTATTTGGTTCTCCAACAGACCCAAACCTTCAAACTTCAAGATCTGCCACTCAAGGCTGCTCCTTTTCTAGCCTCTCTCTGGTAATGCCAGAGCATGAGGACACACTTCCCACTCTAACTTCCTTAGTTAAGTCTAACTCTATCTCTACCAAACATTGTTTAGGTCCCTTTGAATAATTAGCTTCTATGGAAACTAAAAGTCTTGAACTTCCCATTTATTAAAGAAGGGAGAGAGGAGTTGTTTTCCTTTTGTAAGTGTATTGGCTCACTAGGCATACAAAGCACGCTTTTAGGAGTAGAAGGCAGTAATGGCACTAGAATGGAACCCTCCCATGAAGACCCAAACCCTGAAAAAAGTTGTTTAAAAAATATAAGTTTAAACTGAAGAAATATCTGATGACACCAATCACTTTAAAGTACTTATTAATAGTCTGTTTTCATTCTACATTTATGTGTCTGAAACAGTAACAGGAAAAGAGACATCATTGTATAAACATTAATATAGCACGCAACTACATCAAAGAGAACACCAGCTTTCATTTTCATTCAGTGAGATTAACCTAAAATAACTTACCCGTGGTTTTGTTTGAATTCACCAGGCAAAGTTTCAGTACATGGTAAATTCTTAGGAAGCAACATTAAAAGTATTATACCCCCTTTTACCAGGGTACAACTTTTCTGTATTGATATATTTTATGAAAAATGTTGTTTGTATTAGAAATATGCACCAGAATAAAGCATCTCTAAATAACTTGAGTAAATACTCAGGTATCACGAAGAAATGGATTATGGTATTAGATTGCTAAAATCATCTGATTTGGGAAATTGAAGGTAGGAGAGAAAGAGAGAGAGAGAGATTATAGACAAACAACACCACGTATAATAATCACCATTGTCTTTCTTTCTCTGAAAACTGATATGTTCATAGCTGTTATTTTTGAAAATATCTTGCCTGTGGGCAATCTTCTAACTGAACATTGTAGAAAAGTAGAAGAAGATATATCAATAATGAAGACAAACTTAATAAAAGCACCCTGGAGTATACGTGTGTGGGCGTGTATATATATGTAAGAGGTGGGGAGCTGGGGCTGGGGCAAGCCTGAGCCACTGGTATTCACTGGGAGGTCTAATTTGGTACCTGTATTTTTTTATTGTGTCCCTACATTTGTAACTAAAGAGTCATGTGATGGGTGAGTAGTTTTCCAATTCCACCAACTGTATCAACCAGTAAACTGGCCACACTCAGCCCATCTACCCTTGATGAGGTCTTGTACAGGCTCTGGAAGGGAAGGGAATGTCTAGAAGGATTTGTGACCAACTGCAATCAAACAGAACATCTGTAAGATTAGTGAACAAAGCCCACTGAATGACATTTGATGGCCTCTATGTCTTCAAACCATTGGAAAGACAGCTTAAAAAGACAAGCCTAGAATTAAGCTTTTTATCATTATCCATATTAAACAGATACATACAAAACATCAACAGAAACCAAAGGCCTTTCAGTAGTAGCCTGGTGTGTGCAAAGAACATTGGATTTGAATCAGACACACTTGGGTGTGAATCACAGCCTCAGAGCCGTGACCTTAGTCTTGTTCTCCAATTCTGTTAATTGTAAAATAAAAACAGGATTGTGCTGTGAGCGATTAAGTTACATATTAACATATATAAGGCATCTGGAACAGTGCCAGCACACAGTAGGCACATAGTAAATTATAGTAGCAGTGGTGGAACGAGAAGGGAATCACTTGAACTTTTGTATGCAGCTCTCCTTAGAGGGCAGAACTCCACAAAACTTTTTTTTAACCAAGGCCGCTTAATGTATGCATGTTGTATAGAGGAATAAATGAATGAGACTGAAATAATCATACTTCCCTAAAGATTATCAGGTTGACAGAATGAAAGATTTCCCAATAGCTTCCATGTCAGACATATCAATAAACATTTTTTAAACACCTACTAAGTTCAAGGCATTGTTCTTAGAGCAGGGGAAAATAAATAAAAATGATCTCAACGTTCCAAAGACTACGGTTTAACCTTCTCAATTGTGACTGCAGGTAGAATCACTTAGATTTCGAAACTCCTGATGCCCAGGCTGCACCTCATACCAATCAAATCAGAATCTCTGGGGGTTGGATTCACCCATCAGTATATTTTATAAACCCCTTGTGATTCCAGTGCATAGCCAAGATTAAGAAGTAATGATCTAGGAGACAGGTGGAGAAACAACATGAAAATAGGTAAACAACAACAATGTGACAGTGAGAAAGAAATATTTGTGAAAAAATTAATGTAGTGGGAATTGGAAAACATCTATCAGGAGAGGCATGCATATAGAGTTTCAGAGAGGGATCTGCGTTTGAACAAAATCTTCAAAGATGCTCCTTTCATACACGTGGAACATGGGCAGGCATGAGTCCCACAGCGGAGGGATAGCAATATGTCACATGAAAGACAGGAAATGCAGGTGGTGTTTTCTATACGTGAAGAATAACGATGCACTTGGCTTTTTCTCATAAACTTACATTTTAACCCAACAACCCTGCCCCATTTGACTTCGGTTTTACAATTATTTGCAGAATTCTAATGGCCCACATTTCTATATTTACCTTGAGATCTTAATGTCAAAACACAGAAGAAATTATTTTAACAACTCTTATGTATTTTTATTTTATGCAGAAATTACACTCTTCATATTCTCACAAAGTATTTGAGGTAACTTAAATTTTAAAGCACTTGCAAGGTAGCAATCTTTTAAGGCAGAACAGAAATCATCTAGGAAAAAGACATAATTATGCCAGAAAGTTAGAATGACATTGTTTCTGAAATTGAGTATTTAATATAATCCTGAGATTCCTGGCAGTCGATACAACAAGGGAAATATGAAGTCTTATTGTTTGATGAAAGAAAGTATGTAGTTTATTTGAAAAGGCAAATACTGCCCATTGCTCAAGTCTGGGAAGAATATGGAAAGCACATTGCATAACATAATGAGAAGTGCCTTTAACTCACTTTACCCACAACTTGGTCCTTGGATGCTTGGAGAACTTTGATGACTTCAACTCACTCTGAGAGTAAGTTCTTCCTACCCACTTTCAATTCACCTCCCTAAGATTATTCAGATTGAATTGATGTGCCCATTCTATTTAGAGAAATGCATTCTCTCTCCCATAGCTCGGCATGGGAAAAAATACCTGCACTGATCTTTCTGCTTTCTAGCTTTGTTGATATATTAGCATACACAATCTGTAAACCTTGTATTTTAATTCCTCTTTGGTGCCAAGAGTAATGCTTAAAGAATCATTTGCCCACCTATATTATTCCAGATGCATCACGTTGTTAAAAGAAAACATGGGTAGTAAAACCCTCTTGAAATTTAAGGCATTTGAAGGAGTTATATTCTTAAGGCATTAAGTCACCATATTAAGGTATATAAGCAAATTCTTATAAGCTTTCACACGCCCAATTTGGCAAGCGATCATTCATGTGAATAGTCCTTTGTTTTCAAGGACATTTTCCATGATATGTACAGGTTTTTACAGAACTCAAATGGATTCTAGCAATTATTTAAAATTCCCCAGAAATACCTTAAATCTCATATCTTCGTTTCTGAGTAGGGACAATGCCAAAATGCCAGCAGCTGAGTACTTTTAGATTAAAGGTAACATCCCTTTCGACAGCCTTTCACAGACACAGGTGAACAGCAATTCATATAAATCACATACATCTCATGTCTCACTTTATGTATCTTGATGGGAGAATCCTGCGGTCAACTAATCTAAGACATGAACCTCGGCCATAATTTCTTGAGACTGATGTAATGCCAGTGCTGCTCAAAACCATGCTACACTCAACAGGTCGTGTTTTAAATGGAGGTTGTACATTTATGTCTATTATTGCATTGCCTTGCAAGATCACATATCAACTCTTTTTTGTCACTTTTAATTACAGTTACAGCAGCAAATTATCTCATACCAATCTAAATGTCTACATTTTTAAAGCATTGCCCTTTATTTAAGAGATGCTGATGACAAATACAACTGAGTTATTTTCTAAGACTGTACCTTATGCTCAACGATGCTCTCTTGTTCTCTACTCCTTCAGACTAACAGCTTGTCATGTTCAATAGCTGGATGGTTTCAAGATTTAATCAGTGAACATGAACAGAAAACTATGGAGACAGTTTCACAGGGGAATGCAGGTCAGAATCAACTCTCATTGAATTTTCTAGGACAGGTGGAAACACAGTCATAAACGGTAACACTCCTTTATGCAAAGCTAGACACTGACTAACAGATCATGAACATTTCTCCTGAAGAGCTTGGACATGGCTTCAGAATTCTTTTCAACCAAGGGCATTTTGTAGACATTATTAATTGATCAAAGGGGTAATTTGTTTAAACTTATTTGCCAGCCCTCTCCTAGGACCTCAGACTGGCACAGACTTTGGAGGTAACCTAACTCAACCCAACATCTGGTCCTTAAACCCTGTCTCTAAAATCTCCAGCAAGTGACCATTCAGCTTCCTCTTGAACGCTTTCATCAGTAGGCCGAGCGAACCAGCCACATGCAAAAGGTTCCACAAACTCATGTGCAAAAAAACTGAGCAATTAAGTTATTTGCAAATAAGTAAAAACAGCTAGGGAGTTCATGAATTGTCTTCTAAGTAGTCCTCTATTGCCATGGTGTACTATTCACTCGTATCACAGTTCTTTGAAAATAAAAAAGGAAAGATGAATTTCTTTTGTTCTTTATTTCCTAAGAAGAGCATTTCCTATCCAAGAATGAACTCTCGACTCTCTGATATTTAGGAGACTTTGCCTTCCAAGGAAGAGTTTGTAGAGCTCTCCAAGAATAGGGCAGTCTGAAAATTCTTACAATAAAGGAAAAGAGAGATAAGTTGGGGAGGAATCAGGCATAGAAGAGTCTGGGGAAGGGTCAAGAATCTGATCCCTTGTGGCCCAGATCTCACCATCGTTATTTTTGACCATTTGCTCCCCCTACCTAATTTCCATGCAGTCAAAATCTCCACTTCCTCTCCTCTCCATTCAAAATACTCAGTTTGATTGAGCTAATTAAAGAAATTCCCACTAAAGCATGCATAACTAGCCCTTTCAGAAAACATTCAAATCCAAAAGAAAGATTTGTTACTGCACATGAATTTTTTAAGCTATTTATCATATAGATTATTATCCCTTACTTCCCCCACCTAAGTTGATTAGAATCTCAGGAAATAAAATCCATGGTATTTGTCATCATTTCATAAATCACAGTCAAACGATGAACTTTTCTTGAATTTTAAAAGTTATTGTACTTTCCAGCATTCTCATGTTCAAGAACACCTGAAAACCTTTGCAATGCTTATATTAAAATATTCTACCCAAAAACCTATAAACTCCAACAAATCACTAGCATTGGAGAAAAAAATTTAAATAGCAATTTGCTGTGTGAGGTTTCTAATTATTCTTCATTCACTGTTGATCTTAACCAAGGTTAGTCTTTAACTGCAATACATACACATGCAAAGCGAACAATAACAAAAGGAAGAAGGTACTTCTAAGACCTAAATGCTATCACAGAGATCATTCTGACTATAGTGTGGGCCAAAAGGACCACAGTGACTACCCTAGAGTTCAACGTGAATTTTATTGGCTGAATCACGCTTTTTTGTAAACCAGGAGATATTTGGAAATTGTTGCTATGAAGATGTACAAAAGGTTTTCAAAAATTTGGTACATATACCATCTCATCTGGTAGCTGTTCCGGATATTTACGAGGGCACCCCTTTCTTTAAGTGATTCGGTGAGGCATAATCATTGATGTTCTTTAAGACTAATAGAAAGCAGGCAAAATGGAACAAAAGTTAAATCGTACACCCAATATTAAATCTGGAATTGATCTATTTTATGTCTAGAATTTCATTCAGCTCCTTAGATTGATAATAATAATTAATGGCATGCTTCAAAAGATTAGAAAACCAACTCATCTGCATCTCAAATAAGCCAAGTCTTACAGAAGTGCAAAGTATGAACAGGTAATTTTCATCATGAAAACATTCATATTTTTTCTCTTGTACAAATGTAAAATTATCACGTCTCATGTTGAGCTGATTAGAACATATCAATCTCTGATCAGCCAGTACTTTAAGAGCAGATTCTAGAGGACTTATACATTCAACAAATTTGTATGTATAGTATTATTTATATCTTTATTCTTCCCTTGAACCCTGAGACAAAATAACACCTTCTGCTACTATGCTAATTCAAAAGTAAGACCTGGATAGTTATCCCTATGGTAACTCATTTTACCCCTAGGCTCATTTTACCCCTAGCCCATTTCCAACCTGTTACTAAATTACTAAGCACTGGAGGGATGCATCAAAGAGCACAGAGAGATGCTGTTAAGGTAATGAAACCAAACACCATCCACTTAAAACATGTTGTGTCAGCTTGGAAATAAGGGTGGATAAGCCCCTATAGCTGACCACCTAGCAACTGTTACATTTTCTAAGTTACAAAACCAGGACCTCCCTCCACACAACAAAAACTACGTCCCAGAGGCAGAACTGGCTTTCTAGAGCTCTTGTGTTTTGGGCATAGGAATATTTTTTATTATGCTCCGAAACACGTATTTTGACTTTTTCACATCTCCATTTTTCCACGTTAATGAACAACAACTAGATATATTTTCTTTGGAAGCAATTTTTAAGTGTCTATTAGCTGCAAAAAGCAATTACATTTCTTTAGTGCATCCAAGAGTCCAGGAGGCCAAGAATGAGATTTTCCCTCTGTCAAGGTTTTCAAAGGGTCGACCAAGAGAATTGGGACAGGCTTCATTCCTTACTAATGGTGCACTACCACGACATTCTAATATCCTGCCGAGAAGAATCTTTTACTTTGAAATTTAAAGTCTCATCCGACAGAACCCATGCCTGCAGGAGCCTCAATTTATCTGCTCTAGAGGAAGAACATCGAAATCCAATCTGAGGGATTCCAAACCTTTGTTTCCATGGTGAGGCTTCCAAAAAGCTACTGAACCTTCGATTCTATCCATTTCAGTTATGGGGTGTGGGTATATTTAAGAGTCTACCTTAAGTTAACACAAAGGCACACAAAGCATCAGTCGTTTCTGCCATGAGGAACCAGGTCATTGTGAGAAGACAGTGTAGGTATTTACCTTGAAAGGTACTGGAATTGTTTTTACCTGTTAGATTAGCTTGTCCAAAAAATGAAGGGGCTGAATTAGATGATCTCTAGCGTCCATTTTAGGTCTACACTTTAACTCAGAGGTTAGCTGATTCTGTGACCTTGATCAAGTCACTGAGAGTCACTAATGCGTAAGTTTCCTTCCAGCTCTGAAACAAGTCCACATATCCTTAATAGAATTTCAGGGATTATTTTTTTCCCTTAAAATTAACAGATAACCTTAGAAATAAGATTTGTGTTCTACACACTACCTGATATTAAGGGGGGAGGTAAAAAGTAGGGAGTAAATGTTTGTTCTAGGAGTTAATTCTATTGGGCAATCAGGTAGTAAATAACTAACCAAAAAACGTACTTAAGTAAAAAAGTGCTTGGGCTTCCCTGGTGGCGCAGTGGTTGAGAGTCCACCTGCCGATGCAGGGGACACGGGTTCGTGCCCTGGTCCAGGAAGATCCCACATGCCGCAGAGCGGCTAGGCCCATAAGCCATGGCCGCTGAGCCAGCATGTCCGGAGCCTGTGCTCCGCAACGAGAGAGGCCATGACAGTGAGAGGCCCACATAACGCAAAAAAAAAAAAAAAAAAGTGCTTAAGAATGTAAAGGTATAGTAATGACATCAAAGAATAACAATTGATGAAGAACGATATTTGCCACTGAAACTAATGTCAATAGGTCTCCACCTATTCGTCTTTCATGTCAAAATTCTCTTGCCTGCCAGTCCTAAATTCTTCAGGGAACATACAACAGGCTATTTCAAGAGCTGTTCCTTGAGATGGCTCTCCACCAAGTTTAGGTAGACTTGGATCCAGTACGAGATTCCTCTATTGACTTGGAGATATACCAATTGACCTAAGGCCCATCCCCAAAAATAAAATTCCTGAAGGCAAGGCAGTATGAAACGAAATGAAAAGGTGTGGGATTTGGGTTTAGAGGATCCTAGCAAAATGAACTTTGTATTCTATCTCTGTTCCTTTCTAGCTGTGAAGCTGGACACTGCTGTTAATATCTCTGGGTTTCAGTCCCATCATTGTAAAATCATGCTAATATTACCTTCTTCAAATGATTGTCATAAGGATTAAATTAGATAATGGGGGAAAGCGATAAGACCTCAATAAATGCTTGAACTACCTGTTGAATTTATCCAACCTCAGATCAGGAATCATTTACTGGTGCCCTACTATGTACCAGGCACTGCATAAGATGTTACAGATTAAATGATGGAAAAGATTCATTCCTACTCTGATGATACACTTTGAATAGAAACAATCTAACCCTGAGGAACCCACTTGCCTTGAAATTAGAGATCAGAATTTGTGCTGCTCACCTTTCCCATGGCAAAATCCTTGAGGAAAAGAAAACCTGTTGTTGAAACTAATCAATCTCACCATTTTTCAAAGCATGACATTCTTATTTGCTAAAAAAAATATTAGTTGATCAACTGCTCTGTGTGAGACACGAAAGTCTTAGCTAAAGTTTTTGCTAAGATGTTTGTAATTCCATAGGGAGAGGAGACGTAAACCTATGGCAAGCTAAATGTCAAGACAAAGAAGTAATTAATGAATTTCAAAACTACCCACTATAGCTTCATAATCCTGCTAGGATTTTTAGAGAAGAGAGTAGGAAATATATATGGCTCCTGCCCTCAAGGTATTTACAATCTATTGGGGGAAAGAAAACTAAAAGACATAAATTGCTAGTCCAAAATAGTACATAATTATATGTCAACTGAGTCTGTTGAGATGTCCAGGCAGAAGTTCTATTGTAACTTTGTAGGAACTGTGAGCTGCTCTCCGTAAGGAATGGGCTGAGGAAAAGATGGGGTTCAACCTAACTTTGAAGAATCAGTAAGATTTAAATAAATGGATATGAGAGGGAGGAAAGTCAAGATTATTGTAATTTGTATTTAAAAGTCTTGGTGTTAAAAGAAAAATGAGGGCTTCCCTGGTGGTGCAGTGGTTGAGAGTCCGCCTGCCGATGCAGGGGACACGGGTTCGTGCCCAGGTCCAGGAAGATCCCACATGCCGCGGAGCGGCTGGGCCCGTGTGCCATGGCCGCTGAGCCTGCACATCCGGAGCCTGTGCTCCGCAACGGGAGAGGCCACAACAGTGAGAGGCCCGCGTACCGTAAAAAAAAAAGAAAAGAAAAAGAAAAATGAGCACAACTTGTTCAGAGGTTAAGAGGCAATATGAGATGAGGATGGAAAGATGGGGCATCTTACAATGGTACAGCATTGTAAGCATCTATTCAGACAATTATTTTCCCTTGGCCTGATAGCAGATGCTCAAAAGACCTGCTGTTACCTCTTATCACTGTCAGTTGTTCTCTTAGACCATGAATGAAGAGTTCTACCAAAACGCATCAAACTTTCAGTTACTGACAGCATAGTCAAGTCACAGCTACTCAGTCCATTAGAGAAGTACTATTACAGGGCATAACTACCATTTGACAGTGAGTAAAGTAGGGATGTATTCAGACGAGACCCAGAGTGGAAACTGGATAGGGGGCAAGGAATCTGTCTCCCAGAAGTGATGTTGTTGTTATATTATTTTTTCCTATTTCAAAGCAGGAAATATCAGGAAAGTGTTGGAACCAGATGTAAGAAAGAAAGGAAGAGTAGACTTGGGAATATGGGTGCTCCCTCTGAACACTTCAGCTTAGTCCAGCAAATATTCTATTGTCATCTTCCCAATATACACCTTTGCAAGTGATTTCTAGGTATATGTTAGTTGAAGATAAGTGTAGCCTTTTCCAAAAAAAGTCAGTGATATATATATGGATGGATGAATGCAGTTTGGATACCAGATATATGCATGTATTTATTGATCATTTATTAGGTCAGTGAGGACCTTCAAGTTCTTCTAGAGCAGTGGCAAAGGTCCAAAGGCTCTTCTGCTAACTACCCCACCTCAATGAGCTGGAAATATCAGAGATATAGAAATATAGAGAGAATATATATTTATATATAAAATACTAAATGATATTAGTGCAACTCTTTCTCCTCTATTTCAGTGTTTAATATCAGCACCTCAATTTTATTGAAGTTGTCACTAATATGGTATTGACTTAGGTTCATCTGGGTTAAGAAGTGGATTCTAATAGATCTATCTATCCTGAAACCTTTAAGCTAAATGTTGCTGAAAAGATGTTTGTAAAAGAAAACCTTGATTTCTCTTTTTGTAAGATGAGAAAATTTTATTGTAACTTGAAAACTTTTCTAGATATTTTCCTACAACCCAGCCACCTATAAATATCAGGAGAGAGGACCAAAAAAAGGTAACTTTAGTTAGTTAATATACTAGTATTAGGTTTCTTCCTATAACTGGAACCCATGATTTAGCTTTTAAATGGAATATAGCTTTCCCCTTCTCCTGCCCCCCTGCCCATCCCTGCCCAGCTGGCTGTGTTGTTTCTAAACAAGTCCTTCAGTTGATATTCTTTAATGAATCTTACAGTCTCCTTGCCTATAATTCCAATTCATTTTAGCTGTTGGTGACTGTCATTTTAAAGGTGAAAATGTTTTAGGCAGGTGGGTTCTACCATTTTGTTATTGCTACTGTCAAAAGATTGGGGGAGGGAGGAAGAGCACATGTACTGCGTTACAAAAGAACATGTCACATATAATTTCCATATTGGGAACCTATATCAGAGAGCCGAGCACATGTCCCGGACACAGGCTGTAGAGTGCAGATCCATGTTGTATTATGAGACTTATGAAAGGGTTTTAAATTGTATCACTGGAATTCAAAATTATTAGACATATCTTTTGGATTAAAAAGTCCTGCTACATTGGGAATATATAATAATGTTGAATACTGCTTACCTTCAACCCAGCAATTACAGTCTGTGGTATATTTCTAGAAAAATCTTCATACCTAAGTACAAAGAGACATGTAAAATATTTTAAGCTAGTATAAACAATGTTGTGATTTAGAAACAACATAAATGTTCATCATTAACAGAAGAATGGATCTATCATGTCATATTCATACAACTGATGAAGTAAAATGAATTAACTAGAGCTGTGTGAATGAACATAGAAAAAAATCTCACAAAGACAATTCGGAGCAAAACAACATTTGTACAAGGATATAGTCAATATATTACCATGTACATAAACTTTAAAAACATGCCAAACAATACTATCTAATGGTTATTGGTACAGTCATATTTAGTAAAAGCATTAAATTACTACAGTATAGTGAATGCAATAACAGAAGGGCACACAAGAGACTTCACCTGTATCTGTAAAGGTGTATTTCTTAAAAAATAATTCAAAGCAAATATGACAAAATGTTTAGAATGCTAAAGTGACTTCTTAGATATTAGTAACATTGTACTTTTCTATAGGGTTCTAATATTTCATTTAAAAGAAAATTGAACAACAAAAGCCAATCTGCTTCAATGGAATGGGGTTTGGTTTTGTTTTTGTTTTCTATTTTAAGTGATGAGAAATTTTATGTACCACATTTCTTTCTCCCTTCCTTTCTTTCTTTTTCTTTTCTTTCTTTCTTCCTTTCTTTCTTTCTTTTTTTTCTTCTATTCAGGTTTTAACTTCTCCACAAGGATATGCAGGAGCTTTAGAAAAAGATTCCCTAACAATTCTTCAAAGAAATTAAGAAGTGAAGTACAAAGAGAAGGATTTTCTACACTTCTGACCAGATGACTTTTCTCTGCACCGATTTTTTTAAAATAAGAGGTCACTGGGCTTCCCTGGTGGCGCAGTGGTTGAGAGTCCGCCAGCCGATGCAGGGGACACGGGTTTGTGCCCCGGTCCGGGAAGATCCTACGTGCCGCGAAGCGGCTGGGCCCATGAGCCATGGCTGCTGAGCCTGCGCGTTCGGAGCCTGTACTCTGCAACGGGAGAGGCTACAGCAGTGAGAGGCCCGCGTACCGCAAAATAAAATAAAATAAAATAAAATAAGAGGTCACTAATCACAAATTTTGGAGTTGGAGAATTTTCAGTCTCTCCAAAATACCAGAGCCCAGAAACCTCTGAGACGGGTCCAAGCCTTTGAGAGCGTGTGTCTATTTTCTCCTCAATCATCCATAGGTACTTTAACTTCTTGAGCTTGGCTAAAGCCATTCCAATATTGCATCTCCCATCAGTGTCACTCCGGATCAAGATAATCTCTGTGGGCACTGTGCACTGTTCGCTTTTATCCGCATCCACTCTGAGAGCTTTCAATAACTGCTCCTGGAGCTACAAGGTAAAGTTGCCATTCTTGTGAAATATGAATGGAAGCTTACTTTTACCTTTAGAGTAAACTGAATCCAAGTAAAACAACTTATAAGTGGTCGGTCTGTAGTTTTCCCCTCACCATGAAGGTTCCATTTGTAGATCAATGTTTTCTACCTAATCAATATAAACTTTGGAAATAATCAAAGCAGGCCATCAGTCTAGAAGTTTCTTTTTATTAAGCATATTTTCCATGTTTACATTATTCTTTTATTTTTATTTCTGAGGATTTCAGGGTCATGTAATCTGTAATGGAACTGAAATACTCCAACCAGCAATGATCCAGGAAGACATCAAAAACACCCAGACAGAATAAGGCTAATATTTCCTCACCGGGTGTCTAGCCTCTTAATCTAGTGATAATATCACATTCCAAAGGAAAAGGCACCGAGATCCTCCCAACTAGTGCTCTAAGCACTTACTTCTCCACCTAGGATTACCAGCCTGTTGAGCAGCAAACATTCTCACCTGCATCAGAGGTGGGGGCTGATCTCCACTTGCTGAGAACAGCAGCATCTGAGTTGTAAATAAGAGCCAAGGCAAAACTCTTTTTAGAAACCAAAACCCGGCAACAAACTTGCTGGTTTCAGGCACAGGTGCCAAATTATCTGGGGTTTTATTTATGCTTCCTGAGACTGTGGCCCTTCTTTTGAATTGGGAATTAAAAAGTGGTCTTTTTTCATAGGTATTTTAGGTTCTGTGATGAGGAGGGGATGGCCCATCTTCCTTGTCGGAGGATAAATCTGCAGACTTCTCTAGGACTGATGTGACCCAAACTCTGAGCAGGGTCCAGGGTCTCACCTGACAGAATGCTTGTGAGGAGTAGTGTAGGGGGAGAAAAAGCAAGGAAATTTTTTGGATCTGATTTATTGTCCAGTTTCTAGAACTCATCTTAGACAATTAACTTTTTCCTCTGAAAACATGGAGTGTGGCTATTAAAATATCCTTTATCGGGTTTCTAAGTGATCGCTCAGAGACTGTTGGCATGGGGGAAAGGACACAGGACTAGAATAAGTAAACATGAGTTCTAATCACAATTTGGCCACCAAATCGCTGTCTACAGCATCCTTATCAATACCATCGGAAAAGGAAGGGCCCAAGTCATGGGTTTCCAATGCTGTCTACTATACTTGGAATCATTTGGGAAGTTAAAAATTAGTAACAACAGTAATGTCCTGCCTGGCCATTTCCCAGAGCAACAGAATCAGAAACTCCAGGACGTGGGACCTAGCACTGATATTTATAAAACGCTCCCAGGGTGAGTTTAACTGAGAGCCAGATTGAAAACTAGAGTAGTGTTTCTCATACTTTCATGTGCAAGAGAGTCACCTGGGAGCTTATTAAAATGCAGGTTTGGATTCAGTAGGTCAGGGCTGAGGCATTTCTGACAAGCTCCCAGGTGATGTGCTGCTGCTGATGCACAGAGCACAATTTGAGTAGCAAGAAACTAGATGAGTTCCAAGCACCCTTCCAGCACTGATTCTGTGAATTTGCATTTTTCACTTTCAACAGAATCATGAATTTCCCACCTAAGATCACCCATCTCAGAGAAATGCCTTTATAATGTCATGTACTGTGCTAGTCTCTGTGAAATAATGTAATGTTCTTTAGAAGTTAGAAGATACTTCAGAATCTTATGGTGCTGATGCAACACCATGGACATTAATTATCACTGACTAGTATAACAGATATAAAAATTACAGGGGATTTGGGGGAATTCACATAAGTAGGAAGGTACCCCTTGGTGTGCAGAATTTAGCACTATGAGGGTATATATACAGGGACATCTCACTTAGAAATCTGTGTGTGTGTGCATGCCTGGGGTGCGGTGTAGGTTGGAGATTGGAGGGGTTTAAGGAAAGCTTTCTGGAGAAAAGTATTTTTGATCTGAGCTCTAAAGATAAATAAAATTCAGGAGTTGGGAGGGGTATCCAGACAGAGGAATGTGGTATAAATACCTAAGTGTGTGTGAAAGAGAGGCTGAGGAAATCGGATGACTAAAGTAGCTTGATTTGACTGAAGCATAAAAAACCATGAGAAATGAGGGGTAAGCAGTGGCTAGAGACAGGACTTGAAAAATCGTACCAAGGAGTTGAGTCATTTTCTTAAAGCAAAAGAAGGCCTTCAAAGTGTTTTAAGCAGAAAAGCAACATGATTTACATTTTCAGAAATAACTTTTGTGTGCTCTGTGGGCAATGGAATCACAGAGGCAGGCATATCTGTTAGGGGGTGTCTCACTGAGAATGAATGAGGCCGGCTACTTCCACTTCCAGGAAATTCTTCTACAGATACTCACACAGGTGCCCACAGGTGTTTGGGCAAGTATGTTCATTACACTACTGCTTATAATGACAAAACCTATAAGCATAGATGATGTCTATCAATTGGACACTAGTTGTCTAGCTTCTGTTATATTCATGCTATGAAATACTGCATGACCCTTAAAAAGAATGTAGTAGATCTATATTTATTAACATATAAAGATTTCCAAGACATATTGTAAAGAGAAAAAAGCAAGTCACAAATAATCTATATAGTATGGACCCCAATTACATAAAATCAAAAATATATTCTCTATATCTGCATAGTATATGTGTATGTAAATTAACAGAAAAAGGACAGAAAGGATACATTTCAAAGTGATGACAATGTCTTCCTTTAAGGAAAGGAATGGAAGACAAAGAGCAACTTCCACTCTATATGCTTCTGTTTTGTTTAAGATACTAAGAGAAAAAAGTATTTGTGTATCACTTGTGTAATAAGAAAAAAAGAAATTAATTGCTACATTGCATATCTTTTTTATTCATCAACAGCATGAGTTTTGTCTTCATCCTGTCTAATAATTTCTATGATTTTTAATTCTAAATTTCTGAAAAAATTAAAATTTAAAAAATCTTTTAAGAATTTAAAATTCTGTAAAGACGCAGACATAGAGAATGGACTTGAGGACACGGGGAGGGGGAAGGGTAAGCTGGGATGAAGTGAGAGAGTGGCATGGACATACATACACTACCAAATGTAAAATAGATAGCTAGTGGGAAGCAGCCACATAGCACAGGGAGATCAGCTCGGTGCTCTGTGACCACCTAGAAGGGTGGGATAGGGAGGGTGGGACAGGGAGACGCAAGAGGGAGGGGATATGGGGATGTATGTATACGTATAGCTGATTCACTTTGTCATACAGCAGAAACTAACACAGCATTGTAAAGCAATTCTACTCCAATAAAGATGTTAAAAAAAAAAAGAATTTAAAATTCTGAAAATTTCTCTTCTCTCCCATCAAAGACTGTGCCCTAAAGGTCACCTCTTCTTTTCCCCCCAAACCCCCCTCACTTTAATCTTTCTCTAGTTCTCATTATGCAGCTACCCCAAACAGATGATAACTCAGGGCACAATTTAAACTTCCAGAGGTTGAAAATCATTAAAAAGATTAAGTAACCAGCAGAAATCAACAGGGATTGAAAAAAGGAAGTTTTTCTCTTTACACTTCTGGGCACTGAGAATTTTTAGTGCTGCCATAATTTTCTAGAAAGATCCTGTGATGACCTCTGAAAACAATCCAGGACCCCCACAGCTGCTCTTGGATCCCAGTAGAACTGATTCTGCTGTGCACTGAAGGGAAAGTTATAAATTGCTTAGAGGAGGAGGTTACAAAAGGGAGCGACCAGGCTGGCTTTTGTTAGGGTAAATCTGGGCTCCCCAACCTGTTAAGATGCTTTGAAAGAGGTAACAAAATGATCTATAAAGGCGAACCAGTGGGTGTCATTTCTTTAGATAATCAAAAACCTTTTGATTGGGGAATACACAAAAGGCTGAGGAAGGTTAGTAACCCTGGGATAAAAGAAAAATTTCCTTCATCAATTAAAAAACAGTTATGGAAAAATGAAGACTAGAACTCCAATTTCCCCAACGGAGAAAGATTAAAATGTTGACATCATTCAACGTTTATTATTCAATGTCAATTGAATGGAGATCTCCTGGAAGAAATCAATGATCTAAAATTGATTTTAAATGTTATAAATAAAAATACAAAATGTAAAAACAAACCTTTTTAGCAATTAATTAATAAAAGTAACAAACATTTTATTTCCATTCTCGTACAAGTTTTTTGGCCTAGTACCTAATAAGCATTCACCAGCACTGAAAGTGTCACCCTTCTAATGCTGTTTCTTTCTTCTTTTCTCACCAATCCTTAATTTTTCACTTGAGTTTTATTTTAAATAATGTGAAGACTTTTCTGATACTTATCCTGAGGGTTTTTTTGGTTTTGTTTTTGTTCTTTGCGCTTTTACCTAATTCAAATTCACTAAGTAGAAGTCCTATCTAAACAAAGTCAACACAGAAACAACAGCAACACTAAGCTTATTCATAAATAACGTTTGGAGCTTTTCTCCGGGGAAACTAAACATTTCTAAAGACACTTGCCATTTAATAATCATTAAATATGAGTGATGTGCTGACATGTTATATGTATTAGAAAGAGAATAACAAAATCTGTATGATACCAACCTAATCCTACAGTCTCTAGGAAACCTCCAAATCAATGACGCATCAAGCCAGAGAGGGACTGTATTTGCACTGGGAGCTCAGAATTATTCGGTTGGCAAAAGGGAGCAGAGCAAAAAGTTGCCCACTGTATGTAAAAGCAGAGTTGACACAGTGACGGCAGAACGGCATGGCCGTCTCATCAGCCTGCTCCAAAATGCAAAGGCAGTGCAATGGAGCCAGCTTCCTGAAGGCGAAGGACTCTACCTTGATGCTTTACATCCTTGTAGAGCAACTAAGATGGAAAAAAACAACTGTCCATCTCCAGAGCTGAATGATAAATAATCCACAGACAAGGCTGCCCCAAACAGATAAGGTACAGTAAAGTACCTGTGGAGTGGAGAATGTTACACTGACCAGGACAACAATGACGAGGGTCAGCACTTCTATGCAGCATAGCAAGAACTTGCAGAAGAGCCCGGCAGTCTGAACCTGGTCATTGTTCAGCATCTGACTTTGAATGCACCGATCTCCTCCTACTGAGCCCCACATCAGCCCCAGTTCCAATGCCTGTCTTTGTCCCTGTTTTCATCACTCCATGGTAAAATCTGAAAAATACGGGCAAGGAAAGGAGGTTTTTTTTAAAAAAAGTAAAACTCTATGTATTCAATTGTTTTTATTTTTAATAATCTTACCTTTATGAAATAATGGTTATAAGAAAGAGTGGTAGAAGTAGTAGTAGTGTTGTTTTATTGATAAAATGTGGGTAATCCTGTGTTTTTGCATTTAAAAAAATTATTAGTTTGTTCAATCGAAAAATCTGGGGATTGCTGGTGCAATAGTTGGAAATTCTGACTGAAAGTTCAAATAGATTTGGCTCAAGTCCCATCTCTGCCATTTATTGGCTGTGTGACCTCCTTTAAGCCTCAGTTTCTTCATTTGTTGAACAGAAATAACAATAGTGCCTACCTAATGGGTTGTCAGGAATATTATGGAGATAACACAGAAGATGCTTAGCACAGAGTATGGTACACTGTAATACTCGAGTGTTAGCTTTTTAAAGAGTCAAAAGAAAGGTCACTCATCATCTCTGGCCCTCAGTTGGCTCATCTCTCAAATGAGGCCTCTGACCTCAGAGACTTCGGCACCCCCTCTAATTGTGACATCCTACACCCCACCCCATAGTTCTAGTCCTTCTACTCTTTCTAAGCTATTCAAGTCTACAACTGTTCACAGGTTCGAGGTGAACAGATGATGCTCCATCCATATAATGAATTACCACCCAAGACATGAAATGACATCCAATTATATTATGGAGTGGGAAAAGCAAAGTTACAAACCAGTGATTAACCACATGACCCAATTTTTGTGAAATGAAATACATACAAATGGTAATTTGTAACTCATCCTCCAAACCCCCCCACCCAATTACTCAAGCCAGAGCTGTCCAGAAGTAATACAACATGAGCCACAACGTGAGCCATATGTGGAATATTCAATTTCTAGTAGCCACATTAAAAGAAACAGATGAAATTTGGTTTAATGATATATTACAAAATATTTTCATTTCTACATGTAATCATTACAAAAATTATTACTGAGTATTTTACATTATTTTTCATATGAAGTCTTTGAAATCAGTGAGTATTTGACACTTTCTCATATCTTAATGTGGACTAGCTACATTTCAAGTGCTCGGTGGCCACATGCGATTCACGGCTACCATCTCAGACGGTGCCACGCTAGGCAGTTAGTCCTCCAACTCATATTAACAGATATGAAAGGAAACAGAATTAACAGATTGAAAGGAAACTCATTTATGTTATATGCCCATAGCCTAAAATAGTTCCTGTACCTATTGGGTACTCAAAAAATATTAAGTTTGAATGAATATATTTAATTCAAAGTATTCTTGGGGGACATTGCATTTTTAAGCACTGTATTAATCATGGAATAAAAGACACTGCACCAATCCCAAGAGTGAGCTTGGGAATTTTGGAAAGTGTCTCCCCCAAATCAGACTTCATAAGCAGCCTCCTACTTTGTGCAGAGGTAAAGCCAGCCATGCAGAAATGCAAGTTACCCAATGAATTAACTAAAAATATTTATAGAACTAAAGCTAGTACCAAAATGTATATTATAGAAAATGTTCAAAGATAGTGGGGCTGAGAGAAATGGATAATAATAAAACCTTTATTAAGTGCCTGTTATGAAAATACTTTACATACATCATTTATAATCTTCACTAAAACTCTGTAAGGTAAGGTGGAGGAATAACGACAAAGAGGAAAAAATACTGGCCGTGGAGTCATTAAAACAAACAAACAAAAACTCTTCAGATTTGAATTCTATCTCTGCCAATTTCTAGCTCTGTGACCTAAGGTAAGTTTCTTAATCTCTCTAGCCTCCGTTTTCTCATCTGTACAATGGGCATTAAATTAACTATCCTTAATTATTGTGAGGGTTAGATTAATCACCACATGAACTCTCAATGAATGACACCTAGTATTATTATAGTAGGGCTCAAATAAAATAGGAGTGATCACTGTTATCAACCTTGGTTTGTGGAAGGGAAGATCAAGGTTCAGAGGAATTAAACAGCCTCAATGTCAAGTAGCAGATAAACAGATGAGCCAGGATTCAAACCCAGATCTGTCCAACTTAGCAAGCCCATGCACTTTCCACCATATCATACATGGGAAGGTCCCATGGCCGAGGCCCCAGTATTTGGATACAGGGAAGACACCCTGCGAGGGTACCCACGTGGCAAAAGATGCAAATAAACACAACTTGAGGAGAAAGGCATCTCACTTAACTGGATTAGATCAGAATAGGGAACTAGAGGAGCTAAATTTGAGTCAATACGGGAGTTTGGCTTATGGAAGGCCTTGAGCCATTTGGAGGAGTTGAGACTTGACTACCACGTAAATCCCGTCATAAATCTGTGAAGCAGCTGATCAATCTCTGTGCAATTATGAAGCTCTTCTTTTTTTTAACTTAATTCTTTAGGCTGATAGGAACATTCCTTTATTTAAGTAAAGGCTGAACATATGCTTTTCTACCCTCTCCAAATCCTACTTTAAATTTGTCTTAATCCTTTGAGTCCGCATGAGGAGTGGCATTCACGTTCCAATATATTAACTAGGCTGTGAAAGGAAAACCAACCAAACTCGTATCTGTGGTTAGAACACTGCAACAACTTTACTCAGGTTAGATCCTCTCGCAGGCCCATTAAACCAACACAGCTGTTCACCATTAGTTATCCGCTTATTTGGCTGTTTTCCTGAGCCACCTCATCGATGAGCCATGAGCCACCGCACCTGGCACGCTCATGTCTGAACTGAGTCATGTGAAGAACGTTATCAGAAACATTTTTTAAAAAAATGAACAAAGTGCATGTATGTGTATTAGACTCTGTATATAAACATGCATGTTCATATATACATACAATTAACATCGGTTCAAGCAACACATACAACTAGGGATTCTCTCCAACTGAAGATGGACACAAAAGATTATTTATAAAAAAATGTCCCCTGATTATTTTGTTTCTCTAAAGACTGCATTCTCTTTTAAAGAATGTGTATTCTTTTTCTTAAATTATTTTGACACATATTATTTACTTTATACACAAAATGAAACAGGAAATCTACTAGCAAAACTGACCAGAAAAAGGATAGAGGATGAAGACTTAGGGAAATCATCATTAATATTGCTAATGAATAGTTATTCCCTATGGTACGTTCATAGGCAATTATTTCTCATGTTTTTCTAAAATAGAAATATATATATACTTACCAATTTGAAAGAAACTGTATGGAAGATTAAAATCAGTGTCTTAAAATCCTTTTAAAAGTTTTCAGTTTTTTTCAACAAGAAAACAAACCAGAAATGACTGATAAACTGAATCATTGATTGAACACTGAAAAGTGTTGTAATTACTCAAGACATGTTCTCCTTCTCTGGCCTGTTAGAGTCCCGTGGTTTCATTATATGACACTTTTCAGCACTTTTAGCTGGTTTGTGGCACAACCTCCCCAAAGAAATATGAAGAGTAATTTTCAAAAGGAACTTTTATTTTTAATATGGATTGATTTTTTTAAAGGCAGCTCCAAGCAGCTCAGTATATCAAACAGGAGCCATCACGCCAATCCCAACACATCAAGGAGCAGTTTTAGCACGTGAGGTTTGTTGTTTCTAGCAGGTATCCATGTAGCCAGCGAGGTCACCACTCAGCGAGGTGCTTTCTTTCTGGTATATAAGAAAAGAAATCACCAGGAATAAGGGGGGAAATGGGCTTGGGAAACAGGAGGGGACCTTGTCAATCTCCAAGATGCTAGAAAATGATTGTGGAAATCTTTTGTTAGGGAATCCTATAATGGTATTGCAGCTCATCTCTTGTGGACATGAACAGCAACTAGCCTAAGATGGTGAGGGCGACAGGGGATTAGACAAATCGTGAAAAGGCCCTGGAAAGGACATTACTGGTGATTGGAATCATAAAGGCCAAAACTGTATCATTATTTACCTTCAACAGTGGTGTCCCTATAAACAGGATTTCTTGGGGAAAAAAAACCCGAAGGCATATATGAAATGTTTATTATGAGTGTGTGTATATAAATTATGTTACAAATGGGGAAAGAAAAAGGCCCTACAGAACTACTCATATATTCTTATGAGTCATGCACTGATTTTTTTTATTGTTAAGAATTTGTGCTACTTCCAAGAGGAGGACATTAAGCTTGCTCCCAATCCTTTTTATTTTAAACATATGGATCACTGAGAAGGTTAGCATTGTGCTGGAAATGATTTTGATGCATATAACAAAGCTATAAAAAGAACAATAGGAAGAGATGGGTAAATTTGTGAGGTTTCAAGATAGCTAGTAGGATTGTAAGATCAAACGGCAGGATCCCTGGCATTACCCACTAGGCAGGATGACAGAATATTCCTGAATCTTGGATTTTAGGAAACTACACTGTAAAGAGCTAAAGTTTTTCAACACAAGAGTCGGTTTCAGTAGATATCTTCGTCAATCCTTCCATAGACACTTTGTTGAAAAGGAGAATCTTTTATCAATGTTTATACAGGTGTTAGAATCCAAGTTTATTGTTTAATAAAGTTTTATTGTTTAATAAGATCAAACCATATCTTGTAAACTAATCATATCCCTTTTCCCCAGGGTATTTTCTCTAAATTGATTGCTATGGGCAATTAAAATTCATGGCTTACTAGTAAGTTAGTTATTCCTTCAGATAATAATAGCAAAGACAAAAGCAGCAACGGTTACAATAATTATCGTGAGTGTTTGTCTAATAATGTAGATGAGCCATGCACTGTACTTGAGCAGATGGGGATGGGGGTGGGGTTGTTACAGAGAGGAACCAATCCCTGGTCTCACAGATTCCAGACTAGTGGGAGACGTAAACATGGACATAAATGATTACCATTGGATAAGCAGTCACAGAGTTAGTTGTAATGGCCACAGTGACCTGAAATGCTGTACATGCAGGAAATGCTTCTTTAGTGCTTACTGAATGAATGAAGTGGGCTTCTGCCTGCCCAACCTGTAACCTGCACACTATTCTGACATTCTCTTCCTCTCTTGGTTGGACTCAGCTTATAGCCCATTTGACCTTTTTCCCTGGCCAGAATCTTGGCCAGTCTCCCAGACCTAACTCATTCCAGCTACTAATAAATACCCTGTTGTATCAAAGTGTCCGGAATTACTTCTGAGGAGAGCTAAATCAAAGCTGTCCCTAATAGCAATTAGATATTTCAGAAAGCACATCAACTCCTTCCACATGTTGGGAAGCAGTGAAATATTATTAGACACTTAAAAGAGCCTGGGGCTAGGACAAGGGACCAACCCATGGTGTGACTATAGGCAAGCCGTTTCACGAAAATCTGCCTGAGATTTATATCACTGCTGCACTTATCTGGGTTTACAAGGCTCTTTCTTCCCATGTATTTATTTTGCATTTGGGATAAGAAATCACAGGGTAGACTCCTGAAGCTTTATTATAGCCTTATGGCCCAAACAGCTAGGTTTCTTACAGGTATAATTCACAAAGAAATATAGATTTTATTTTCCCTCATGAAAACACAATTTTTATTAAAACAGTTAAGTGAAAATACTTAAAATACAAGAACTCTATTTCCAGAAAGGATATACAACATAGAGCAAGACTTGGAGGAATAACAACACCATAGATCTTCAAGCTGGAAAATCTTTTTCCAATTCAAGCTCAGAAATGGTGGCCCAGGGTGGCTTAGTGACTTTACCAAGGCTACACTGTCAATCATGGGAAGAGCTGGGAGCAGATGCTTAACCTGAACTCTCCTTGTTAGAGTCTTCTTCCACTAAACATGCTTAAGCTCTGTGCTTAACTCTTGATAGTGACTCTTTGCCATCCACCAAAGTTTCTCCTATACCTTGGATAGTAGGAGGTGTGGGATAGTAGGATGCATCCTTAAATTCACCTTGAATCTCTTCACTCTAAATCTGTACACAACTTTGGGACTTTTCAATACATTCGAAGCCCTTGCACATAAGGCTCTAGGTTTTAACTTACTCACATGACCACTTTAAGATTTTTGCTTATGACGCCTCCAGAACTACCCAGTTGCCTATATATGTTCCCTGCTCTTAGGTCTTGTTTCTTTTCTTAGATACTAGAAAAGTCAAAAAAGAAAATAAAAAGATATGATTAATATTATTTGTTCATACAACTATAATTGTCTCAAGCAAATTGGAGAGGTTTTATTTCTTTTCCATCTGGATTAATTCACCCCCAACTTCTCCATAGTCTTGCTTTTCGATGCTTTCAAAAAATAAACATATTGTTTACGTTTACTCATTAAGCATTTGTTCCTTGAAGAGAAATTTATTGAGCACCTATTATGTACCAAGCAGGGATGTTGGGCGCTTGGTATACAGTAAAAATATGGTGCTTGGTCCCATGGAG
The DNA here is from genome assembly GCF_003676395.1 of Aethalodelphis obliquidens. Lineage (NCBI taxonomy): Eukaryota > Metazoa > Chordata > Mammalia > Artiodactyla > Delphinidae > Aethalodelphis > Aethalodelphis obliquidens. Next base: position 84,481,724 of record NW_020837945.1, on the reverse strand, counting down.
TTGACAATCTGAAGGACCTAAGCAAATCACACCAATAAATAGGTATGTCTACATTAGACTACGAGATAAAGGAAAAAAACAGAGGGTAGTGAGGACAAACATTATGGAGGTCCAATTTAGACTGAAGTGGAAAAAAAATTACAGCTTCCTTCCTGTGGTTTTATAATTTGTCTCTTGATAAAAAATAAACTTTTTGAAGGGGATGATATTTGTTTTCTCAAAACAAAGCTTTTAGCAAAAGAAACATAAGATCATGTCTCTCTATTGCCTCAACTTCCTCCTCTATAAAATAGATGATCATCATGATCCTCACCCTACTTTCCAGGCACTTTGTGAATAAAATAAGACCATTAGCGAGAAGTTGTTTCCAGCATTCCACATATTATTTGGAACACTAATAGAGTTTATATTAAACATATTTTTCAAAGAAGGTAAGAGTAACAGCAATACATTGGAAACATCTTGACAAACTTAAATATCATTTCTCACCACAGGTTTTGTTGGCAGTAAAAGATGCCTTCTTTCTAAAAATATAACAAAACTTAGGATTTTCAAGTGGGCCAGCAAATAAGCCCCCGTTAGCTTCTGTGCCAGTATTATAGAATCTGCCTTTAATTTTGCTTAACAGTAATAAAAGCTTATCATGCAGCCAAATCCCTACAGCAATGTTCTCAAAGGTTCTGCGTGTGGAAGCCTGCTGCCTTGTGGCTTCCCCATTAAACACCTGTTCTGGGCTTGAGCCATGCTTTTGGTTTCTCACTCAGGTGGAGGGTCTTGCTTAAGTGGACAGGCAGGTATTTTTGCTGTCACCAAAGACAGCTAATTTGGGAAGCCTAATCTTGCAGAGGGGGCCAAGTTTCAGTTCTCAGAGTGCTGGGTTTAGGGTAGAAGGGACTCCGCCCAGAAATGCAACCTGAATACTTCCCCCTTTGCCCCTCTCTTGTCTCTGCTGAGAATCCCCTAAATAACTGACATGTTTTATAGATTTCAGGTAACCAGGTCTACAGTGCGCAGCTCCCCATTCTCTCCTGTCACCTGGCTAATTTAAGACTTTTCTCCTCCGATGGTATAGCAACTCCTGACAAGCAACTGCCTTGTGGTTTATTTCAGTTGATTCAAACACTATTATAAGTTGAGAAATTAGTTATGGGGATTGAAGGAAGGAGGAATTTTACAGGTGTGAATGCATAGCCATTTCTGATCCAAATATTTCCAAAGGAATTTTGTGCTAAGGAAATACCATCTCCCAACATTCAAGGCCCCTGCATCTCTTAATGGAAAAAGATATTTCTTAGGCAATAATTTTGCAGTTTCCTTTAACCCTAAGGATGAATCTTTCCTTGTATTCCTTTCAAAAGCACTATACTGAAGTAAAAAAACAACTTTAATTCAATAGTTGTTCAGATAATAAAGGGCTTGGTGATGCCAGTCAATGATTTCATTTCAAAACTGTGACTGAAAATGGATAGCAGTGTTAGTGGCTGCTGATCATTTTAAGGCTGGTCTAAAACTAAAGTAGCTACTCTTTGTCCCAGAAGCATTTTGATTTTAGAATGGGGAATTCTGCACATAGAACACTAGTTTGGAGGATTTTATCATTAAAGTTTTGAACAAAGAACAAATAATTTCTGCTTACTTGATCATAATCACTATTTCACAAATGGGGAAGTGAAGGATCAAGAGGTTACACATGATTCTTACAGTCCCAAAGAAGTTCTGCTGGAGGATTAGTTCTGAAAACAATTACAATTGATGACAACCATTCATTTATTCAACCAATATTTAGTCAGCACCTACTATGTTCCAGGAACTCTGGCTCATCGGTGAATAAAACAAAGATCCCTGCCTTCATGGTTGTCAGGAATAATGTCCACATACTTTGGGTTTAAGTGTATCTCCATTATTCACTCCATGTTTCACTGTTTTGGTTCTACTCTCCTGGAAGATAAAACCAACACACCTGAAACTAAAAGAAAACATTTACATGAGCATGTTCACAGGAATCAGAGTTAAACTGGGAGTGATAATGGCCTCCTAAGATTAATCAGGGAAAGCCAATGGGTTTAGTGAGTCTTGAGCTTGTTTTAAAGAAGAGATGAGTGCTCGCTTCAGCAGCACATATGCTAAAATTGGAACGATACAGAGAAGATCAGCATGGCCCCTGCACAAGGATGACATGCTAATTCGTGAAGCGTTCCATATTTTTGAGAAAAAAGACCTGCATGCAGAAAACTATAAGACACTGATGAAAGCAATTAAAGATTGATACAAACAGATGGAGAGATATACCATGTTCTTGGATTGGAAGAATCAACATTGTGAAAATGACTACACTACCCAAAGCAATCTATAGATTCAAAGCAATCCCTATCAAACTACCAATGGCATTTTTCACAGAACTATAACAAAATTTTTCACAATCTGCATGGAAACAGAAAAGATCCCGAATAGCCAAAGCAATCTTGAGAAAGAAAAACGGAGCTGGAGGAATCAGTCTCCCGGACTTCAGACTATATTACAAAGCTACAATCATCAAGACAATATGATACTGGCACAAAAACAGAAATATAGATCAATGGAACGGGATAGAAAGCCCAGAGATAAACCCACGCACATATGGTCACCTTATTTTTGATAAAGGAGGCAAGAATATACAATAGAAAAAAGACAGCCCCTTCAATAAGTGGTGCTGGGAAAACTGGACAGCTACATTTAAAAGAATGAAATTAGAACACTCCCTAACATCATACACAAAAATAAACTCAAAATGGATTAAAGACCTAAATGTAAGGCCAGATACTATAAAACTCTTAGAGGCAAACATAGGCAGAACACTCTATGACATAAATCACAGCAAGATCCTTTTTGACCCACCTCCTAGAGAAATGGAAATAGACAAAAATAAACTAATAGGACCTAATGAAACTTCAAAGCTTTTGCACAGCAAAGGAAACCATAAACAAGACAAAAAGACAAACCTCAGAATGGGATAAAATATTTGCAAATGAAGCAACTGACAAAGGATTAACCTCCAAAATTTACAAGCAGCTCATGCAGCTCAATACCAAAAAAACAAACAACCCAATCCAAAAATGGGCAGAAGACCTAAATAGACATTTCTCCAAAGAAGATATACAGATTGCCAACAAACACATGAAAAGATGCTCAACATCACTAATCATTGGAGAAATGCAAATCAAAACTACAATAGGTATCACCTCACACCAGTCAGAATGGCCATCATCATAAAATCTACAAACAATAAATGCTAGAGACAGTGTGGAGAAAAGGGAACCCTCTTGCACTGTTGGTGGGAATGTAAACTGATACAGCCACTCTGGAGAACAGTATGGAGGTTCCTTAAAAAACTAAAAATAGGGCTTCCCTGGTGGCGCAGTGGTTGAGAGTCTGCCTGCCGATGCAGGGGACACGGGTTCGTGCCCGTCTGGGAGGATTCCACATGCCGCGGAGCGGCTGGGCCCGTGAGCCATGGCCGCTGAGCCTGCACGTCCAGAGACCGCGCTCCGCAACGGGAGAGGCCAAAACAGTGAGAAGCCTGCGTACCGCAAAAAAAAAAAAACCAAACTAAAAATAGAACTATCATACGACCCAGCAATCCCACTACTGGGCATATACCCTGAGAAAACTATAATTCAAAAAGAGTCATGTACCACAATGTTCATTGCAGCTCTATTTACAATAGCCAGGACATGGAAGCAACCTAAGTGTCCATCGACAGATGAATGGATAAAGAAGATGTGGCACATATATACAATGGAATATTACTCAACCATAAAAAGAAATGAAATCGAGTTATTTGTAGTGAGGTAGATGGACCTAGAGTCTGTCATACAGAGTGAAGTAAGTCAGAAAGAGAAAAACAAATACCGTATGCTAACACATATATATGGAATCTAAAAAAAAAAAAGGTTCTGAAGAACCTAGGGGTAGGACAGGAATAAAGACACAGATGTAGAGAATGGACTTGAGGACACAGGGAGTGGCAAGTGTAAGCTGGAAAGAAGTGAGAGAGTGGTATGGACATATATACACTACCAAATGTAAAACAGATAGCTAGTGGGAAACAGCCTCATGGCACAGGGAGATCAGCTCGGTTCTTTGTGACCACCTAGAGGTGAGGGAGACGCAAGAGGTAGGAGATATGGGGATACATGTATATGTATAGCTGATTCACTTTGTTATAAAGCAGAAACTAACATGCCATTGTAAAGCAGTTATACTCCAATAAAAATGTTAAAAAAAAAAGAAAAAATGATATTAAAATGTGAGGGAAAGAGAAAAAAATGTCCTGGGTAGGAAATACAAGAGGAAGGGCCCACAGATTAGAAAGAGCACATGATTCCAAGAGCCAAAGGAAACTATTTGCAGATAAGGCCAGAATTCAAAAACAACCATGTAACTCTCTTTACCCTACCCTTTTTCTTTATGGAAGATTTAGTAGAAACAATATGATATAATATAATATAATATATTGACACATCATAGGATGCCATATATGGATAACTTTCAAGAAAGAAATGTGCTGTTCAAAAGAGCATCCATGGATGAAACCGTAGATTAATGTCTAATCTCAACAAGTCAGTAAGTTTTTGTGAAACTACAGAACCTTTTTTTTTTTTTTTTTTGCGGTACGCGGGCCTCTCACTGTTGTGGCCTCTCCCATTGTGGAGCACAGGCTCCGGACGCGCAGGCTCAGCGGCCATGGCTCACGGGCCCAGCCGCTCCGCGGCATGTGGGATCCTCCCGGACCGGGGCACAAACTCGCGTCCCCTGCATCGGCAGGCGGACTCTCAACCACTGCGCCACCAGGGAAGCCCCTACAGAACCTTTTTTAAAAGAGTTAACAAATCTCTGTCATCTTCCAGAATTAGAACTTGTATTTTGATTATTTATCTCAATTACTAATTAAGTTGAAAAAGATTTAATGTGCAATACAAATGTTCACGGTGTGAAGCATATTTGTTGTAAGGTCAATGCAAAGGATGTTTTGATAAAATATATTTGGGAGTCATGTCACCAATAACTTGGGGGACACTTTTAAATGGTGATCTGTAGAAGGTACCCATTGTGGTTTATTTCAGGTGGCCCACTGGCCCTAATGATTATAATCAAGAAAGCAGGTGTTTGAAAAAGTACCTGTGATTTCCAGTGTTTCCAAAATGCAAATACTTTTTAATACTAAAACGTATCCCCCCAAATGGTAGTCATTCTTTTACTATTCACTATGCAGACAATACCTGATGCTTGTGCACATTCCAGGGCACCCATGATTCTGAGGTGGAGATGGGGAACACCACTTTTTGATACTGGTCTCTCACCCCTCCCACCTTTATGGTTATCACATCAGCACAGTGACATATTCAGCTTAAATTCTTCTGTATTTATTCTGCTCACTAGTAACACTTGAGGAACTCAAAGTAATTTGACTTATACATTTGGCATTTCCCCCCCCCAATTATATAAGCATCTGTTGAATAAAATAAAGGAGAATTTCTTCTTGCCCCAGGTTTTGGCCTTTTTAAATAACGTTAAACAGGAACTCAGATTGATTTACTCATTCTAAAAATATATATGAAGGACATTCGTGTTTCCTGTATATATGGATTTCCAACTGGTTTTACAAGGTTATCTCAGTTGTTTCTACAGATTTTTATCAAATTTTCAAAAAGGCTTCAATGCCATCCAACCAGACTCTCATTTGGTATTTCCAGTTACTTCCTAGAAGGCTGAGCAACCCATGGAATGTCTATTAATGATTAAAAGAGCATGAGTGTTTAATTCCGTAGCTCTGCCTCTCTCTCTAATATGTTCCATTGTGCTCATTCACTTCGCTGTGAAAGGGAGCACTCCTAAAGCAGGAGTTCCCTGTGCTATACAGTATGTTCTCATTAGTTATCTATTTTATACACAGTATCAATGGGATATATGTATATGTATGGCTGATTCATTTTGCTGCACAGTAGAAACTAACACAACATTGTAAAGCAACTATACCCCAGTAAAAATTAATTTAAGGAAATAGAAAACTCTAAGATTTGAAAAAAAATAAATAAAGCAGGAGAAGGCAAGACTGTGGTCTGACTCCCAGGGCTAACTCCACTATTTATGCGTACAATGTTCTCTTTCCCTCTCTCTTATCAACTTTTCAAATGGCACCATAGTGAATTGAATTTGAAGCTCTCTCCATCCCTGCTGCACACAGCCTCAGCATACATCTCCACCTGGGTGGTGGGGTGGAGGATGATTATTTCTACCTCTGGCCACATCATTGCTGGCTCTGTGCCTGAGAGGCAGAAGAAAATTCATCAATGTGGGAAGAGGGATTTATCTGCCTAACCCTCCCTCCACAATTTGAAAATAGAAAATCTAATAGAAAAAATTAAAAGAAGTAACACTACAAGTGATAACCCATCTTTCTAGCGTTTAATTCTCAAAGCAAAGTAAGCTACATTGCACTGAAACCCCAAATTATTTTCACGGCTTTAGCTTTGCAATTGTTGCAGGCAAGCAGCTCTCTTCACACCACTGAGCATTCCCCAGCCTCAGCTTTTGGGATCACGTAGTAGGTACCAGAGGACACGTGAACAGGCAGGCAGGGTCATTTCCAGTGGAAACCGTTGCTGCATCCCCATAATTTCATTGCAGTAACCTCACCACCCCAGCTCATTACAAAACTGTGTCAGCTGACAGAAGTGTCACTCACTGAAGAGAGAAGGGGGATCAGACAGTACCCCAAGCCAAGTACAGAGGTTGTTCAAAACTTCTTCAAAAAATACAAGTGAAGGAGCATAATGGAGCACCATCTCCTTAAGAGGGGAGAAGAACCACAGTCCTGCGTCACAGATTTGGTTTAGCTGAGTGTTTGGAAGTCACTGCATTCATGCGAATGTTTAAGACAAGGCCCAGCCAAGTGCTCACTTTTACGTTAAGTTTCACTGTGAAAAATCTTTAATAATATTGTTTGTCCAAATCCCTTTTATGTTGGTGAAGAAAACTCACCATGACCAGGTTAGGATCTGTAGTGCTGTTCGGGTATCCTTTTAGAAAGATCTGGACCCCTCCTTCCCATGTATTTAACTAAACCTGAATTTTGAGTGAAGCCCATCCCTGACCTTCCTCCTGCCCCAGGACATCCTTGAAAGAAGTGGCTACACCTCAGAAGAGGCTCCTTGGCAAAGCAGTAGCCCAGGGACCAACATTTCACTTTTCTTTCTTTCTTTTCAAGTTCCTCAAGAATAGGGAGGGCCATTCCTTGGGCCGCTGGAATTTTTTACACCACCACTGATTGTCAAGGGACCCCAGCCTCCTTCTCCTTCTCTCACAAAACAGAACATCAGGTCACAGGCAGCTACTGTGACTGCCACAGGATTTGTCCCACTAAACAGAGTGAGGAAGAGTTGCCACGGCCTCACACAGTTTCTGTACAATCTATGAGAGAGCCCACAGCCCTTGGGGTCAGAGAATGGAGGCAGGAAAAGAGATAAATCGTCTTGCTCACTTTAGAGCCCCAACCAGGATGCCCAAGATCGTGCACCCTATTCCTAGCCCAGATTATCAGGCTGGGGAGTTGCTTTAGTTTTGCATTAACCAAGACTTCCTACTTCTAAGAAAATATGGATGAAAAATATCAAAAGCACAACAGACTCTTACAAAACAACTGTCTTATGGCTACGTGTAAATTAAATAAGAGAACATGTGGGGACTTCCCTGGTGGTGCAGTGGTTAAGAATCCGCCTGCCAATTCAGACAACATGGGTTTGAGCCCTGGTCCGGGAAGATTCCACATGCCGCAGAGCAACTAAACCCGTGCACCACAACTACTGAGCCTGCGCTCTAGGGCCCGTGAGCCACAACTACTGAGCCTGTGAGCCACAACTACTGAAGGCCGCGTGCCTAGAGCCCGTACTCCACGAGAGAAGCCACCACAATGAGAAGCCCGTGCACCGCAACGAAGAGTAGCCCCCGCTCGCCACAACTAGAGAAAGCCCAAGCAAAGCAACGAAGACCCAATGCAGCCAAAAATAAATTAAAAAAAAAAAAAGAACATGTGGGTTGAATTTTCCTTAAAATACAGAGGGATTTTACAATTAAGTGGGAAATTCTCCTAGAAAACACATTTCAAATTTGGGGGTTTTTTTTTTGTCATGGTTCAAATATTTGAAATAGAGCAAAAGGCTCAAAACAAAGTTTAAAACTGGACTTGGTTCTGGCATCCTGGTATTAATAATTCTGCTACCACTCTTTACACCTTAGCTCTGAAGTGACATTGAAAAAAGTCTTGCTATAATTCACTATGTAATTGACTTCATCCATTCATTTAGCAAACTTTTACTGATCACCTACTATGGGCCTGGTACTGTGCTAAGCTTTTTCTTTCCAGATCTATTAGATGACATTGCCTTCTAATAGTAGTTTGGTATTGGAATTAGCTCTGAAAAGGAAGAGTCCAAAAGATGTGCATTAAATACTGAACTAGATTCCATAGGGATGGAGGTTCTGTTGTTTTGAGAAACTTTTAGCATACTTGGTAAATAAAAATCTACCAGTTCTGTAAAGAAAACAGTAGATCAGAGGTAAGAAAATAGCTAACGTGCATTTTTTTTCTTCTTAACTGTAATTACTCACGTGAGATATAAGTGAGCAGATAACTTTCTGTGGTAAACACAAAGATGCATCAATTAGAACCCCCTTCAAGAAAGTGGTTGCTACCCAGCTGCAAGCAGAGTAGAGAACTGACAGCTTCCAGATGTAGGTTCCTTCGGGACCAGCCTCAGTGTTGGAGCCAAGGTCACACTTCATTCTGGGGTCCCTTGGGCAACAAACGAACAAGGCAGTGACACAAGGGCTTGGTCCAGTGGGACAAAGGTCAACATAGGACTCCGATGGGCAATCTTTGCTCCAGAGCTCCCCGTTGGGTTGGCAGGGACTTTGTTAGGCTTATGGTACAGTCTGATGGGTCCCCTTGCCCACTCCAGCTTCTACCCTTTCTTTTCCCATGTGTTACTTAGGATTGGCCTACAGGAGAACCCAACCTACAGCACTTCCTGACAACAAAGATATTGACAGTTAAGGTTGAAATTCTAATGAAACTGTTTTCAAGAAAATGTCATTCCCTACATTATAAGTACTATTTTTCCATGTTGGAAAATGAAGAGTAGATACCTAGATATCGGCTACCTGTTTGGTGGGTTTCTTTCTTTTTTATTTCTCTGATGTGGAAATTTCAGGACAGGCATTCCAAAAATTAAACTGAAATAAGCGGACAACAATGACCACAGGACATCTTGGTAGGGCATGAGAATCAGACAAACCTCTATATTATATTAGGAGAAATAGGGAAAGAGAAAGGAGGGTGTGAGGAGGGATAGAGAGACAGAGAGAGAGGGAGAGAATGAGAGAGAGGACAGTGGTGGCCAGGGATACAAGTAACTTGTATTTTTCTTCTTAATTCAAGAGCCAACTATGGCACTCAGGCCAATTATTTTCCTTTTATTATCATAATTTCTTAAAAGTGAAAAAAATCTGCACCCTAATTATAAAATGTAACAGGAGAGTTAAACCTTTTGGCCTCCCTGAAACAGGTGTTCTATACGTGTAAGATTTTTTTTTAATATTAAACATGAGATTAGGCCTTTTAAAATTGCACTTTAATACCATCTTGAAGTCATGAAACATATACTGATCACATCTGTACAATTTTGTACTCTGAATTCTTCAAGTATAGTAGGAGTTTGTGAAAGACTATTTAGTTGGCAGCATTGTGCACAAGGCTTCCTTATCCATGTGCAAATGATAAAAACAATATGACTACATCTCTTTGTTATTTACTTCTCACTTTCCCTTATGTCACTGATTCTTCTCAACCTCTGCACATTAGAATCACCTTCAGGGGGGAAGAGGAATCTTAAAAGAATATAGGTGCCTGACAAAACACTTGAATAGACATTTCTGCAGAAAAGATATTCCAGAAGTGCACGAAAATATGTTCATTAATCATTAGGGAAATGCAGATCAAAACCACAATGAAATATCATCATCATACAACTACATACCCACTAGGATCTCAACAATCAAAAACAAATACATAAATGAAAGTAAATAACAAGTGCTGGTAAGGATGTGGAGAAATTGAAACACTTGTACATTGCTGGTGGGAGTGCACAATGGCTCGACACTGGAAAACAGTTTGCAGGTTCCTCAAAAAGTTATGCATAGAATTATCATATGATCCAGCAATTCCACTCCTAGGTATGCGTGCAAAAGCATTAAAAATGGGTACTCAAACAAACATATGCACATGCATCTTCACTGACGCACTCTTCATAACACCCAAAAGGTAGAAACAGTCCAAATGTCCATTATCAGACGAATGGATAAACAAATTATGGTGTATCCTTACAATGGAATATTATTTAGCTATAAAAAGGAATTAATTACTACTACATGACACAACATAGATGAACCTTAAAAACATCATGCTAAGCAAAAGAAACCAGACACAAAAGGCCACATATTGCATGATTCCACTTATACAAAATATCCAGAATAGGTACTTCCATAGTAACAGAATATATATCGATGGTTGCCAGGGGCTATGAAGAGGTTTCTTTTGGGATGGTAAAAACGCTGGGGATCTAGATAGCGGTGGTGGTTGCACGACATTGTGAATATACTAAATACCACTGAATTGTTTGCTTTAAAATATCTCATTTTATTTTATGTGAATTTCATCTTTAAAAAATATATAAATATGTAAATATATATCTATTTAAATATGTACCTCGTCCTTTCCCTGGATCAAGTGAATCAAAATCTCCTGGCGCCCAGAATTTAGTAGTTTTAAAAGTTCCCCCAGTGATTTGGTTGTGTATCAAGGGTTGAACCTGGGCCTGTAGTTGTCTCTTTATTAAGATTAGTAGCTAGATATTCAAAATTTTAATAATTTACACTTTGAAAGTTACTTTTTTTGGTTATTTATTCAAAAATTAACAGGGCATCTACTGTGCATTGTACTATCGGTACTTTGGATAGAAAGAAAGAAAGGAGAGGAAGCTCATTTTTATTGAGAGACCTTGTCAAGCACAAGAGCTTTATCAAACATTATCTCAATGATTCCCACAGTAGCTTTGGGAGGTAGAAGTTGGACTCTCTGTACACATCAGGGAAAGGAGGCTCAAAGAAGTTACATAATTTGATTAGGGTCAACCATCTGTTGAGGGACGAAGCAGAGATCATGTTCAGTTTGTAAGTGTGTTAACTGGCATCCTGAGGTTCCTGACACGGAGGAGGTGATAACATGATGACATGAGCTGTGGATTAGAGCAGCAGCTTTGGAGCAAGACAGACCTGGATTCAAACCTCAGTTCTGTCACTTCTTTATCAGCTATATGACAGAAGCTAGGCTAACTAACACAGGTTTCCTCGTCTGTACAACGAGATCCATATTCCTACCTCCTGTAATTATTGTGAGGATTCCATGAGATACTGTCTACAAAGCAGTTTGGCATAGTACACATCCCATATAAGCACTCAATAAATGGTACTTGTTATTAATTTTGTTTTTATTTTATTTTTTACTAATACTGCTACTAATACTATCCAGCGAAGGATGAACTCTGACCCACTAGCCATCTATTTTCATATTGGGCAGTAAAGGTCATCAGTCCTGGACTCCCAACCATCCTTTTTATTCTCCTCTGGGCAGCCTGATACTATTGTTCTCTCCTATTGTTCTATCAAAATGCTAATTTTTGAAACACTTAAAAAAATTTAAATAGCAGAATATACTGGCACAAGTTGATCATAAATTCAATAGACAGAGGAACTCAAGAAATGTATCTATTTTAGGGATAAACAAGCTAATTCTAATCTAATTTTGCTCATTCTTATAAGCATACTTTTTTGGTGATGTGAACAGATGAATTTTACTGTAGGACTCAGATTTTTTTTCCTATTAAAGTTTTTTTTGAGATGTGTTAAAGGACAGATTCCAAGAAGCAAGAGTGTAATTATAGATTGAGCATCTCCTGTATGGCCTGACAGAAGTCTACCATTACTTAAGAAGCCATTACAGCATATATTTAATGTCAGCTTGATAGAAAAAAACACTTTCATAGGTTCTCTTTGATTGACACATTTGAAATGACATCAGTTTCCAGCTTTAAAACCCACTGTTATTAGGTCTCTGTTGCTATTTATGTTAGAAATATGTGCACGTGTGTCAAAACAATATATCAACTTTGCTGACTGGCTGCATCTAGATTCTGTTGCCAAGGGTAACAGAACAATTGCTTTTAATCTTTCCTAAATTGCTTCTTGTTTTTTTTCCCCTAAACACTTGGGGTATTCAGAGATTTTTTTTCACCCCAGAGCAAAAATAAAGAAATTTTATATAAGGAGAAAACAAATACTTATTGTCTGCATGTTAGAAGGAAAATTAAAGTCAAAAGGTGTAGTTGGTGTATATGTTAATTTGTATCGCCATCTATCACAGATACTGTGGTAGCCCTGATTATTAAGCCTGAGTTGATTAGGAAAAGAACATATCCACTTCCGAATGATGCAGCACCCAACCATGTGCTCTTCAGGATCACAGTCTTCTCTCTTTTGTCAGGAAGCCAACTGTACAGATTCTTTATTGTAGGACAAAAATGTATATGAAAGAAAATAATGTGTCTTCAAAACTTTGCAGTCTTTCCTGCCTTATTTACTGAGCAGAGGTCATGAGCAAATCCTTATTGATTATGATGAATTCCAACTCCAGTCTCTGGATTTTGGAAAGATTGAGAAAACAGATCTACATGCTCACATACAGTATGCCTGTAAATTAACCAGACAGATTCTTTTGTATAATCTGTCTTATTCTGTTGTGTTAACAGCTCTCAAACTTCATTGGGATACTTGTTAGAAAGGTCCTAGACAGCACCTTCAGAGACGTTGGTTCCTTAGGCCTGGAGTGGGCCCAGGAATTTGCAATTTAAAAGATGATTCTGAAGGAGGTAGTCCAAAGTCTACATGTTAAGAAATACTGCTTTGTACTTTCCAATGTACATTTCCAAATGTACTTTCTTTTTTTTTTTTTTTTGCGGTACATGGGCCTCTCACTGTTGTGGCCTCTCCCGTTGCGGAGCACGGGCTCCAGATGCGCAGGCTCAGCAGCCATGGCTCACGGGCCCAGCCGCTCCACGGCATGTGGGATCTTCCCAGACCGGGGCACGAACCTGTGTCCCCTGCATCGGCAGGCGGACTCCCAACCACTGCGCCACCAGGGAAGCGCTCCAAATGTACTTTCTAAACACTGTGTTCTTCCCCTAAAACAGTTGAGGGAAGGCTCCTCTTATGGACAGTCCCATGGTTGGGTGAAATAGGCAAGTGGCCACCTAATAAGATTCTCCTGGAAGGTACCACATCCCCTATCCCTTACTTGACCCCTTCCTTGCAAAATTAAGTAATTAATCATTAAACTAATTAATAAAAATTAAATAACCCAAAATATACCCTGCCTGATGTCCTCTCCCACCAGTTTTATTAAAATTTAAGACTTAAAGAGAATGTAAGTATTCTTGGGAGGTGTAACACCTCAAGCTATGATTCATCACCTCCTGAATGTATTGGAGGTTTTCGTGTGATGAGGAAGGAAGAGAAAAAAAAGTAAGAAAACTGGATATCTGATGTTATGGGATGAATTGTGTACCCCCCTACCTCCCAAATTCATATGGTGAAGTCCTGGTCCCAGTACCTCAGAATGTCACCCTATTTGGAAATAGGGTCATTGCAGATGTAATTACTTAAGGTGGTGTCATTAGGGTGGACCCTAATCTAATCTAACTGGTGTTCTTATAAAAAGGAGAAATTTGGACAGAGACAGACACATACAGAGTGAGGACAAAGTGAAGACACACGGAGAACACCATCTACAAGCCAAGGAGAGAGGCTTGGAACAGATCACTCCCTCATGACCCTCAGAAGGAAACAAACCTTCCAACACCTTGATTTTGGACTTCTAGCCTCCAGAATTGTGACATGATAAATTTCTGTTGTTTAAGCCACAGAAGTTTGTGGCTTTAAGTTTGTCGCAAGTTGTTACAGCAGCCCTAGGAAACTAATATACCTGAGATAAAGAGTCACCAGAGGAAGAATATGGCCAAAGATTAGTGTCTCCAAAACAAACTCTTCCTGTTTATGCTTTTGCCTCTGTTTGTAGCTGTCTTGCTTAATAGAGTAAAACAAAATCAATAGCCCTAGTTAAATATGATCCTATAATCATAGAAATGAGGAGGGGCCTTATTATCTAGATGCAATTCAAAAATCATAATTTTTATGTTATACACATTCTAGAAGCTGATAGCTGTCCAGCAATACCACCCAAAGCAGCGATCTGAGATACTGGTAGCCAGAGTTTCATATAAAAGACAAAATAAAATAAGTTGTTTAAAATTTGGCGAAGGGATATACTTTGCAAAAGAGAAACGATTGCATACACTAGCTGTGGGAACCAGCTTCTCATGGCAAACATTTCATTTCGGCAAGCAGTGAAAGAAATCATTTGGAACTAGTTTTCCAGGGTAGCTCCACAGGAATCAAATTTCTCTGAAATTGTTGTTTGCGTTGCCAAGTCTGTCTTTAATGTTGTCTCACCACTGCTTCTACTTTCTACCCAAAGATGTCTGTTATGGTACAACACTCGGCCAAGAGTGATATGATCTCAATCACTCAGACTGCAATCTATCTGCATAAACCTGTAGACAGAGAGTTTTAGGAAAAGTTTACTAAGAGGGAAGAAAAAAAAACCCAAAAAACAAGAAAGCAAGGGATTGAGTTGTAGACTTAAAAACAAAAGAAGGTGTAAGGTATGCTATCACAAATTTCACCAGTAAAATAATCAGTGTGAAAAGCCAGAGGGAAAGCTCTTTATCTACGATAAAACCAGGCAAAAGAACTACTGTGGTAGACTTTAAGCAATTTAGTAAAAAGAAGAAAACAATATAATCAGATCAACACGCAAAGAGCAACAATTAAAATGTAATAACACCGTGTTCTTTATTTATAATGTGAAGAGCTGAGTGGAATACAGGACCAGTTATATATTCAATAGTGTGGCTAAAAAAAATGGCAAACTTGGAAGGAAGAGAGAAGTTAAGTCTTATAAAAAGAAGGAAGTGATGAGAGGTGAGAAATACACCAAAACATCTGTCTAATTTCATAACCTTAAAGCAGTTTGCAGCCTTTTTATTATACCTCCAGATGTAATTTGGTGTTTGGGGTTCAGGAAAGCAAGTTAGTCTCAATGTTCAATATATTTATACCATCGACTCCATAGGCCATAGAGTCCATTTCAGCAGGAGAGAATGAAGCCCAGTATTTAGTTTTTATGTCCACTACCACTGAAATGCAAACAAGTAAGAAGAATTCACCTAACCCTTTCCCACTATAGAATTAATCCTAATCAACTGAAGAGAAGTCTTTTCCAGCCTTTTAGCAATTACATTAAAACAAAAACAAAAGAACACCCGGAGACTCTTCCTGTTACGATCAATTTGATTTTGTTGCTCATTACAGCTTGTTGTAGAACAAAATATAAATTACTTTTTGTTGAAACAAGAAGCCAGCTCTGTTTTTCCAATTTTTTGACTTTATTCCCTTTCTCTGTCAATCTCACTCTCTCTTCTTCTCTCCCTCTCTCTTATCTGTTCCCCCAATTCACTTTCACATTTTACATTTACCAAAGTTCCCAGCATCATGGAGGACATTTTACTCAATCTCTAGACAGCACAACGTAGGATTAAAACAGATAACCAAGTAAATCACCCAGAAATAGACCCCCACAACTGTCATTTGATTTTTGACAAAGGCACCAAAGCAACACAATAGAGAAAGGAGATTCTTTTCATAAACGGTGCTGGAAAAACTGGATATTCACATTAAAAAATTAACTTAAACCACTACCTCATACCATAACAAAAATTAATTCATGACAGATCATAACTCAAAATGTAGAAGTTAAAATCACAAAGCTTTTAGAAGAAAATACAGCAGAATATCTTCAGGATGTGGGGATTAGCAAAGGCCTCTCAGTCACGTAAAAGAAATCAATAATCATAAAAGGGAAAAAAAGGTAAGTTAAGCTTCATCAGAATTTAAAACTTCTCATCAAAAGATACTATTAAGTGGGCTTCCCTGGTGGCGCAGTGGTTGAGAGTCCGCCTGCCGATGCAGGGGACGCAGGTTTGTGCCCTGGTCCAGGAAGATCCCATATGCCGCGGAGCGGCTGGGCCCGTGAGCCATGGGCCGCTGAGCCTGCGTGTCTGGAGCCTGTGCTCCGCAACGGGAGAGGCCACAACAGTGAGAGGCCTGCGTACCGCAAAAAAAAAAAAAAAAAGATACTATTAAGAAAATGAAAAGACAAGCTACAGACTGGAAGAAAATAGTCACAGAACATATATCTGGCAGAGGATATATAAAGAAGTCCTACAATTCAATAATAAAATGACAACCCCATTTTAAAAAGCAGACAAAAGACTTGAACAGACATTTCAAAAGAGGGATATACGAAAGGCCAATAAGCACACAAATAGGTGTTCATCATCATTAGTCATGAGGGAAATGCAAATTCAAATCAAAATGCAATGCCATTACACACCCACCAGGATGATAAAAGACCAACAACAATAAATGTTAGTGAAGTTGTGGAGCAGTGCTGTTTCTTACACATTCTTGGCGAAAGTGTAAAATGGCACAACTTCTTTGGAAAAAGAACCCAGCAATTCCACTTTTAGGTATTTACTCAAAAGAAACTAAAACATATGCCCATAAATCACTTGTATAAGAACAGTCACAGCAGCATTATTCAAAACAACCAGGTAAAGCCTGTAGCACAATGCTCTACAGTAGTCAGCTCTCAAGAATTATCACTATGTTTTCAAGTTCTGCTCCTCCAATTTCTTTCCTCCAGTTCTCGAGTTTTATTTATTCAGATCCATGTTTTATTATGACTACCTAAAGCTAGTCTAGAAGGAGAGGGTTTCGAGTTACTCATATGCCCAGGGAGGACTGGGTTGAGTAATCAGAAATCTCAAATATTTAGAAAGAAACAGCTAGTCAGGGCCAATTCAACTGTGTGCTTAGGTTGGATTGTCCATGTAAATGGAAATAATCTTCTTTCAAAAACGAACAGTGCAAAAACAGTATTTCTACTTAATTATCCGAATTAACTTAAAATATGAAAATAGAAATTATCCGTACGGCATATATGTATAAGAGTTTGTCCAAAGTCTGAAGTAAGTACATATCAACAAATAGTATTCTCTAGGCTGGAATATAGACATTTTTATGTTCTTTTTAAATTTCTTACATTTTCCTAAGATTCTATAATATATATGAATAATAAAAAAGTTATAAGAAATGAAAAGAGGGCTTCCCTGGTGGCGCAGTGGTTGAGAGTCCGCCTGCCGATGCAGGGGACGCGGGTTCGTGCCCCGGTCCGGGAATATTCCACATGCCGCGGAGCGGCTGGGCCCGTGAGCCATGGCCGCTGGGCCTGCGCATCCGGAGCCTGTGCTCCGCAACGGGAGAGGCCACAGCAGTGAGAGGCCTGCGTACCGCAAAAAAAAAAAAAGAAAAGAAAAGAATTTTTTGTATATAGTCTATGTTCCTTAGAACAAAAAAGTGATGGGAATCTCAGCCTCATAAGCTCCAGAGGATGTACCTCAATAACACAGAGCCAGCAAAGGTAAGGACTTGAGAGAGCAAGAGGAAACCCTACAAAAAACATCTATCTACCTGGCATTAGGGCATTTCCTCAAATTGATGATACACACACACACACACACACACGTATATAAATTATTATAGGAATTGGCTCATGCAATTATAGAGGCCGAGAAGTTCCATGATCTGCCATTTACAAGCTGGAGAACCAGAAAAGCCAGTGGCATAATTCAGTCTGAGTACAAAGGCCTGAGCACCAGGAGCATCAAAGATCAAGGGCCAGAGAGAGGATAGATGCTCCAGCTCAAGCAGAGAGGAAATTCTCCCACTCTCTGCCTCTTTGTTCTATTCAGGCACTCAATGGATTGGAAGATGCCCACCTGCATTGGTGGAGACGATCCTCTCTACTCAGTCTCCCAATTCAAACGCTAATCTCTTTGGTAAACATCCTCCCAGACACCCCCAGATATAATGTTTGGTCAGCTATCTGGGCATCCCTTACTTAGTCCAGCCAAATTGACCCATAAAATTAACCAACACAGACCTGTATCCATTTGACAAATAAGCAGTCCTCCGTGTGGTGCCCAGAAGAATGGAAAGTAGAAAAATTCTGATGTGAAACAGACTAACAGAGCCAAAAATAAACCAAAAAAAAAAGTGGGGGAAGGGGGGAACCCAGGCTTCTTGCGATCACCTGCCCTAGGCATAGGGGTCTGTGCTCATCTTCACTACCTATTGGAAATCTGCTTCTATGGTGGCAAAGGCTCGGGCACTTTCCAGCCTGGGGTTCTTCAACTCTGCACTAAGGATTGACATTACTTCCACAGGATGAAGCAGAGCCTCTGCTGGAGGTAGATGAGGATAGTGTCCCGAGTCCAGTGCCCCCCACCCCAAGCCCTAGACCACAGTCACTTTCTCCTCACTAAATGCTCACAGGGGCTGCTCACGCCTAACTCATAGTGGCTGCTCAATAAATGCTGTTTGAACGCGTGAATGAATGAATATTTGTGAGGTCCATTACAATAATTCCTTCTCTGTATTATTCCTCTCCCTTCTTTTGACAAAAATCTAACACGACCTCCAAAACCTTCTAAGTTTCAGCTCAAGGAAAGATGAGTTCTTTCCCAGCTTTCCTTCTGAGTCCCTGAGAGGAAAATGGTATGGGGCAAATAAAAAGTGAGCAGACACTTTGGTGTTGGTCAAATCTGGTTTCAAATTCTAGTTCCTCTTTTTGGAATTTCTCTGAGCTTTGTGCTTCCTCACTGACAAAATGGGAATAAACACTTCCAAGAGACAACTTTAAGAACTAGATGAGATATGTTTAAATTCTTAGAACTGTGCCCGAAATATAGTAAGTGCTCAGTAAATATAATTCTCATCCCTTAAGCTCTGGTATTTAATCCTTTCACTACCTGTCCAATATTTAAGATTGCCCCCATTTTTACATCTTAGAAAACGCAAGAAAAAAAGAGATTAAGTGTTTTACTCAAACAGACACATTTCATGACAGAGCCTTTGGGAAGTAAAATGATGAGGCTAATAAAATATATTAGCCTGTTGAAGATCATATCATATTTTAGAAACAAACAGACTTACTCAATCAGGGAGGAATAGGCTTGCACCAAAAAACACAACCAACATTACAAGGACAGTAAAACAAACAAAAGAACAACCAAATAGGTTAGTTTAAAATGAATCTAGACACTGACCTCACACCTTTCACAAAAATTAACTCAAAATGAATCATAGACCTAAATATAAAATACAAAAGAATAAAATTTCTAGAAGATAGCATAAGAGAAAATCTAGGTGACTAGATTTTGGGTATGGCAATGAATTTTCTGGTACAATACAAAAAGCACAATTGATGAAAGAAAGAAAAAAATTGGTAAGTTGGACTTCATTAAAATTAAAAACTTCTACTCTGCAAAAGACACTGTTAAAAGAATGAAAAGACAAGGCACAGGCTGGGAGAAAATATTTATAAAACTCATAGCTGATAAAGGACTTGTATCCAAAATATACAAAGAACTCTTAAAACTCATCAATAAGAAAACAACCAATCCAATAAAACATGGGCAAAAGATCTGAACAAACACCTTACCAATGATGATACATGGAAGGCAAGTAAGCATGGGAAAAGATGCTCCACATCATACGCCATTAGGGAATTGCAAATTAAAACACAACAAGATACTTCCACATACCTATCAGAATGGAGAAAATCCAAAACAGTGACATCATTGAATACTGGCAAGGATGTAGAGCAACAGGTACAGCCACTTCGGAAGACAGTTTGGCATTTCTTACGAAGCTAAACCTAGTCTTAACATATGATCCAGCAATCACACGCCTAGATATTCACCCAAATGAGTAGAAAACTTACATTCACACCAAAACCTGCACATGGATGTTTATAGCAGTTTTATTCATAATTGCCAAAACCTGGAAGCAACATACATGTCCTTTAATAGGTGACTGAATAAACAACCCATGGTATTTCCATATATTAGAATATTATTCAGCAATATAAAGAAATGAACTGTCAAGCAATGAAAAGACATGGGGGAATCTTAAATGCACATTGCTAAGTACAGGAAGCCAGTGTGAGAAGGCTTCATACTGTATGATGCCAACCATATGACATCCTGGAAAAAGCAAAACTATAGGAACAGTTTGAAAAAAATCAATGGTTTCCAGGGTTTAGGGGAAAGGGGAAGGGATGAGTAGGTGGAGCACAGGGGATTTTTAGGACAGTGAAACTATTCTCTATGATTCTGTACTGGTGGATATGTGACGTTATGTTTCTGACAAAGCCCATGAAACTGCACAACACAAAGAGTGCATCCCAATGTAAACTATGGACTTCAGTTCATAATAAGGTATCAATATTGGTTCATAAGTTATAACAAATGTACCACAGCAACACATTACTAACAGGGGAAACTGCGGGAGGCAGAGAGGGAGTATATGGGAACTCTCAGTACTTTCCGCTTAACTTTTCTGTAAACTTAAAACTGCCCCCCCCAAAATAAAGTCTAAAAATGTTTATTTTAAAGAAAGAGATAAAGATAAACCAACGAGAGGCTATAAGGTCTAATTCTTTATCTGTTTTTGCATCATTTTGATTGTTTTGTATATTTCCTCTGTCCTAAACCCTCTGTTTCTCTCTACACAACCCCCAACCTACACACATGAGGCCCACATCTCTCTGCACCTCTCCACTGGTTTTTTAATTTATTTAACACTCATTTATTGAGTAATAACTTTGTGCCAAGCACTACGATAATTGTTGGCGATATGGAAAGAGGGATAAGATCAGACTTGAGGATCTCATGGTCTAGTGACAGAGACGTGTTAATTACAGTGGAACGGGATATTAAGTGCCCTAAGTAAAGGTAAGAAAGATCTCTTGGAACCACAGTAACTCAGTACTTGGAACTCTACAAGGCATTATTAAACTATATTAAAGTCCCATCGTCTGTTTTCAGTACTGCCCTATCTTGCTTTTGCCAGTGTCTCACATTTAAAATGTCTTTTAAACGTCTCCCTCCCGTTCTTATTCTTCAGCCTTTTGCTTCTTTCTTCCTCAAGATTGCTAACTCTTGCTGATTTTCCAGTTCAGTCAAACTACCAGGCCAGTGAATGTATGTTCATCCAACATAATCACAGTGATTTTTCACCAGCAAAAAAAAAAGGAGTAATGAACTTTACTCAAGGTTCAGTGTCATTAAGCAGGGAGATTACCAACATGCAATCTCAAGACTGTATTCCAAAAGGAGGATGGTGCCGTCAGAAGTGAAATGTTGATGTGGAGTTTAGACAAAGGAGCCAGCCATTCCCCTCCCACTGCACAGCCCTGCATCAGGGACCAAGCTCCGAGGTGGAACGAGGATGGGGAGGACAGCTTTGAACAGTGAGCATCTGGTCTCAAGTTCCACATGCTGTGTCTTCCCTCTGGCAGCAGACAAGAGGGAGAAGCAGGTGCTGACAGCTTCGTGTTTTCCATATTGCCAAGGGCAGGCCATATTAAACACTCTTGTCTTGACCTTGGAGACAACCTATCATCAAGTACCTCCCACTAAACTCCTGCCTACCTCTCTACGTTCATCTTTTGCCATCATCCAGATTCCCACTTTATATTCCAGTGATACCACGTGTGGGGACTACTCTCCTCACATCCACACTATGGTGTCCTGACTTTCTGCCTCCAATCATGTTCTTCCTCCCTCCTAGAAATCACCTGCTGGGCTTCTACTCAGCCCTCAGCTCGCCAGGTTTCTATCTCCGGAGATCTTTCCTCAAGCAGTCTCCACCCCCACATAGCCTTCCTCTATATTCTCTTTGTATTAAATTAACCTGTTTCCAATTCTGATCTTCCACTAGTCCGAGCAACTTAAAGTCCGGGACTATAGCAACAGTATGTCTGTACTACTGTCTCCCTCCTTTATTGTGTAATTCATGCAATATAGCATACAGTTAAAAGTGAAAAAATTTGAGCTACCCTGCCTAGGTTTGAAACCTGACTGCCATTTACTCTGAATTTGGGGGCTATACTTAAAGTAACTGTAACCTCACTTTTCTCAGATGTGAAATGGGAATAATACTTACCTTACAGTTTTACTGAGAGATTTAAGTGGCTAGATAGATGATAGATAGATAGATGGATATTTTGAATGACACTTGACACGTAGCAAGTGCTGGTTAAGTGTTAACTATCATCATCATCAGATTTGTAGTCTTGACAAGAGGTGCTTGGTTCCCTACAATGCCAAGGATTACCATAATAATTGTTTGGATTTATCTGACTTCCAGGTTATTCAGATTCAATGGTTAATACTGATGCTTTGTGTTCTCGTCTACTGACACAAACTCTAGTCCAGAGTGGGTTGTCTCAAAGCATTTTTTATTTAAAAAGAACTAGCTATTTATAAGGGGTTGGGGGAGGGGAACCACCAAGAAGTAAAGACAAAAAAGGGGGAAAAAAAAGAAAATTGTGGTATTATTGGTAATGACCTTGGAAACATAAAAAATGTTTCTTAAAAGAATTTGTGAGCCTGTTAATTTTAGGAGATTATGTTCAAAATGCTGAATTTCTTTAGAATGACACATTTGTTGAGAAGAAAAGTACGAAGAAAAAGAAAAAAACTCAGCCAAAAAAAAAAAAAAGCTAGCCAGGGAACTGCAAGAAACTCAAGCCAATATGTAGCTTGCATCTGCTGGCAATACCCTCATCAAAGAAGGAAATAAGATACAAAACTGAAATTGCTATTCAAAGAAACTTGATAAACAAAATAATCCATTCAGTTTAACAGATGGCTGTACAGTAGTGTGTGCCATGACTAAAATATCTGACCCACCCACCTACCCGCTGGTAGTGCACCAAAAACATCAATTTAAACTGGCAACCTGAAATGTACCAAATAAAACTGGCTATAACTACAACGTCAGCAAAATTATATTCATGCTGAAAAGACTGGACATATTTCAAGTGCATCATCTAAAAAGTGTACTTCCAAATGCTCTTTCTCTCTGCTTGGCCCAGGTATATATTTTGTCCTTACAACATTTTTACCCCTAGTTCAGTTCACTGGTTCTCTAATTCTAACAACATAATCAAAGCTATGCTCAATCTAGTTCATCTCAAGAGATCTTCATGTTACCTCTACTGTGTTCCAAGCCTGTGGTAGTTGCTAGAAATATACAGTAAATGATACATTGCCCCAGATCTTGATGTTTACACTCCAGGGCTGTTTATCGGTTTAGCAATAAACCGAAGCAACACGTTGGATATATTTGAGTCTCTGTAAATCTTGAATCACTAAATGAATGATTCATGTTGACCTACTGGTCAGCACTTTCTGGACTACCATACTTCCATTAAGAACGTGCATGTCACCTAGTTTAAGGTCGCCATTATTTACTGGTCTAAAAGATTTGTTATAAGGCAAAAGAAACTTTATCACTTTGCAACCCAAATCTGATCAATAAGAAAGTTACTTCTTATCTTTAATACTTCCATATATATAACTGAATGTTTGAACAATGGCTTTTTATACTCATAGTGCCTTTCATGGGTACTGTGAATACTCCAGCGTGAAGCAATGTCATACTTCAGGAAAAACAAAACTTGAAGCACAAATGAAAAGGGTCAAAAAATTAATCACTACATTTCCCTGTTGCCTAATTTCTCGATTAACTTCTGATGGGTCTTGAGGCAATGAATAAAAATGCTCAAACATAAAGGATTTTCAAAGGAGGTGAACTTTTATTGCACAGTATTTCTGACAGCTTGTTCCTAAGCAAAGCAACTGTTGTCCCTGGGGACTCATTCAACATTCATTCGAATAGTGGAAAAAGAGACCCAGTTTGGAAGATGTTTTTCTGGAGTACAGAGGGGGACTTTGATCCTAGCTCAGATAACAGCTGCCCTCCATGAGAGGGTTTTCTGGTTGCTCTATCCCTCGGGCCAGGTGAGTCTCAGGGGAGGTGTCTAGTTGACCTCAAAGCGCAGCCAAGCAACTGATACCTGAGGGAGGGTCTTTGAGTGGGCAAGGGAGCCTGGCATCGAGTGTTATCATTCTGTCAGTCTCTCTCTTCGCTAGACACAGAGCACACAGGAAAGGGACTCCTAAAGGGAATCAAGTCTCACCTTGATTTTCCCCCCATTGTAAAATTAAAGGAAGGCAGGAAGCCAAAATACCATGATAGATTTTAGTCTCTACCATTGCATTTTCTCACTATTCTGGAATTGTAATAAAGTGTTTCCTTTCAAGTTCCTGACCCTTGGCTTTTAAATACAAAAGGAAAGGTGAATATGTATGATTAATATCTTAGAAGAAAATAAAATGTGTCATATAGTTAATAAAGTAGGCGTGGAAGAATACAAGACTACGTCACTTTGTAGAAGCCATTTTTCCCTTAGAATGAGGGGAATTTGCAAAAGACTTGGAGCATCCCCTTTAAAATGTAAGAGACTAACCTAAATATTGACACTGTGAGGTAAAATTATGTCTTTGTCATTATTTGTTGTATTTCTACTATGGAACATCAAGGGAATCACTGAAGTTAACAAAGACATAAAAAAATCATTTTAATGATAAAAATTTGATTGAAAAGATACATATCAAATAGACCTCCAGCCATCACAAAATTATCCTGCCATTCATAATTAGATATGCCTTTATCCTTCACTCATGCACTCATTTAATAAATATTTATTTAGCTTTTATTATGTGCAAGGCATTGTTTTAGACACTTTAGGGCCTAAAGATCTCAATGACAGTTCCTATACATAACAGAATGGATTAAAACTGTACATGGTAGGAAATGATAAATGTCAAAGATATGACATAAACTAGAGGACTTAACAGACCTCTCAATGACCACAAGACCCATGAGCAGTTTTGGTTCCAACTACTAATTCAATTAAAAGCTAATTTCAGGATGGTAGGATACTTAGCCACTATCCTCCTCTGTCACAAAGGGGAAAATGGGCTGCTATTGGCCCACAAAGAGACAATAGCACCCCTCACACCAGTAAGAACGGTCATCATCAAAAAGTCTACAAACAACAAATGCTGGAGAGGGTGTGGAGAAAAGGGAACCCTCCTACACTATTGATGAGAATGTAAATTGGTATAGCCAAGATGGAGAACAGTATGGAGGTTCCTTAAAAAACTAAAAGTAAAGCTACCATATGACCCAGCAATCCCACTCCAGGGCATATATCTGGAGAAAACCATAATTTGCCCCCCAATGTTCATTGTAGCACTATTTACAATAGCCAAGACATGGAAGCCACCTGAATGTCCATCAACAGAGGAATAGATAAAGAAGATGTGGTACACATATGCAATGGAATATTACTCAGCCATAAAAAATAATGTCATTTGTAGCAACTTGGGTGGACCTAGAGATTATCATACTAAGTTAAGTCAGTCAGGCACAGAAAGACAAATATCATATGATATCACTTATATGTGGAATCTAAAAAAACAAATGATACAAATGAACTTATCTATAAAACAGAAACAGACTCACAGACTTTGAAAACAAACTTATGGTTACCAAAGGTGGGGGAGGGATAAATTAGGAGTTTGGGATTAACATATACACACTGCTATATATAAAATAGATAATCAACAAGGACCTACTGTACAGCACAGGGAACTCCACTCAATATTCCGTAATAACCTATATGGGAAAAGAATCTGAAAAAGAATGGATATATGTATATGTATAACTGAATCACTTTGCTGTACACCTGAAACTAACACAGCATTGAAAATCAACTATACTCCAATATAAAATAAAAATTAAATAAAAAATCAAGCTAATTTAATGATGGTAGAGTATCTAGCCAATCTCCTCCTCTGTCACAAAGAGGAAAATGGTCTGTTATCTACCCACAGAGAGATGATAGCACCTCTCCACAGATCCATGAAGGTGAGTGAAGGCAATTTGCCTGCAGCTCTGTCTCCTCTCTTCTTCCAATCCTTATCCTCTGGTGTGAAGCACGACACTGGCTGCAGTAAGACAGCTCAGACAAGAAGAGAAAGAAAATTGCTTCTCCAGTTTTCTTTCAGCCACCTTGCATTCTTGGCTAGACCTCCCTGGCTCATCTGGAAATATATGTTCAAAGACCCATCACCTAAAGGGAAGTCTGGTGTTACATCTTGAGCTGACGATCCTCAGTGACAGCAAGAGCCAGAGGATTGATGAGGGGAAGAGTGGAGATATTTGTCTTTCCCCACAAGGAAGCCACCTTCCTTTGAGTCCTCCAAAGCTAAAAAGGTTGTTATTAATGAGAACTATAGACAAGCATTCAGGAGCAGTGTGTGTAAAACACACACATGTGTCAAAGGCACAAATTCCACATGACGGTTTTGTGTCGTAGATCAATAAGCCAGTGAAACATGCTGCCATGTGTGCTGGACACCTGCTCAATGATTCTGTTTTTCTTTAGAGGAGATTTTTAATACTTAAAATAACAAGACTAGTGGAAGAAACCCAAGTTTTCACCCTAGCATTATGTATCAATTATACCCAGATGTGTCCATTCCTTCTCCTTTTTCCTTACTCTTTTTATTGCCTGTGGAAAGATTCAATTAGGAAATCTGTTTCCTGCCTTGACTTGTTGAAGTCATCCCTGGGACTTCACTTGGACTCAATCTTTTTGTCTTTTTTTTGCGCTATGCAGGCCTCTCACCGTTGTGGCCTCTCCCGCTGCGGAGCACAGGCTCCGGACGCTCAGGCTCAGCGGCCATGGCTCACGGGCCCAGCCGCTCCGCAGCATGTGGCATCTTCCCGGACCGGGGCACGAACCCGTGTCCCCTGCATCAGCAGGCGGACTCTCAACCACTGCGCCACCAGGGAAACCCCGGCTCTTAATCTTTTTAATTTTTATCCTTTTATGAGGATTTTACTTTTTATTCCCTTTCTGATATTACCCTTCTGGAGACTTTCACTGTGAATATCTTTTAAAATCATCCCTACATCATAGTGCTTTTTTCACATATGTCCACCTACCCATTTCTGTATATCTATATATGCATGCATATCTATATAAATATGGATATACATCTATCATGCTGTGGCTGCAGTATCAGCATTACTGCATATTCTGCATGGACTCTTCTTTTAAACAGCCAACCAGAACATCTTTGATTGTTTTGAAGATATACCCTTGCCTTTTCATTATTTTCCTGTGGCAGCCTCAAGAAGTTCAGAACCACATCTGGGTAGCAAAAAATACCTCAAGTGCCACCTTCTGCCATAAAGACTTGGGAGTTGAACTATTTGAACAAGAAATCCCCTGGAATTCTTCTGTATGATATCTCCACTCATTCTTCCCTTGCCTATTTCACTGTATGATTAGCTTCTAATACTGACTAGATGAACCTTGCTATTGGTTAGCTACATATTTTAACACTGATCTTTCATAATGTAATACACATCTGTTTATCCAACTGGTATACTAGCTGCATACTGCATTAGACACCCAATTAGACCACAAGTGTCTCAAATTCTGTATCTCCCAAACTGAATGTATTGTAAAGTTTGCTCTCCTCTAGTGGATGGACATAGAGTCTGTCATACAGAGTGAAGTAAGTCAGAAAGAGAAAAACAAATACCGTATGCTAACACATATATATGGAACCTAAAAAAAAAAGTGGTTCTGATGAACCTAGGGGCAGGACAGGAATAAAGACGTAGATGTAGAGAATGGACTTGAGGACACAGGGAGGGGGAAGGGTAAGCTGGGACGAAGTGAGAGAGTGGCATGGACACACATACACTACCAAATGTAAAACAGATAGCTAGTGGGAAGCAGTCACATAGCACAGGGAGATCAACTTGGTGCTTTGTGGCCACCCAGAGGGGTGGGATAGGGAGGGTGGGAGGGAGACGCAAGAGGGAGGGGATGTGGGGATATAGGTATACATATAGCTGACTCACTTTGTTATACAGCAGAAACTAACACACCATTGTAAAGCAAGTATACTCCAATAAAGATGTTTAAAAAAAGTTTGTTCTCCTCTATTTTCCATCATAGTCAAAGGTACCACAGTCCCCCAGTCACTCCAGCCATGAACCTGGGAGTTGTCCTTAACTCTTTACATCTCTGAGGTTCCCTCACAAGTTCCATCCCCATTTACCCTCCGAAATCTAATCAGTCCTTAAGTCCTGTTGATTCCTACCTCCTAAATACCTCTCAAATCCACCCAACCTTCTATTCTCACTTCCTGAGTTCAAGATGCATGATTCCTTTCTTGGACTATTGCCGTAGCTCCATTATCTGTCATTCTGCTTCTATTTTTGCTTCATTCCATTCACACACTACATCAGAAGCATCTTTGGAAAGTGAAAATCTGATCATATTAGTTGCCTGATTAAAGCCTTTCATGACTCCCACTGCTTCAGAATAAAATGAAAACTTCTAGGCACAGCATTGGTCCTTCATGATAGATCCACCTTTATGGTCTCATCTGTCTACTACTCCACTCCCAACACACACACCCTACCTTCCAGCCATAGCAATTATTTGTTGTTACTTTTGCTATATGAACTATGGTTTAAGCTACCACTTCAACCTCTAAATTTACTACATCAGTCTGTACATACAATCTATAGACTGATGGACTTAAGAACAGTAAATTATTATTTAAGGCACATCTCATGTCCTCTGGAAGCCTATTTCTACATCTGTGCTCCTCCTTCCTCGGGCCCCACAATGGAGAATGAACCATTCTTGCCTTTGTGCCCTCAATTATGTTATGCACATACTTGTATCTAGCTCATACTACACTTTGTTTATCTCTCTGCCCTCCCTCCCTCCTCCCAATCCTGCCATCACCAGGCTGACCTTTTTAAAGATACAAAACATCTTTTATTCCTTTGGTGTTTTCATCACATCACACATTGCCTGCCTCATAGTAGGAATTCCACAATGACTATGAACATTTTTCAAAAAATATGAATACTATAAATTCAGATACAATTAAAAAAACTGTATCAAGCATAACTTAAACTTTCTTCTTGACTTGTGATTTTGTTAGTCTTATTCTAATTATCTGAATTATAAAAGTGTTTAAAATTTGGTTAAATGAGAATTTGCTATGTCTCTTTCCTAGCTGATATAATAACCATACCTTTATATAATAAACAATTTAGTGCCTCTGTGGAATAGTAAATTTGCAGGCCAATACATTCTGAGCATTCAGAAATAAACTATGTAGCACAAATTGACAACCACTGGGCAATGAATAACAAAATGTCTCAAAATTCTTCTAAAACATATACATAAGAAAACCCATCCCTTAGAACTTTGTGTTCCAAACCTGTAATAGATTATAAGCAGAAAATTAAAATGAGGGAGAGGAACTGCTACAGGCAAACCTATAAGCTACAGTAAGAAAAGACAGCTGTTAGCCAGGGAGAAGACATAAAATTTAAAAAAGTAAACCTAAAACCTCAAAAAGGAAAATTATCCAGGGCCAGTAACAGTAGGAAAAACAGTAATCTGTATCTTAACTAGCCTGTGAATATTGCTGAATTATTCTATACAGGTAGTAAATAGCATATAGAGTACAGTTATTGTTTACATTGATAACCATACTTTTTCAAACTTAGGTTCAGTATATTCTGAATAAAAATTAAAGGAATGGTGTAAAGCACTTTAGGATTTTGTCAAAATTATTAATTTTCAAAAACTATTTAAATCTTATTTACTTAAGATATTCAGAATAACCCATTCTTAAATATTTATTCAATTTGAATAATAAATAAAGGTATCATTTATTCAATACCTAAATGCTATACGTGCTGCACTTTAACAAAAGCCTATAGGATAAGTATTATTATCCCTGTTTTACAGATGAAGAAACCAAGGCCCAGAAAGTTTGGGTAAATCACCCAAGGTCACTCAGCTAGCAAGCAGCTAAGAAGAGATTTGATATAAGATACTTTCATTCTTGTTGTCAACTGAAATTAGAATGACTGAGAGTTCATAAGATTATTTATTAATAAATTGATCTGTAGAAGTTCAACTTGAGTGCCTGCCTTCAGTTCACAAATTTGTGCCACAACTGAGTTTCCTTCCACGGTGAAAAAACACTTAAAATAACTGCTTCACCAAGATAACCTCAGCAAAAGCAGAAATCATCCAGGATGAAATGTTTCTTATGTAATGCCATGCGTATCTGCTAATAGAGAACTAAGCATTTACTGAAGTAAGCTGTAAAAAGCACATGAATTTATTGCTATTTCTCACAGGCAGCCAAAAGTTGAGCAGCTTTTTAGTTAGGATATATAATAAAGTCATAATCATCTACAAACAACGATTCTTGTAAATGAAGACATACAAAACACACCAGCAAGAAACATAAAAGCCAGAACGACTGCTAGCATTGATATCTTAACAAAAACAAGAAAAACAAAAATTTGAGGTAATTTTTAATCTAAAAAATAGATTAATATGAACCTTTTAAACCGTTAGTGTAATCATTAAAACACTAGGAATGTACCTAAGAGTTATTTATTTAAGGGCTTTGTTCTTGAAAGTCATTACATTATCCAATAAAGACTAAAGAGGTTATATTCTCTAAATTATTTAGGTGTAAGAGTTAGCCTTCAGCCAGGTGTTCTGTTTATGCAGATGGCAAAATAAATTATTCAGAAATAGAAACAGGTAAAACAGATGGAAAAGCAGAGTAAACCAAGAAAGCCGTGAGCAGCTGCTTAACAGGCCCCCAGTAAAACACCCAGTTCTACAGCACGGTCCAAGTTACCCAGTTAGGAAGAGTTCTAGTTAAATACACTGTTGTCCACTTCTCAAAAACACTTCTGGGACCTTGAACTCACTCAGTGATACTGTATTTAAAATATGTCAACTGAAATTCTTTATGGAAATAAATGTCTTAACCTAAACCATGAAATATTCCTGAGAGCAGTTTTCCCACCAGATCGGAGAGTGAATTGTATTTCCAAATCACTTGACTCTTTTAAGAAAGTAATAATTCTTATACTTATGCAACAAGAACTGTATTAGGTTTCCTCCTAGCACCTTACAGAAATTGATGGAGTTGTCCATTAAGACCCCCCCCTTTTTTTAACATCTTTATTGGAGTATAATTGCTTTACAATGGTGTGTTAGTTTCTGCTTTATAGCAAAGTGAATCGGCTATATATATACATATATCCCCGTATCTCTTCCCTCTTTTTTTTGCGGTACGCGGGCATCTCACTGTTGTGGCCTCTCCCCTCTCCCGTTGCGGAGCACAGGCTCCGGACGCGCAGGCTCAGCGGCCATGGCTCAGAGGCCCAGCCGCTCCGCGGCACGTGGGATCTTCCCGGACCGGGGCACAAACCCGTGTCCCCTGCATCGGCAGGCGGACTCTCAACCACTGCGCCACCAGGGAAGCCCCCTCTCTTCCCTCTTGCGTCTCCCTCCCTCCCACCCTCCTTATCCCACCCCTCTAGGTGGTCACAAAGCACTGAGCTGATCTCCCTGTGCTATGCGGCTGCTTCCCACTAGCTATTTTATATTTGGTAGTGTATATATGTCCATGCCACTCTCTCACTCTGTCCCAGCTTACCCTTCCCCCTCCCAGTATCCTCAAGTCCATTCTCTAGTAGGTAAGACCCCCTTTTGACAGCAAATTTCTGCCTCTTACTTCACTGATTCACTGCCTATGGTAAAGTTGCCAGAAAGACCTACTTTTTGGTAAATTCTGCAACTAGAAGAGTTTTATAGCCGCATATCATCATCATAGCATGGTGATATGCTGAAGAAATTCTGGAAAGTAACCTGTTTACAGAAATGGGCCATTAAGGGAAAAAATGTTCAGAGCTCTATATATACCTGTCTTCATTCAGCTCATTTAATAAGGCAAACAGAGACTACCCATTTAAGGGAGGAGGTCCGTTCAAGCACAGGCATGTTAACTTCTCTAACATCAGTGTTTTTACTGACCAAACGAGAACGTCAGACTATCAGCAAGATCCCTTGAGCTCTTGTACCCTGCAAGTCTATATGAATTTAGGGGAGGGAAGAAAACAGCAGTGAAAGCAAATGAAATCCACAAGCAAAAATCCACAAGGAAAACTACGGTATAAGCTAAAGATTCAACCTTCTAAATGGTTTCTATGATTTCGGTGTTTGGTATATAGTGTGAAAGCTAACCATTCAAATATTTGAATTGTTCACTTTCCACTGAAACCATTTGCTATTTTGTATATACTGCCTAAAAAACTCGTGAACCAGTTTCGAAAAAGCATGTCTAAATAGCCCACTGAAATACTTCACAGGTTAGATACTGAAGACGCTGTCTTTATTGACATTGCCATTTTGTCTAAATATTACCATTAACCCGGGCTCTTGTCCTGGCATTATCCAAATTGAATTTGCTTGATTTCATTCACTCAGAGAATAGTTTACTTTTCCCACATGGCCACATTGTGAAAGGGAATTCATGGTCTAGTAGGGAAGACAAATATGTAAGCAAATAATTACAACTCAGTGGAAGGGGCTATGATTACTATGCTGGCTTCTCAATATTGGCCTTGGCCCCATTTCACCTATTTTGCCCTTTATTTAATATTCTTTCTTTAAGTGAAGTTGCTATCATAACCTAAGATGTTTATGTAAAAAGTACATTTTATAACATCTCTATAAATGGAAAATCAGCAAACTTTGTCAATAACAGATAGCAGCTCATAAAAAATAAATACATAAACACTAAAGTAGATATATTTGTTAGTGAACTACCTAAAAACCCCCTTGTATACCATAGGTGGAATACATAGTATAGAAGTAGTAGTTTTATTGGTCATGCTAAGA
Organism: Aethalodelphis obliquidens; assembly: GCF_003676395.1. Taxonomy (NCBI): domain Eukaryota; kingdom Metazoa; phylum Chordata; class Mammalia; order Artiodactyla; family Delphinidae; genus Aethalodelphis; species Aethalodelphis obliquidens. Next base: position 84,448,654 of record NW_020837945.1, on the reverse strand, counting down.
ATCCTGGGCTTTCTCTTAAAGGATTCTTTTTTACATTTAACAAGTGTGTACTGAGCACCTATTACGTGCCAGGAACTATTCTCTGATGGTGATCACAATCTATGTAGAGACTTTAAATAGTACAATGACAGAAACTGTTTTGCACTCTAGAAAGTTTAGTTTTTAATTTAGTTTGGAAGATTAACTGAAAGGGCACTGAGACTATGAGAGTAGGGGTTAAGACCCAAATGATGACTATAATAATTGACATAGAGATGATGAGAGTCACTTCAATGCACGTGCAGGAGGACAAGCCAACAGGACTTGGGGATTATTGGGTTGTGGGGAGTACAGGAGAGGACTGTGTCAAGGATGATAGCCAGGTTTCTGTCCTGGGTAACTGAGTACAGTTAGGTATCACGTTCCTGGATTCATCTGGTACCTGGCATGTTTAGTGGATCATTAAAGGTCCTTATCGCCACCTTAGAGATTTACTGATGAGACATTATGGTATCAGTTTCATTATGTACTTCTATAAGGGTAAGCTTACAAAAATAACTGTATAGATATTGACATGTTGAGGCAGGGAGATAAATTGAGCCAAGTGACTTAAGACATGAAATAGACCCCAAACTGCATTTTGCCTTTCTGAAAAGTTGAATTCACTCACAGACTTTGTACAAGGGCAGTCTAAGACGGCCTCAGAAAATAAAAATCCAAGGCTCTGAAAAAATAATGTGGTCCTTGAGTCGCTCATTCCCCTTTAAAAACAAGCAAACAAACAGATGAGAACTGTTGTAAATGATGAGGAACAGATGGCAAAATTGTTGATAGCCCGATAATGTCCCTGGAAACATGTCCCCATCCTTCAGGTGTGGCCTCCACTTCTTCTGCCTCAGTCAATAATGAATGTTTCTGATGAAGCAAGCAAAGGTATAAAGATACCTAATTATTACTCAGAACAGAGATGTCAGTCAGCACAGCAAGAACAGCCACATTGACCTTCTGTCAACAGGAAAAGGATCCTGTTACAGTTGCTCTTTGCTGCATGATCCAACAGGTTATTACAGCCATTCTTTAGAGTAAAAGCAAACAAGTCAAATACATAGTCGCTTTCAGTAAACTGACATATATTATGGGACACCCTATGCATACTCTTAAGGTAATTACTTTCATCATTACAAAACTATCATTTAATCTTCTAGTTAGGGCATATTGAAAGTTGGAAATTTATGGATATGATTGATAAAGTTGCTTTGGGGTGTCTGAAACCCAAAAACACTTAGATGTCTAACTATTTAGGATCTTGGAATTTTTTAAACACTTTTTCTGTAGAGATGAAATCCAGAAAGAATAAATGACAGGCATAACTAGAAAGTGGCAAGAGTTGGATGGAAAACCCAGACGTGCTGATTTCTAATCCATCCCATACTAACAAGAAGCAGTTTTCCTGAATATCTCCCAGGCATACATCCAGCTTTTAGCAATTAAATTCAAACATACGTCTACTCTTTAGGAAAACCAGCACCTATATCCCAGCCCCAGGCAGCCATCTTTCACAGGTGGCTTCAATAGCATTGTTGAGAAAACAGCTCAAAGTGCCAAAGACATTGATGCAAGATCCAAAGCATCATTTTTACATAGGAAGCACAATGCATTCGGGTTTTTTTAAATGTATCTATTAATTTCTCTAGTGAGTTCTTAGAATTTCACTGTAACAAAATAGACACTTCACCATTAATAAAAGAACGATTTTCAAGCAAATCTTTGATCCAGGAAAATCATTCTCGTTCTATGAAAGAGCTACTGTGCATACGTTTACAAAAATGAGGCTAACATTTAAACACTTCTTCAGAGAATCTCACTTGAGAAAGGGTGGCTCATAATGGCTCATCAAAGAAATGTTGCCTCTCAGAATTGCTTTTTAAAGAAAGCTAAACACAGATCCCACCAACTTTTCAATGCTGACATAATTCAGAAACTTTTCTTTTGCAGAAGACTCAGAAGCTCTAGCTTTACAGTGCCTGAGGCTAAGGAGCAGGAGTTGGGAAATGAAATGTATTTAGATATTTCTATGAGCAAGAAGAGAAACACCCCGAACTACTCAACAGATTTTTTTTTTTAATACTTGAAAATATGTATGGTATATATAGCATTACCATCTCAAATTTAATATCACAGTCCTGTGACACTCCCTGACTACGTCAGACAACGGAAAAAGCTATGCTGGTTGTGTCTGTTTGTTCTGCTTAATGGAAGTATGAGAGCCCACTATGTGCTACCCAGTACTGAGAGAATGAGTGGAGGATGGAAGGAAATGATATAGAAATAAATACAACAGGGTCACCAATTCCCAAAGACTCTAAAATGTAATAGAAACGACGTAAAAGCAAATAATAGAAAGAGATGCTGAACATGAAAGTATTTGCATTCTGTTCTGGAAGTGTGTTAGTGAATCCTGTCTCAGTCTGAAGTAAAGAAGGAAGTAATTTTGAAATCCTCTTTATGTGCAATAACTCATCTGTTCAATCATTTTATCATTCATTCAGCAAATGTTTACTGAGGATCCACTGCAAGAACAAAGCAAAATCCATGGCCCCACAAAGCTTCATTCTAGGGAGAGAAGACAGACAATAAGCAAACACAAATAAATATATGTTTTGGTAACAGTACTATGAAAAATGTTAATAGGTTATGTAGAACAGAGTTTGCAAGGGGGCAGAGGTTATAAGAAGAATTAAGTATGCTACTACATAAAGGGTGTACGAGCAGACCTTGCTGATGAGATCTGAGCTGAAAGGAGAAAGTATTGAGGGAGCGAGTCATGTGAGTATCTAGGGAAAGCGTGTTCAACACCACAAGCACAAAGGCCCAGAGACACACCAGGGAGGCCTACGCGGCTGCAGCAGACTGAGCAAAGAGCAGAGCAGTAGAGGATGAGGTCAAAGAAGTAACTGAAAAAATAGATGCAGGTTTTGGATATCATCTCCAGCAAGAGTCACTAACTAATATTAAGCCATATATATTTATATGTACCTCCATTATGTCTAATAGGAAAACAGCAGGTGATAAAATCACAGAGGATAATTTCTTATAATTAATATCATTGCAAGACTAAAATATATGGAAGGTTGAAAAACACCTTCTATATGCATCTCCATTCACTCCGATGCAGCAGGATTGCCCTGGGGAGAAGGGAATGAAGGAAAAAACTAAATAATAACAACAAATCTTGTATATGTCCATTCACAACTATTACGTTACTAGCTCCTTCCTTGAAGAGCTGAAATTTTCCCTGCAGTTAAAAGATGTTCCTGTCTTCTTTATCAATCTTTGTAATCAGATAAGTAAGGAAGATTACAAGTGTCACGTCCCAACCCTGGGGCAGTATCAGACTGAGTAAAAAGCTGCTTTCTTTGCTGTAGCTTGCCATATGCATTTTCACATCATGAGGTTCTTTACTGCTTGAAAAATTAACGCTGGTGAATCCCCTTAATTGGCCCTGACTGGCTGAACTCGGGAAAGGTGCCAATTATACAGTCTTCCTGATTTCCAGGGTTTATAGGGTACACATTGTCTGAGAGATAGTGACATTATTTTCTGATTTACTTTACAGGTTTATACCACTAAGCAATAAAACTTCTCAAGAGTATTTTAATTAACAGATCTTTGATTCATTAGGCTGTGATGGTTCAGAATAAAAAAAAAATTGAAGGACACATTAAGCAGGAATGGGAAATGTAGAAGAAATACTGTTACTGGCTGGGAAAGAGAAAACCCAAATTCTGGTTATCTCACTGCAAAATTGGGCATGATGGTGATGATGCTGAACAATTATTTACAAGGATTCCTCCAGATTCAAGATTCCAAAAGATGTGCTAGCCACTGGTGAACTTTTGCTCAAATGTCCAGGTCTGCCATTCATCTACAGCTTTCTCATTAAGCAATGCTGAACTGTTTTGCTGAGTCCCTGTTCTAGCATTTCTGAAGAATATTCCAGTTATGTGGTAGTGCCATTTATCAGGGAAAAGATATCATAGTAAGTTGCCATTACCTACCTAGAGACTTTTCTTTCAAATTATTTCCTAAAACGGGTGTGTGCTTCTCCCTATCTTTGGGGAGGGGGACATACAAAAATAAGGCTAAGATTTTAATTTTTTATTCCTCCAAATGTAAATAGAGACATCTTTGTATCTCTGTAACCATTCTCTAAACCATTTTCATTATTTCGACAATTTAATTTCAACATGTGTTCAGCTGCAACTGCTCCAAGTTCTCAGTGCCCTACTCTCTGACATTACACACAGCTTAGCCTTACTGGAGTAAATGTGTACGGCCACAGGTAGGTTTAATACTCTTGCTAATACTCCCTGAAACCACAGCTGTCTCCAACAAACTTCCACCCCCTTGGCTTCACAGTGTACCAGTACAGTGAAGTCAACCCTGTAATCCCAGTGAAATGGCAGATTTTTTTGCTATTTTTTTAATTGACTTTGAAGAATAGTTTGTATGTTCTAAGTGGATAGTTGTGCGCTTTTTTTTTCCTATTCTTAATAGTTTCTCACTTTATTGCTTTGTGCTCAGGGAATACGGTCTGATTTCAGCTTTCTGCAATCAGCTGAGATCTTCTTTACAGACTAATAATACATGGTTAATTTTCTGTGCTATATGTGTTTGACAAGACAGTATATTCACTGTTTTTTGGATGTAAAGTTAAATATTAAACATGTTAATAATGTTATTTACAACTCTAGCTCCTTTCTTGTTTTTGTCTAATTGTTCTGTTATTTTCCAGGGAGTTGTCTCCCACTGTGATTGCAGCTCGATCATTTTCCTTTGTACTTTTAACTATTTTTGATTTATATACTTCAAAGCTATGTTGTTAGATACATAATGTTCAAGACTGTTGTATATTGTTGATTTTTCCTTTCCTCAATGTGAAATACCCTTCTTTATCCCTTTTGATGCTTTTTTCTTGGACTCTATTTTGTCTTATGTTAATTTAATAATACTTAAACTTTATTTTAGTTAGCATTAACCTGGTATGTATTTCTTGCCCTTGATTTTAAATTTACTTAAGTAATTTGTTTTGGATATCTCTTATAAATAAAATATAGTTGGGGTTTTTTTAACCCAAGCTGAGAGTCTTTTAGCAGTAGAAATACATTTATTGTGATTACTTATAAACTAGAATTTCTTCTTGCCATCATAACTTATATTTTCTGTTTGTCACTGATTGTATTTTTCATCATATTCTCCTTTTGTTCTGTTGATTAAGGGTAGAATAGAATTATTGTACTAATTTGGGAATAGAAAGAATCGTTCTATTTTCTATATGGCTTGAAGGTTATGCATTCAATTTTTCCAGTTGTTACCCTTAGATTTCCAACACATATATTGAAGGTATATTTTCTACCAGTGGGAAGATTCAATTAGCAATGAGATCCCTTAACATACTTTCCTAATGCTATTCATCTCATCTATTGAGTTTTTGAATGTAATATCAATTTTAAAAAAGTATTTTATTTTTTTAATTGGTGATACACACACATAGGAAAAAAAAAATCAGAAAGTACAAAAAGGGTTACCATCAAATATAAATCTCTCTTACATCCCTGTCCGCTAGCCTTCCAGTTCGCTTCCCCAGAGACAACAGCTGGTCCTAATTTCTTGTGTATCCTCCCAGAGACAGTTTGTGTGTATGCAGCCTTGGAGTCAGGCTTTTTTTTAAACACAATAGTATCATACTCCATACGCTATTCTGCTTTTGTGTTATGTTTATTTAGTTTGCTTTTGTTTTACTTAGCAATATATTTTTTATATCTTTTAATATAAATACATATGGAGCCATTTCATTTTTCCACTAATTTTTCTTGATTTTCTTTTTTAAAAAAATTAAAGAGATAATATATTCATTGAAGAAGCGACATATTAATATTACTCCTTTTTTAAAACTAAGATGTACAGTGTAAACTCTCTAGCTCTTATTCCCCTTTTGCCCAGTTTCCAGCACCAAACCAGTAACCCCTATTTCTATTTTCTTGCAATGTTCCAGAGTTTTTCTGTATAAGTACAATACAAATGCATATATTTTCCTCCTCCTTATTCACAAAAGATAGCATAACATATACTTGCCTTTTCACTTAATTTATCTGAAGAGAACTTTCAGTATCTTACCCATAGAGTTTCTACATTAATTTTTACAATGGAATGGTACTTCATCATTTGCATGTACCATACTTAATCAGTCTATTAATGGACATTTGGCTTAATTCTAACTCTTGGCAATCACAAGAAATGTTTCAATAAATAGCCTCTTTAATATATTATTTCATTCACTTTGCAAATCTTATCTGTGCAAGTACATCACTTATATGCAAGAATATTTGTAGGATAACTTCCCAAATGCAGAATCATACTCTCTTTTAAATACATGGTTTTTCCTTGTATGGATTGCTATAATTCATTTAACCAATTTCCTACTGGTAGATATTTTGATTGTTTCCAATATTGTGCTAATCAAAAAAAATCTGCAATTGATATCTTTACATACACATGAGTAAAATTTCATTTTATACATGCATATCTGTAAGCCAACTTCCTGGAGTCAAGGGCATTTTATAACTTGACATGTATTGCCTAACTGTCTTAATTTTTCTTCATACACACTGGACTGATATTACTCTCACCAGCAATGTAGGGGGATTTATCTTCTCACACTTTCACCAAATCAGTGTGTTAGCAAAGCATTCAAACTTTACTATTTTACAGGCAAAAATGTTATCTAATTGTATTTTTAGTTTCCATTTTTCTTACCATGAGTGGGGTGGAGTATATTGTCAAATATTTAAGAACCATTTATATCCTCTTATTCTTGCCCATTTTCCTATTGTATTGTTGGGTTTTTATTGATTTATATTAACTCTTCATATATTGAGGATTTTATAGTCTTTTGTGACAAATATTTAATCTCCAAAATCTCTAGCTGTTTATTTTTTATGGATGCAATAATCTCTTGGAATTCTCTGATATTAATTTTACTTATTCTAAATTCTTCTGTTCATTCTATTACTCCAAGAATGGGGGCTGTTTTTGAAAATCCCTGTACACCTGCTTGCTGTGTTTACTCTAACCCAGCCTCAGTGATTATGGGGGAAAGATAGGGCCTACTGGTATCCTGTTTTCTGGGTGTGGAGACTCCCCAGCCTTCCTGGGGATAGAGGAGCAACTGCTTGGGGCAATACCCTGCCCCTTCTGGCTCCAGAGCCCTCTCCCTTTAGCCTGTGGCCAGGCTCAGCTCCTGCCCACAATCTGTACAGGTGGGAGAGAGAAGGGGGAGGGACTGCTGTGCAGCAGCAGCAGGGGCTGCCAATTACACACCCTGAGGTGTGCCTGGGGACCTTCCGTTCTCCTTAACAACTGACTCTGAGCTTGGCTTTCCCCAGCATTGTTGGGATAAGTACTGTTTTGTGCATGTTTTGGGCCATATTTTCTGCCAAATATCTCCTATGATCTGATCTTATGTAACTGGTTTGGTTTTTTGTTTGTGGGTTTATTTGTTTTAATAGTTAGGAATTCCTCAAGATTTCTGGTTTGCTATTAGCACTCTTTTTACAGCACGGTTACTGATTTTTCACTCTCAAATATTGTTTCTGTCATTTTTCGGCATTTTTGGCCACAAGAAAGGTGTACGCTTAGGATACTATCTTGATCTAATCTTCCCAAATTACTCTGAAAACCCAAAAGGTAGGAACAGTACCTACCTTTTCAATTGCACAGCTTTGTTCACTGTGGGCCTCTTGAAGTCAGGCATGAAAAACTATGTAACTTGGTAGTTCTCTAGCATGTTGTCTGGCTCATAAGACAATTCAATGAGTGTTTATTGTATGAGGAAAGGAAGGAAAGAAGGAAGGAAGAAAAGAAGGGGAAAAAGGAATTGTAAGAATTATCTCTATTAACACCAATTCAACATGTTTTTATTGAATATAGTACTACATGCCAGGCACTGCTAGGCGTGACCATTACAGAAATGAATAAAACATTCTCCTTGCCCCCCTAAAGTGCGTATGTGTGGGCAAGAGCGATAGAAAAGGATAGAAGTATGCTTCCTAAAGTCCAAAAGTTAATATCCTAACAGAAACCCTAATACATTGTAGCCTAATACCGGCTTTAGAGGGGAGCAGAGAATTACTTGTTAACGGACTATTTCAAGGTGACTAAAACTAGAGGTGGAGGAGGAGAAGAGAGAGGTCTAAACCAATGTTTTACTATCCACACAGAAAAGTTTTTGCAGATGTATCTCCACCCCTTCCATATACTCACAGTCATAAAAACAAGCAATAACTGCGTATTTTTAAAAGATGGTGTAAACGTAAGTTTCTTGGAAATACAAATGACAGATAAAATTATTGCTTGCAAAACTCATTTCAAACATTAAAATAAATTACCTTTTGAACTTTGTTAAAAGTAAATTTTGCTTCCAGAATACATTAGGCTTGATGCATTGCAGTTGCTAGGAATGTGGCTCAATATGAGCAGGAGAGAGGTTTGCGTCTCTCAGGAGTGCTCAACTCTCATAATCTCAATAGCTCACTTCTGCCCTCCAGCATGAATACTCCAGGGCAAACAGCTCTCATGGGCTGAGCCTGATACAAAGAGCAGGGCCAGGATCCCCACAACCAGGATCCTAGGGAGAAAACAGAGAGGCCAAGGGGAGAGAGACTGCTGTGCTTCCATCTGAGGTTGACCCTACGATCTGAAGGGTGACATAATACACTAAACCCTAAAAGAATGTTTTCCAACATCCTCTGAATCTTGCCTTTTCATACGCCAGGGCATGTAAGATTGGGTTCTTTTGATAAATAAGCACACCTACATGCCCATACAGATATGGTAGAGCCCAGTGGTGAGGTAGCATTACAGTTATCCAGCACGTGGGCCATCTTTTTGTAGGATGGTATGAGATGAGAACGTAGAGACACCATCTGTAGGTAGTGGTCAAGAGGGCCAGCCCTAGAGACAAATGCCTTGGACAGTATAATCAAGTTGCTTGACCTCTTTTTGCCTCAGCTTCTTAGCCTACGACATGGAAGTATCGATGGCAATTTAGCTCTTATATTTAGTTGTAGTAAGGATTAAACAAAATCATATACTAAAACTCTCAGCATAGTTCTTGACATACAACATATACTCAAAATTATTACCTTTTTGTTATAATTAATCTCTTCATACCACCTAGTTGCAATATGTTAAATCAGCCATTCTTAAAGTATGGTCTGGGGGATAGCAGAAGGTTCTGAAACCCTCTTAGAGGGTTCACAAGGTGAAAATGATTTTTACACAAATATTATTTCCATAATGGTAATAAATACATGATTTGCCTTTTTACTCTCCTTCTTTCATGAGTGTACAGTGGAGTTTTCCAGAGGTTGTGCGGCATGTGATACCACGATAGATTAAATGCAAAAGTAGATGTGAATATCCAGCTATCTTCTGTGAAAACAGACATTAAAGATTTTTGCAAAAATGTAGAACAATGCAGCCCTTCTCACTGTATGTTTTTGTTTCGGAAAAAAATATACTAATTTTTCATAAAAATATGTTAGCATTCAATGAGTTTATTATTGTTATTTTAAATAAATTAATACATAGATATTTTATAAATTTCTTAGTTTAAATCTCTAATTTAGTAAATATAAATATATAAAATACACATAAATAAAAGTTCTTTAGATGTCTCAATAACTTTTAAGAGTATAAAAAGGGGTCCTGGGGTAGCTTCCCTGGTGGCGCAGTGGTTGAGAGTCCGCCTGCCGATGCAGGGGACACGGGTTCGTGCCCAGGTCCGGGAAGATCCCACATGCCGTGGAGCAGCTGGGCCCGTGAGCCATGGCTGCTGAGCCTGCGCGTCCCGAGCCTGTGCTCCACAACGGGAGAGGCCACAACAGTGAGAGGCCCGTGTACCGCACAAAAAAAAAAAAAAAAAAAAAAAAGGGGGTCCTGGGACCAAAACATTTCAAAATTTCTGTCTTAAATCACATGGGTAATCACTAGGATAATTTCTTTTTTATCTACTTATAATGATTTTTAATATAGATATTTTTATTTACAAAGGGGTAGGGAAAATTTAGAGTATAAAAGTAACTAAAGAGGGACTTCCCTGGTGGTCCAGTGGTTAAGACTCCATGTTCCCAATTCAGGGGACCTGGGTTTGATCCCTGGTCAGGGAACTAGATCCCGCATGCCACAACCAAGAGCCCACATGCCGCAACTAAAAAAATCCTGTGTGTCACAACTATGACCCGTGCAGCCTAATTAATTAATTAATTTAAAAAAATAACTAAAGAGAAGGATTAAACGTACTATGTAGCCATTATTAATATTTTGGTGTATATCCCTCTGGTGTTTAGTCCATTCATATATCATGCATATAGAATTAAACTGGTATGATATGATACATAATGTTTTGAAACTTTTTTCCTTAAAATATATCATAACACCTATACATATCATTAACTATGCTACAGTAGCCTTTATAAGGACTACATTATCATTTATTTCATTAAGCTCTTATTTTTAGACATTTATGTTGCTTACATTTCTTCATGTTATAAACACGATTATAGTGAGCCCTTTTTATAATACTTGATTACTTCTTAGAATAAATTCCTGGAAGGACTTTGTTGTGTCAAGGGTATGCATATTTTAAGGCAATGTACTCCCAAACTGCTCTTCAGAAATATCATGCCAGCATATGTTAGCAGCTTACATTTGACTCTCTTGTTATTAGGCATTATTTCATATCTTTGCTAATCTGATAGCTTGAAAGCGGTATTTTATTGTTATAATTTACATTTACTTGATTACTAGTATGTTTGACTATTTTCTCATATGTATTTTGGCTTTTTATATTGGCTTATATATTCAGTTCCACAAGATAAGGTAAGATAGCATAGGATAGGTGGGGTAGAGCAGAATAGGAAGAGTCGGGTAGGATAGGATAGACTAGGATAGAGCCACCTGACACCCTCACAAAAAATAGTATCCACAGAGTGCTCGATGAGTGTGGGCTGAAGCAACAGACCCATCAGGCAGCGGGCTTGTCTAAAGTCGGGCTGGGATGCATCATAATTCCAGGATGTATGCCCTCTTCTTCCCTCTCTCCTAGACCCCTTCCATCCACTATCTGGGGCTAAAGTAAGTGAGGTGAGACCCTTGGGGAAGATGCTGGAAAGCACTGAGCAGAGCAACAGTCCCCAGCTAGGGACTCAGGCCAGTGAAGGACTCCAACAGGAAGAGAAACCCATGCTCATTGCATAGCTCAGTCCATGCAATGGGGGCAAAAGAATCCTATGAGGCCAGCCTCACGTCTCATACCAAGTCAGCAAGACTAAGCTCCTAAATCCTCCCTGTCCTCTATAGGAAGGGCAAAGGAAGTAAGTTAGACCAAGGCTGTAGCTGAGAGGAGCTGAAGAAGGGATAGGCCAACTGAATACCAGCTGCTTCTAATGGCTTTTAGGGCCACTAACCTCATTCTGCCCCTGAAACTCCAGGCAGAATCCTGCACACAATGGGGCCTGCAAATATTAGCTGAACGAAAAAAATGAGTAAATAAATAAATAGATGAAATTTGGAAACCCCATGAAACCAAGTAACAAATGATCAGTATTCTTAAGAATTTTTGTTAACTCTTCAAAATAAAGATTTTTTTTAACTAAAAATAATAGGAAAAATAAAATCTTTACCTCCATTTATGTCAATGATCATTGCATCTATTTAAAGTTTCCTACCAGGAATCCTAACAAATATTTAAGCTGTTCTGATCTACCTTGCCAGTTGGTACTTAGGGGGAATTAAGCAGTGGATTAAAAGAATGGTTACTTCGGAAGCTTTGAAGTCTACTGTTTTAGGCTGCATGATCACAGGAATGTCTCATCCACTTCCCTTTCTCCTTTCGTTTCTAATCTTTTGTTAAAGAAAAGTAGCTATAAACACACCAACCTATGCTGCTATGATTTTCTTAGTTAACACTGTAGTTAAGGTTACATACAGACTTTTATTGTAATCCCTCATCTTCACTAGTTCCCAAGGTTTTGAACACATCCCTTCAGCCTAAAGCTCTCCAGGCTTTGTTCCTTATTCAGATAAACTTTAAGCTCAGTCTGTTCAGCTGCTTCTGAGGAGAGAGAAAACAAGAGGTGTAATGTTTTGCTCATGAGTGTTATAAAGGCTAACTTACAAAAGTTGACATATTCATCATGGCTACTTGTTACTTGGGAAAGACATCATCATCCAGGAAATTGGCAAGAAATCAAAAGACCAGGAGAGAATAATCAGGTGATGTCTAAAAGCCAATCTGGCTCTTTTAATTGAACCTATGCAGATATCTTCACAATTTCAATATGTCTGAAAAACAGCCTATTAATAGGTGGGTATCTCATATACTAGAATTTTCTACCCAAAGGATGAATTGTTAAATTCATTAAACTGTTAAATTGTTAAATATGAGCTTTTTATGCACTTGAGGGTTTAACTTTTGTGGACAGATAATACTATTTTGTAGTTTACTTTGGTTTAAAAATTAATATTCAATTCACTATGTCTACAAAAACAAAACTTCCTTGGGCTTTTATGTTTACTACACAAAACTTATAAGCCTAACACATTTCAGCAAACATTTTAAAAATCCTTAGATTAGTATTTGGTCCCATTTACAGACGTAATTAAATACCTTACAATATTCTTAACTGTAAATCTGATATATCAAATTTCACTTTTAAGTATAATTTTTGACTCAATAACCCTTCCAAAGTACTTAAGTCATGTAAATGTCATAAATTAAATTTTTAACTTAAAAATCTTATCTAAACCAATTATTCAATTCTATATTTAAAATTTGAATCATAAGCCTGGCATTTATTCTAATAAACCAAATTCTCTTAAACAAATTACAAATGCTTAAAATACCAAACATGCAAAAGTTTGATCACAAGCAGCTCACACTCATATGGAAAGAATAGCAGTACACATTTACGGTCTTGTCATAGGGTTCCATGTTAACCTTCCTCTTCTCTGCTACAATGTAGTCCAGAATAACTTTGATCATCTTGATATTCCATACAACACACTAGTTCACTTTCTTAATGAGGTCATACTAATTGGACTGGTGAGCTGGTAGTGTCAAGTACTCTGGATGTCCTAATTAGAAACATGCATACCACAGGGTAGGAGATAAACCCTTTTATAAAGATTCAGGGGACTGACACATCAATAACCTTTTTATGATAAATAAAAAATGTTTTTCCAAAGTTTCATTAGGAAAATTTTCAAACCTATAGAAAATCTGAAATAATTTTACAGCAAACTTCTGACATCTAGATTCTATTATAAAATTAACATCCTACTATACTTGCTTTATCATATTTAATAAAGTATTTAGGAGTTCAATAATCCAGGGCATGTCAGGATATTTCAAAAAAAAAAGGACAATGGTTGCATCTTGCATCCCCTACCACAAAAGAAAAAACAGTGTTTAGTGACCCATTTTGAATTCTGGTGGCAGCATATACTGCTCATAGGACTACCACTCTGATTTAGTTGTTGGACAATGTGAAAGGCTGACATTTCTGATGGAGCCCAAAGTAGAAAGAAGGCTCAGCAGCAGATCCAGTCTGTGCTGCAAGCTGCTCTACCCTCCAGACTATATAGCCCAACAGATTCAATGGCACAAGTATTCCATGAGGAATACATGGATCCACAGTGAATACAGGTGTGGGATCCCTGGAAAATGACAATTCAAAAGCTACAGTAGAGAGACTTCAGATTTTGGAGCAAGACTCCTGTCTTCTATGGCAGAAACTACATGCTCTTTGCAAAGCAGTCCCTGGCTGCTACTAAGCCCTAGTAGAAACTAAATGCCTGACCAAATGGCCGTGTGAATGTTGCAACCCATCTTGAATTGGTATTTTCAGATCTACCAAATTATAAGGTCAGACATGTGCGGCAGCCATCCATCGTACTACAGAAATGGTACAAAATCAGGACCAAGCAAAGTCAGAGGATACAAAAAGCTACATGAAGAGGACTTCTGACTCTCACACCACTTACTTCTGCTGTACCAATGCCTAACCCTCAATTCACACCTAACATCTTGCTGAAGGGATGGGAAGTATTCCTAAAGCCAGCTGATGCAGGAGGAAAAAGCTTGGGCCTAAGTTCACAGCTGAGTCATCACAATACATTAGTACAAACTTAAAATAGTAGCTTGAGAAGAACATGCATGGACTCCTGATTATTGGCAACTAGCCTGGCTGGTTGGTCAGGGTCTGGAAGGAATAAGTTTGAAAGATCAAAGAGAAAACAAGAGTTGGAAGAAGAATATAATGGACCCACTGGAGCAGGTACAAAGTAGGCACAGATATTCTACTGCCCACCAGAGAGCATCCAAGTCAGGGGAGACACTCAACAACAAGGATGATTCATCCTGTGGGTGTCATCCAGCTTCTCTCCTCTACCACCCCTATGACTGCACAGTGGGGCCAAGAATGGAGTCACCATGGTGGCAGGACTAGAGGCTATGCATCAGCTCAATGGTATGGACTTCCACTCACCAAGGCAGATCTAGCTGCTGCTACTGAACACCCAACCTGCCAAAGTGTTAACAACCTGATACAAAGCCCATGATAAAGAAGAAAAGCTTGAGATCAGCCAAACATTTGGTGGCAGAATGATTACATCAGACCCCTTCCACCCTGGAGCAGGCAGTGATTCAACATCACTGTAGTTGATACTTACTCACGAATGGCTTTGATTTCCCTATCCGCCATGTCTCTGCCAGCACCACCATTCATGGGCATATAGAAGGCTCAATGTACTGTCATGGGATTCCTGCATAATATCACTTAAAACCAAGGGACGTATTTTACAGGAAAGGGTATGCAAAAATCAATGCGTGACCAAGGGATCTATTACTTCTACCACATAGTCCATCACCTGGAAGCAGCCAGCCTACTAAAACAATGGAATTATTTACTAAAGGCTCAACTAAAGTGCTAACTCAAGACAAAGACCTCAGTGGATTTGGGACACTGCCCAACAAAACGAAGTGGACAAACAGCTGTGACGTGCCCCCCAATAACTAGAATAAACAGGTCTAGACACCAAGGGATAAAAGTAGGATGTGTCCCTCTCACCGTCATTAACAGTGGTTTACTTACAGGATGTGTGTTTCCTGTCCCCATGTCTTTAGGCTTTACAGGATTAGAGGCCCTGGTACCTAGGGGAGTACTGCTTCCACTAAGGGAAACAGTAAGAATTCCATTAAACTGGAAGCTATGAAACTTTGGGTTCCTCGTGCCAGCGACCCAGCAGACAAAGAAAGGAGTTACTGTACTGGTAGGGGAAGGAGGGTAATTGAATATGATTATCTTGAGCAGTAGGGTTTCTTGCTACACAATAGGGGCAAAGAGAATATGTCTGGAATACAAGGGAGTCACTGGGTGTCTGTGGGTACTTCCATGCAAGGTGATATTGGTAAATAGCCAGTTGTAGCAATCACAGCCCAACGAGGACAAGGAAATAAAGGGCTCATATCCCTCAAGAATGGAGATACTGGCACACCACCCAGAAAGCAATCTGGAGGAACTGAAGTGCTGGGCAATGGTGAGGGAAATCCAGAATAGGCATTGAAGTAGTTAGATGATGAATACCAATTATGACCTCAGGCCCAGTTGCAGCAGAAGGGATTGTAACTTGTTACACTAACCCATAGTTAGATGATGAATACCAATTATGACCTCAGGCCCAGTTGCAGCAGAAGGGATTGTAACTTGTTACACTAACCCAACGTATTAAGTTCCTTTGGGGGAGTGATTGCAGCTGTGAGCATTTTGAAGATTCAGTGACAAATTGTTCTTAATATGTGGGGTAAGCAAGGGGTGGACTGTATTCTTGTGCCCTGCCTCACTTTCTCTTGGTCTTACTTCTGATTCCATTTGCAACTGTAGCAAAAGGGTGAAGAGTTCCAATACTTACCACATGTTGCCTCAGGCATGTCTGTGGCTTGCTATGGTGTTTGTCTGATTCTAAAGGAGTGGGATACCCACAGGCATTTACTGGACATGGATGCTTGCACAGGCCTAATACAGAGGAGTGAACAAGGTAACCCTCAACCAACAGGAAACGGGAGCCAAGGGACAAGTGCTTCCACTTTCTAATCCTGGCATCACGTCCCAAATAAACTACCTGAATGCAAGTTCTTTTCTCAAGTTCTGCTCTCCAGGGTCACCCAGGCTAAGCAAGAAACCAATGAGCGTCAACAGTAGCTCTTGCAAATACGATGTAAAATGCTGCAGAACAACAATAAAAGTTTTCATTCTGCAAACACATCAGCTTTAAGAACAACAGAAAACATCAGTTTCGACTCATTCCAGCCAATCCGTCCTTTTATTGAGTCAAATATTAGGGCAAATGTACTCCTTTACAAATTCTTCCCCAGCAGAACTTGATAATAAAGAGAAATTACTATAGAAAAGAAAGTATATTTGTATTTGTTTTCTATTGTTCCTGAAAATTACCACAAACTTAGTGGCTTAAAACAATAAAAATGTAGTATCTTACAGTTCTGTAGGTTAAAAGTTCAATGCAGTTCTCAATGGGCTAAAATCAAGGTGTGAGCTGGGCTAAATTCCCTTCTGTAGGCTCTAGGGAAGAATCAGTTTCCTTGCCTTTTCCAGCTTCTAAAGACTTCCCACATTCCGTGACTCACAGTCCTCTTCCTCCATCTTCAAAGCCAGCAATGGCATGTTGAGTCTTTTTTACATCACATTACTCTGACCTCCTCTTCAGTCTCCCTTTTTTACTTTTAAAGACCCTTGTGATTATACTGGGTCCACCCGGATAATGCAGGATAATCTCCTTAACATAAAATCATAAGATTAACAAACTTAATTCTACCTACAACCTTAATTCCCCTTTTCTGTATAATGTAACATACTCATAGGTTCCAGGGATTAGGATTTAGACATCATTGGGGGTTGGGTGGAGAGCAGTATTCTACCTACCACAATATTAGAGTAGGGACTTCCTTTGTGGCACAGTGTTTAAGAATCCACCTGCCAAAACAGGGAACAAGGGTTTGAGCCTTGGTCCAGGAAGATCCCACATGCCATGGAGCAACAAAGCCTGTGTGCCACAACTACTGAGCCTGCGCTCTAGAGCCCATGAGCCACAACTACTGAGCCTGCATGCCACAACTACTGAAGCCCATGTGCCTAGAGCCCGTGCTCTGCAACAAAGAGAAGCCACCGCAATGAGAAGCCTGAGCACCACAACGAAGAGTAGCTCCCGCTCACTGCAACTAGAGAAAGCCCGCACACGACAACGAAGACCCAACGCAGACAATAAATAAATAAATATATTAAAAAAATATATTAAAGGAGAGTTTATAAATTTTCTTTAATGTCTACCCTCATATTTACTTTAGACCCAAATTCTCATTCAATTTAATTCAATGCCAATTTCTTGGTTGTAATTATATTGATTTATACCAGGCTGGTGAGTCCACTTTTATTTTATAGGTGAACAGAATGAGATATGAAAAGTAAAAAAAGACTAAAAAAAAGTATGAGGGAGAGAGGGAAGGAAGGAAGGGAGGGAGGGAGGGAGGGAGGGAGGAAGGACGGAAGGGAGGAAGAGGGAGACAACTTCAATTTTCTATTCACATATGGAAAGTATGCTTAGCTACTGGACCCTGAGGTTATTGGGTTAGTACGATGGTTAATTTTATGTGTCAACTTGACTGGGCTAAGAGATGGTTAGATAGCTGGTAAAATATTATTTCTGGGTGTGTCTGTGAGTGTGTTTCTGGAATAGATTAGCATTCGATTCACTAGACTGACTAAATGTGGCAGATATCATCCAATCCGTTGGGGAGCCAGATGGAACAAAAAAAAAAAGACCAAGGACAGGCAAATTCTCTCCTTCTTCCTGAGCTGGGACACAGGAGCCCCTGGTTCTCAGGCCTTTGGACTCCAACTGGAACTATACTCTCAGCTTTCCTGGGTCTCCAATTTGCAGATGGCAGACTGTGGGACTTCTTGGCCTCCATAATAGTACAAGTGAATTCTTATAAGAAATCTCATCTTAAATACATCTCTATATACCCTAATGATTCTGTTTCTCTGAAGAAACCTGACTAATATCGTTGGAGAAGCTTGTCTGAGCAGGAAGCATCCATCTGCTGGAAGTTGATAATCTTATTCAAACTCAAAGTTCTGAGGAAAGATTCTGGTCATCACAGCTAGTAAAAAAATCTAGTCAAGTACAAATTTTCACTAGCATTATTTGTTAAAAATTATAATTTAAATTATTTGCATATTGTAATTTTTCCTAGCTAAAATTTTCTTGAAACAAATCATATTCTTCTTGATCCTTATAATATGGACAATACAGAAGAGTCAGTGGCAGACCAGACATGTTTTGGGAAAACAAATGGGCATTAACTGATGAAATTTATCATACAGCCATCTTCACTAATTACTATTCATTGCTCTCCTGTGAATTGTTCATATTTTACAACCTCCAAATCAGATCTGTAAGATTAAGTGTGATGAAATGTTTCAATTGATAACATGTTATATTTTATTTTACTATTGATCTCAATCCATGTGATTAAGGTTAATTCTGCAAGACATATTTCTTTTGAACCAGTAAATCCAACAAAGGTGATAAAGAAATGGCGAGGAGGCAACATCCTGAACGTGCATTTGGTACTTCAAAACAAATGGATTGTTAAAAAGTTATTTGAGATTAGTTGAGCATAAGTAGGTATTTATTGCTTTCTTCTTGGCCAGGAAATTGCTAGAGAAATAAGACTAATGGTAGAAATATTTCCTCTTGTAAAGCATAATCATTTTTTTAGAAGATTGGCTTTAAAATATCCTAATGCTTTTAGATATTGTGTCTTTCTGGTAATGCCAAATATCAGTTTACTTTGGGAAGCCAGTGTATGAACTACGATGTATTTAGTACAGGGAATTAAAGAGAAAACTGGAACCAGAAAAATGTTTCAGGAAGAGAAGGTAGCACTGTGTCTGTTTAACTATGCCATTCCCCATCTAATAAGATACTTTGAATCCCTTTTGAGACTAAATTTCCACTCCTGAAAGGATCTATTCCTAAAGAAACCTTCCCTCTTCCCGACTCTCAAATTATTTCCTTTTTTGATTGTCCTGGTCTCTATTGGCAAAAATATCTATTGATGTGCAAACAATATTAAAGGAAAGAGTTATGAGTCAGATTTACAATTAATCATAGTTGTAAATGGAAATTGAGGGAGACTTACTGTAAGAAAAGTACTTAAATTGAGTAGTTTGGGTTCTTCTATGATTTGGGGGTGGGGAAGGTCACCATTGGAATTATATGCATCGATTGTATTAGTGGTTTGGGAGCCTATATTTACTATCCCATTCTTAAAGAACATTCCATCCTCAAGGACATTATTAAGTACAGTAAGTCCCCTACATACGAATGAGTTCCTTTCTGAGAGAGCATTCGTTAAGTCCAACTTGTTCGTAAGTCCAACAAAGTTAGCCTAGGTACCCAACTAACATAATTGGCTATATAGTACTGTACTGTAATAGGTTTATAATACTTTTCACACAAATAATATATAAAAAACAAACAAAAAAAAAATAAAGAAAACATTTTTAATCTTATAGTACGGTACCTTGAAAAGTACATTAGTACAGTACAACAGCTAGCATACAGGGCTGGCATTCAGTGAACAGGCAAGAAGAGTTACTGACTGGAGGAGGGAGAAAAGGTGGGAGATGGTAGAGCTGAAGGATCGTCAGCAATAGGAGACGGAGGGCAAGCTGCAAGTTCACTCACGCCTGATGTTGATGGAACGCACGTTTGCATCTTTGAAAGTTCACAACTTGAAGGGGACTTCAAGTATGTAGGGGACTTACTGTAAACTTAAAAATCAAGTAGATCTACTTCTTATTTACTCAAGGGTTAACTTCTTGAAAAATGGAAGGTAATTAAATTGCAATTAATTTTCTCAGAAGAAATGAAGGTAAAACAGGAAATGTACTCCAATATGTTAAAAATAAGACAAGTTGTTCTTTTTCTAATGCTTCCTTGATGTAAACAGTAACTAAAAGGTTTTGGAGAAAAGAAAGTGAACACATGAAAAAACTAACCATAAATTACATTTTAAAAGTCACTGACAATGTCTAGTCAATCTGCAGACATTAGTCTCTTTAGCTATTTTATTTTTCATCATATTCATTAATGAAATTCTGGCATATAAAAGCTTTGACATATATTTGTTCACCAAATTCTAGTGAGTAACCCTTGAAGGAAAAATATCTAGGGCACAACAATTAGAACACTGTAATGAGGAAATTTATTTCACCCAGGAAGATGACAACCTAAGTAAATTTCCTCCATCTGTATAATGCTCTGTCCATAGAACACTTTGATAGCCACAATATCATTTGACTTTCACACACTCCCTATGAACTTGGTATTGCTGGATAGGCACTTCCACCCATATTTACAGAAAAAGAAAGTAAACTCAAGATGTCTTAGTTACTCAGCAAGTAAGTGCTCATTTGAGTGTGAAACTTTTATCCACTCACTAGGTAACTGCTCGGAGAATTCATTACCTAAAGATATAATAGGAATTGAAAACACAGGTACACCTTAAAAAGGCTTAGATAAAATTGATATATAACAAACTTCTAATGGGTCATAATGTGTTGTTTTACATGCAACTATTTAGTTCCTTTATTAAGATAAAAATAACTTCCTTTATGAAATAGTTTTCATATTGCATGGCTTGTCTGAGACATACGTATTCACCGTATTATATCCAGAATAAGTTTTAGCAGGAGAGTTCTTTAAATATAAGTGACATACACACATTCTTCTGATGATGAATAAGGAAATTATACTACTGTATATTCTTGTTTTACTTTCTTGAGTTAATCATAGCTTATTACTAATGCGAACATGAAGCATATCTTAATACCAATACTGACGCCTATCATAACATCTGCATTGTATACAGGGGTTTGTCTGTATGTAAAGATTTAATGTAATCATCTTCACGTATTCCCAGTTCTATTAGAATTATCAGATTAGGAGGCTGGCTGATTTCCATTTCCAAACATTTCCATGTTAAAAATATTTGTACATTATGATTGGTGCCCTTTTGTGGATTTGAGAGTTTTCAATTTAGACTAATAACACCAAATCCCAGCTAGTCAAAACACTAAAAAACGAGCACTGCTCTCTGGGACTAATATTAATAATTCCATCTAATGAGTGTCTGTCACGTACCAGGTGTATACACTAGTCAATTTATTTCATTTAACCCTTATCTCCCCCCAAAATCTCAATAAATAGGTATCATCACCCCATTTTACAGATGAGAAATATGAGACTTAGAGAGCACATGTAACTTGTCCAAGAATATACAGCTAATAAATGGTGGAGTTGGCATTTGACCAGGGTCAGGTAACTCAAAATTCTTGGACTACTAGTTTAAATGATGAAAAGACATTATCATTTCAACAATTATCACAGAAGCTTTAACAAGGAAGAGCTTTGTTTACCATGATATTAAAATGCCATTATTACAAGGAACCCAGTCACACTGAATTTCTCTGCAAGTGTCTCTTACACACATTGAAGTTAACCTCTCTTCTTAGAAGATAGCCTGTTCTGTCAATATTTTCTTAAATGACAAAACACAATAAACTTTCAAACAATGTATTCAAAACTATAGAACAAGAGGCAAGAAATATTTTGGCATACAGATATTATACAATATTGGCAGATAACATTCAACTGCATCTTGTAGTGAATCACACAGATATTAAATGGGATTATCAGTTGAAAAGAGACACAACTCTTCTTTCAAATCATGGTGGACCAATCAAATGACTGCATGAAATTCCATAGCTATTTACTCTAAGCAAGGTAAAACATGACTAATGCACAGAACCATTAAATTTTGAAATTAAAATAATCTCAGGACACATTTGTAGAAGACATGGACATAATATTTAGCTTAACAGAAGGAACAGACAGAAGTCTTCCCATCCAAAGATTCTTTTTTTGGATTTAGAAAAAAGGAAATTACTGATGGGCTTTTGAGTCACAGTGAATTGTGGGCCTGATATTGTGGCTGGCAGGTGCCCCCAAGACAGGAACACGTAGGTGCAACAGCTGCACCTTGAGACAGTCACATTGCACCTGCACTTTCCTCCTGGTAGGTACAAGTGGCTTCTCTCCCGCCCAGCTCCAAAGGCAAGCTGTTAACTGGCCTTGCCTTGAGTTCTCCCCAGTTGGGAGGGCACTGAAGCCCCCCCCCCCACAGACTGAACTCTTGACTGGTATTATTTGGAGATCCTGGAGTCAATGCCAAACCCCAGACCACCTGAAAAGGATGAGGGGAAAGATTGATGGGAAAGATAACCTAGGTTCAAATCCTATTTCTGTCCTTTACTTTGGCATCTTTAGAGAAATTACCCAACCCCTGGGAGTATCTGTTTGCTAATCTGCAAAATTGACATTGAATAACAAAAATATAAACAGCATTATGATGATTAGTTGATATAATGCTAAAAACCTGGTACAGTGCCTTGACAAAGTGGGTTCTCCCTTCCTTCCTTCCTTCCTTCCTTTTTGCTTTCCTTCCTACATATCTACAAATTTATCCAGGGCTCCTCCTATCTCCTGGGCGATAGGACTGGAAAACTTTAGAGAAAGCACTTGTCTGTCATTTAAAGCTTGCACTCTTCAACCTCCTCATTTGGCTCCATGTCCATTTTTGAAGTTTCCCTTACGAAGGGTTCTGAATGGGGAAGTGAGAACCAGTAACCCTCCTGCTCAGTCTTTTTGCAGAGCCCTGGGGTCATTGCGAGCAGGCCTGGGGAGGCTTTTTTCACTAATGTCGAACTAAATGATGCATTAAATTGGGTGAGGGCTGCCTTCAGGTGAAGATGAAAAGGACCCTGGCTGCCCTAGGAGAGAACATTTCTTCCAGGATGTTTTCAACTGCACTTTTCCATTCCACTTTAAATAGCGCAGGTGACAAGGACTTTATGTGCATAACCCCCTGAACCAGCCCAGCAGCCCCGTGTCACTTTCTGCCACAGAGAAAGAGAGAAGGGAAGGTTGTGTGAAAAGAGATGCTTTAGCTTTCCTTTCAATTTTTTTTTCTTCCTCATTCCCCCTTTGGAAGGAAAGAAAATACAAGCACAAAGAAGGTACCACTTATTTTACCAAAACTTCAAAAGACACCAAATTCAGGTCTCCAGGTAAGTTTCTGGAGCATTCCACTAACCTTTGATTATACTGCCAATTAGGATAAGTTTTGCTAAAGTGAGTTAGGTATTTCTCTGTGTCTGCCATGGGCGTAGAATAGAGACAATCAGTCATTTACTGTACATGTCAGTGGAGGGTCGAAGGAAGACTTTTAGAAGATGTGGGTCCCAGGCTCTCCAAAAGGTCAAAGGGCAGATAATTTCACAATAAAGGGCAGTGAGATTTGGACCTCAAGGTTATGGGAGAAACCCTGCTATCTGATCAGAGCACAAATTGCTCTAAGGTTTGGCTGTCAATCACAGCAGAATAAGTAGACCATTATATTTTACTGTCCACTGCTTGCATAGACTAAATGAGAGCAGTTTGTATATTTTTGATCACTTTCTTTGTACTTTGTGCTGTTAAAAAATGAATATGGCATATATCTAGTTTGGCCATCAGAGCTTCGAATATAAGAAAAATTGACAGAATACTTTTTGAAATTTTTTTTTAATTTCCCTGGCTATATACAAGATAAAGCAGTTTTTTGAACCATACAAATATGGATAGTGCCTACCTCTAAGCTTACATATTTCTACAAGTAAATGGTAAAGCAGGGTTTAAATATAGGTCCTGTCCAAACTCCTACCTCATATAGCTGCTGTGAAAATTAAATGTAACAAACTCTAAAAACTAAGTTAGAGCAATGCCTGGCATGTAATAAGCACTCAATAAAGAACTCTCCCCCAACACACACACACACACACACACACACACACACACACACACACTTTTACATTTATCCACAGTGCCCTACTCACTCTATACTCCATAGCCAGCTGAGACACAGGAGCCCAACAACTGGTTAACCATTGCAAAGCAGAAATGACAAGAGTGGACAAAGCGGAGGCTACAGAGAAAGGAAGAAATAGTTTTTAAGATATGCTACTGGAGGAACAACAAGGCTCTGTGATAGCCTAAATTTAGAATTTTAAAAAGCGCATAAAGACACCAGGTAAGGGAAGTAGTAGTACTGGCTCAGCGGCAGGTAGGGAAATTACAGGATGCAGCGTGCAACTGAGCTCTGCTATACTCTAGACCTGGATAGGAGCCTATCTCTGAGTTCCCTTTCCTGCAAATGGAGGTCGCAGGTGAAAAAATGGTAAGTCAAAACCCTGAGTGGGTATCTGACAGGAATAGAAACAAGGTCTCTTCTTTGTTTGCCCTGGGATGTAGCCATATTTCCTTATGACCATGAGCCCTGTCTGGCTTGCAGACTATATAATTTTCCTATTTTTTCCTCAGAAATGACTCACTATATTATTTTACCCTATGCAAATTGCTTTCCATAAACCCAGAGGCGAAAAAAGTGCTTGGAGCCATCATTATAAACATGACACATCTGTTTTTAATAACTGAAGAAGTATAATAAAACCTTTACTTTGGGGGAATATCCAGAATTTTATCCTGAAAAAAACTGTATCCATCTGGTTCCAAGAGAGCTGGTTTTTGCATTAAGTGATATTTGTTGGTTGGGTGATTGGAGAGTGGGAGTGAGGAAAAGGGGAAGTTGTTAGATCCAGCACTTATCGTTAAGTGGAGTTAGTTTCTAAAAATGCAGCATCCAGAAACTGGTGAGTAATCCTTCTTCGTCGTGCAATATTATGTCACCAGATCTGCTGATCCAATGCACAATAAAATTAATCCTCCATTCTGCAAATGCTGGTGATATGGCAATCACAGATGTGCTGAAACAGAAGTGTTCGTGCCAGGCAGAGTTCATGAGCCACAGAATGGGCCAGTTTTTTAGTTTCTGGTCCACACTCGGCTCCAAGCCTACAGTATCTGAAGAGTGAAGGAGCAGGCTGAGGATTCATTCATTAGACTGCCTTCCAATCCTTTCTATTTCCTCTCTTTTCCCAGAGTTGCTATTGCGTGTTATTTTAAATTTCCCACCGATCTGGCAACATAGCAATGATGAAGACAGGGTGGAACAGCAGGGTAGGTATAGAGTAGAAGCAGGTAAGGGAAAGGAACTGACATTTTGGGGCATATACACATTAGGCCCTCTAGATTTAAACTTCACAGTGACTCCTGGAGTCGGTGTTACACAACTATCCTTCGACAAATCTTTATTTGGGACCCAAATCTGTGCAATTCCCAAGCTCTTTCCATTAAACCATGCTGATCCAATCATCGCATGGACTATGCTTAAATTCTTCTCGCTGATCCCTACTGAATTCCATAAAGGGGCAACGAGGTGAAGGGAATTTAGGGTCAACATAATTTAATAACTTGGTACTACCATCGGCAAACTAAAGCAAGAGTTACCCTTAACTCACGAGTCAGTCCATTATAGCTGTTCATTATTCCATGATATCAGTGGTGGTCTTTTTTCAGAATCTGGCCACATGCCCATGGTATCAAGACCCAGCCCCTCAAATCTCCAGAAAAGAGATTCTGACTGGTCAAACTTGGGCCACATGCCCACTTTATGGCTAGAGAAAGGTGGGATTCCTTGACAGATTGTCTGCCAAGACCCTATGTTGTGGAAAATCAGGTTGCTGTTACCAAAAAGCCAAAATAAAAGATATCCACTGGAATATACTACAGAAACCTGCAATTACTTTGCTCATTATTTAAAATTTTTAAATCTGTCCCTCCCCAACTAGAATGTAAATCCTACGTGGGGAAGGGAGTAGTCTGTTTTATTCTTTTCTGTAAATCAAACAGGCACAGGCCCAGTAGAGGCTCAATAAATGTCTGTTACATGAATGGACCAGGCAAGATCCATATGTTGCCTGAAGTCTCGTTATGAGACCTAAGTGAATAGAGCTAGGTGCTTACTTAAAGCCCAGTGATTCAGACAGCCCCCATGAAAACTTATGCTTCTATCAGTTGAATCTCAAAATTGAACATGAATCCTAGCAGGTCCAACAACAGCAAGGAGAAAACAGCCAGCTGTGACTTTAGCCCCTTCACAGAAACAACACTCATCGATTCTTTGTGCTTGGACAGCCAATCACCAGAGTCAGGTGAGCTAAGCCATTCCCATCAAACCTCCTTTTAATTTTAATTTAACACCTTTTATTTTTAAATAGCTCAAAAATCTTAACTACCAAATACAATGCTTATCTCCATTTCATGTATTTATGACTGATTTAGCTTGTATCTCAATGGCACCGAAGAAAATCTATTTTAATTAGGAGGTTGACACATTTTTCAAATGGAAATCAGAGATTTCTTCCACCTTATTTTTACTAAGCCCCTACCCCTTGAAAATGTCATTTTTGTGTGTTTCTTCTCGTTGCCCTTCTCTGAAGCTTATTTCCCACTGTATCTCTAACACTGAGTGCAGTCAGTACCCGACACACAGTTGGCACTAAATAGCTGTTGCACTTAATGAATAAATACCTCAATGTGATTATCCTTTAAATCAATTTCAATTATATGCAACTAATTATTGAATACTAACTCTATGCCAGGCAGGACACTGTTGGGAACCCAGAGGAAAGGTGATCTTAATGTTGTTAACCCAGATAGCTATTTTTTGCCCTCAAAGACTCACTCGCAATAAGATTTACAGTGAGAAAACAACAGTAAGGAAGAACAGGTTGTCTAATGAAATAACTCAACGTGTTTAGCATCCCCCCACCCAGTGCCACTGGTATGTGGCCTCTTTGGGGCAGGACCACATGAAAAGTTTCATGAGCATTTTGCCCTCCTGGCTCCCTTGCTCCATGAGAATAATTAAAACTTATACTTTATGACTGTGCTGGTGTAAAGATGAATATAAACCAAGCTGGATTCATCATTATATATTCATCATCACATCCAGTTTTAAACGGAATTCAGGTGAAAACATTTATGTGAGCCACTAAAAGTACCATGGACCTACGGACGCGATGCCTAGTGAGTAAGCGGGCCCTGCTCTGGGGCCACCTGTAGGGGACCCACCAGAGCAAGACCGCCTCCCTTCTTTCCTGATGGGATGCAGTTTCAAAGCCAGGAGCTGGTCCAGACTTTCTAGTTGGAATCCGAACTCAGGAGGCCTCTCCTTTTCTTGTCTGACTTAAGAAGAATAAGCTGAGACCTAAGGGTGGAAATCCCTACGTACATAACCTTCCACCAGGTCTTAATCATGCTGACTCTTACCCTTCCTGTTGCTAAGCTGTGGGAAAATTATACCCACAGCCTCTATAGAGCCCTCCTCTTGTTTATGTAAAGACCCCCATTAAGCTAGAAATAGAATTTAGCACTGCAAACATTGTTTAAAAAGTGTTAAGACATCCAGTCCAGTGCTCCTGTTCATTATTCTCTGCCGAAACCTAATATTAGTAACAGCATGTACCGAGGACCTGGACTATGAATTAATAATGAAGCACTTGTACTGGAAAATATGTGAGCACCTAGTTACTTTATTTGGCAGGCACCCGTGGGGACGGGAGTTTGCTCTGTCTTACACAGTACTTTCAGAGATAGTTTTCCAGGATAAAAGTAGTTATCAGTTATTTTTGAGGGATTACCTGCAGGGGAGAAGATAACCAAGTATTCATCTACCACCCACGCTCTTCCCGGCTTTGCCTGCCGTAGATACAAGGCTCCTCAACACTGTTCTAACCTGAGCCATTTCTTCCATGAAACTTTCACTCTCCTCAAGCACTTAGTCCTGTTAATGTTTTAACACAAGTAATTTCAATTACTTCCTCATCCGGTTTATTCCACCTCAATATTATCAATAAAAGTGCCATAAGGACAAAGAATTTTACGGGGAGGCAAGGTGGGATGGTGGTGAAGGACGGAGGTCCCAGATTAAATCACATGTAGGCTGGAATCTTATCTCTATGTACCACCACGAAACAGCTGTATGATCTTGAGCAAATCATTGAACTTTTCTGATCCTCAGCTTCTCCTCTGTAAAGGGGTAGGAGGGGTGGTAATAATAATTACCTTTCTGGATTAATGTAAGGATTAGGATGAATGTGGTGGAGCACCTAGTACGATGTTTGGCTTGTTTGGCTTGGTTTTTGACAAAGCCAACTTTCACCTGAGTTTCCTCCTTCTTTAGCACATCCCTGCCTCCTGGAGATATCTCTGAATACCTGATAACAATGTATCAAAGACAGTTTCCAGTGGATTTTCCATTTCTGATTTTACTTCAAGAAAGTTCAGAACAAATCCTCAGCCAGAAGTGATCAAAGCCCCTATTGTAGCAATCAAGAGAAAGGTAAACCTGAACCTAAAAACACGTTTGTGTATAGATGTGTCAAGCTTTTGGCTCTGTATGTGTTACTACAACTTTAAGGATTATTTGGTTTATTTCTTGCAAGGCAACTCACTCACCTGTCCCCTAAGACCAGGTTTTCTGTTGCTTCCTGCACATGTAAAAAAATGCCTTTCTACATCTGCAGAAAACAAGTAATTGTTGTCATCACTATACTTGCCCTGT
Source organism: Aethalodelphis obliquidens (assembly GCF_003676395.1). Classification (NCBI taxonomy): domain Eukaryota; kingdom Metazoa; phylum Chordata; class Mammalia; order Artiodactyla; family Delphinidae; genus Aethalodelphis; species Aethalodelphis obliquidens. The sequence goes on along the minus strand of NW_020837945.1, from coordinate 84,419,907 downwards.
GAAACCTTAGCAAGGTGATAGAGTTACACATTCCGTTCCTTTAAGAGGAGCACAGAATTTCAGCTCCATCGTCAGGAGTTGCATCCAGTGGACCTGATAAACTTGGCTTTTGAGTTTTGTGGATTTAGACATTAAATTATTTTTAAAGACAAAATAAAACCCAAAACACTTTTCAAAAACAAACCAAAAGAAGATAAAAGGAAAAGGAAGGCATTAGAATTCTCTCTGCTGATGAAAACCAATTCATAGGGAAACGTCCCATGGTTGTTTTTCTTTTAAGCTATTACATAACCAAGTGTAGTATGTTGTACAGGAAATAATTTTGCCCACACACCTGCACAGAAAAACCCACATCAACAAGTTTGCTTCGGCCATCAATCTGTGGGACCAAGAGCTAAGCCTGAAAGCAAAGGTGAAATAAAATACGAAAATTGCACAGCAGCCGCAGAGGAGTCAGCTACCCAGAGGCCCCTGCTGAAACCCCATCTTTAGGGTAGAGTTTCAGATGCATTTTGATGTTTTGGTCACCTGACCCAAACTCTGGAGCCCAATTGGGCTCTGAGTTTACAGGCTAAGTAATGATGTAACCAGAGTGTGTGGGAACCAGAAGGATGAGACAGATACAATTTTTCCCAGTCGTTTATTAGACTTGGCTACTAATTCTGCTTGTTCTTCGATTTGACTGCTGGTTATCAGGAAATTGGAACTACTTAAAGGACATAATGAGTTTATCTATACCTGGGGTAGAATTTAGTCACATTCATGTAAGATTAAACCACAATTACAGAGAATAGTAATTTGCAAAATTCAATTATTTATGTTTGAATTTGGTAGCAGGTCTATTTTAATGTATCTAAATTTTGTTTTTCCTGTACTTCTTTTTTATCTAAACATCATTTACGTCACTTACAATATCATTCTTATGTTGCCTGAAAAATAAAATCCATCAAAATAAATGTGTTGGTTTATCCATGATTTTTCTATTCCTTTTCTTAATCTTACAGAGTTTTTGTCTAAAAAGAATAAATGTTTATACTTCTATAATTTGTCATTACAGCAACTTTTGGCCTTTAAAATGCTGTCACTATATCAGAGTCAACCAAGAGAAGAAATTATCCCTGTTTGACAAGAATAAGCAGAACCAGTTTGGCAAACTTAAGGCAAACCAAACATAGCAGGGCAAGGATGCCTAAGGATAAAAAGCATTTGTTGTTCTACTCATATGACTTCACGTCAAGGAAAACTAGAGCATATTCAGGTTTCATGGCAAAAAGGGAGATCTGATGCTCATAGCAAAACTTAAAGGGAATTTTTTTTCCACTAAATTTCCTATACCTGTCGCCCTATGCCTCCTCCACCAAAGAAATCATTTAAGTAATTTCTAACACTCACACTATATTATCTCTGTGATGTGTTCGCATGAATTTGTAAAAAGTTTTCCAGCTCATATTTCTGAATCTTTTGAGGACAGTCTTGCAGTTGTACCTCACAAGATCTTATCAACAGTTTCACAACAGACAGAAAATATCATAGGTCTCAAAACTGATGGTATAATAAACTCCCTGCATGATTTTATAAATTAATTGATGTTGTATTTTGGTGGCATTTATACTCATAGAAAGTATTTCACATTTTCAAAATACTTAGTCTAGTTAGCAAAAATGTCTTCAGGAAAGAAATCCTTAAAAACACTTCTTTATCATTCTCGTTGTGTATATCATGCCCAACACATACGCAATAGATATGGTGTCTGACATCTACTTAAACCTGTTGAGAACTATATCAAACATTAATGGGGATTAGTGTTAGAACCAGTGTAAACATAGCAAACAATCTGCTGAAAGTACATACTCATATTTCCATATGTTATGCAGTAAGCAGAGTCATTTAAGAAGAGAGATACTCAGGGAGATGGTGTTCAGGCAGCCAGTGTGTGACTGGTGAGAAGTAAACACATCCTGGATATATTTACTTCATAACTCCAGCATATACATACCTACCCAACTCTGGCCCTTAAGCTTCTCCTCAAGAGACAGGTCAAGTTCAAGATATGCAATTTTATTATGAAAAGCTTCTAAAACATGGATAAAAATGATTTAGTACTTCCAGGTGCACTGTAATTCTTGGCAGAAGAAGTTAATTCCAGGTGTGTAATCTCCTAAAGAAATCTGTTGTCAAAGGTGGATAAAACCATCACATTAGAAAAATACAAGTTCACCCATGAACAAAGTATAAGGTATGGCTAGGAAAACTCTCTGCTCCATGCAGAAATTACAGCATAAAAGTGAAACTCCCTTTTACTTATGTAAACATTGCTTGGTTTTGGGCATCATTTCAAAAGAGGTAGAACTGAACATGCACAAGCATATAGAAATATGACATACTCTTGGTGGGAGGTTTGGGGTGGGGCCCTAGTGCCAAGCCAGACTCTAATACACAGACAAAGGAAGAAAGAAGATGCATTTTATAGCTTACAGATTTTTCTTCATTTTCTTTAAAGCAACCAAACCAACCAAATAACTCAATCAACAACAATTAAACAGAGATGTGCCAAACAGTGGAAAATGTTATAACAGCTTGAATAACAAGAGGGCCCTGGCAGGGGTGGGAATGTGGGTAGAGGGGGTGGAGAGAGATCCCATTTTATGGAATATTTAAACTTTGTAATTCAATGCACATTTATTAATTGGTTTCTTTTTAAGAGGCACTTATTTATGACAGGTTTATGAACAATATAGCATGTACAGAGCACTGAAGTTCTCCCACGACTTTTTATTTCCATATGTTCAGATGAAGTGAACTTCACATTTAATAGTAGTACTAGCTGCTCTTGAAGTGTTTGCCAGTGCTGCATCCTTTGGGAGTTGTTACCACCAGATTGATATCCTGTAGGTCACTTAATTTAAAAAACCACATTATAGAGGCATTATGTGATTAGATGTACTGCTTTTACAAACCAGTTGCGGTCTGTACAATGCATCTGGTTCAAAAAGGCTGGTGAGGCTAATTTATGAAGACCTCCAACCTGGAGTCTCTGAGAGGCCAATGACTGTACAGACAAATGGACCAGCAGAGAAAAACGTGTCCTCCATCTACCATCAGAGACCGCCTTGAAAACAGGATCTAAAAGGAACAACTTGCTTAGTCAGAAACAGGCCTGAACCGCTGGTCAGAACTGGCTGCTTCAGAGACCGAAGAAGGTGCTATCACTGCTGCTGCAGCCACCAAGAATCCTGTGTGCAAGCACAGGTCACTACCCAAACCTCCCCTCCCGGGAGCCTGTGCAGCCCGCCACCGCCAGGGTACTGTGATCCAAGGACAACTTCCCGGGGAGAACACACGGCGCACCTCGGGCTCTTGCAACATCACGCCTGCCTCTGCTGCCACAGGCTCGTCCCACATTCCGTACCCCTCCTTCCCCCCGGCCTGAGTGACCCAGAGCCCTCTAATCAGCTGCTACTTTAACCCCGTCCTGTCTGAGCGAAGAACAGATGCCCTCAGGTAACCTACACACCAAGGCGGGGCCAAATCCAAAGCTGAGCCCCAGGAGCTGTGCGAACAAAGAAGAGAATCGGAAATCTCTCCCAGCAGCCTCAGGAGCAGTGGATTAAACGTCCACAATCAACTTGATGTACCCGGCATCTGTGGAATACCTGAATAGACAATGAATCTTCCCAAAATTGAGGTGGGGGACTTTGGGAGCAACTGTAGACTTTGGGTTTGCTTTCTGCATCTAATTTGTTTCTGGTTTTATGTTTATCTTACTTTAGTATTTAAAGCTTATTATCATTGGTAGATTTGTTTATTGATTTGGTTGCTCTCTTCCTTTTTTTTAAATTTATTTATTTATATTTTTTATTTATTAGTTTTGGCTGTGTTGGGTCTTCATTGCTGTGCGTGGGCTTTCTCTAGTTGCAGCGAGTGGGGGCTACTCTTCGTTGCAGTGCGTGGGCTTCTCACTGCGGTGCCTTCTCTTGCTGCAGAGCATGGGCTCTAGAGCGCATGGGCTTCATTAGATGCAGCGCGTGGGCTCAGTAGTTGTGGCTCGTGGGCTCTAGAGCACAGGCTCAGTAGTTGTGGCGCATGGGCTTAATTGCTCCACGGCATGTGGGATCTTCCTGGACTAGGGCTCAAACCCGTGTCCCCTGGCATTGGCAGGCGGATTCTTAACCACTGCGCCACCAGGGAAGCCCCCTTTTTTTTAATATATATTTTTTCCTTTTTCTCTTTTTGTGAGTGTGTATGTGTATGCTTCTTTGTGTGATTTTGTCTGTATACCTTTGCTTTTACCATTTGTCCTAGGGTTCTGTCTGTCCGTTTTTTGTCTTTTTTGGTTTTTTTTATTAGTATAGTTTTTAGTGCTTGTTAACATTGGTGGATTTGTTTTTTGGTTTGGTTGCTCTCTTCTTTCCTTTTTTTTTTACTTTTTTTTTATTTTAAAAAATTTTTTTAAATTTTTTTAAATTTTTTATTTTAATAACTATATTTTTTATTTTTATTGTTTTCTTTCTTTCTTTTTTTCTCCCTTTTCTTCTGACCCGTGTGGCTGACAAGCCCTTGGTGCTCCAGCCAGCTATCAGCCCTGTGTTCTGAAGTGGGAGAGCCGAGTTCAGGACATTGGTCCACCGGAGGCCTCCTGGATCCATGTAACATCAAACAGCGAAAGCACTCCCTGATCTCCATCTCAACGCTAAGACCCAGCTCCACTCAACAATCAGCAAGCTGGACACCCTATGCGAAACAACTAGCAAGACAGGAACACAACCCCACCCATTAGCAGAGAGGCTGCCTAAAATCATAATAAGGTCACAGACACCCCAAAACACACCACAGGACACGGTCCTGCCCATCAGAAAGACAAGATCCAGGCTCATCCACCAGAACACAGGCACTAGTCCCCTCCACCAGGAAGCCTATACAACCCACTGAACCAACCTTAGCCACTGGGGGCAGACACCAAAAACAATGGGAACTACAAACTTGCAGCCTGTGAAAAGGAAACCCCAAACACAATAAGTTAAGCAAAATGAGAAGACAGAGAAACACACAGCAGATGAAGGAGCAAGGTAAAAAACCACCAGACCAAACAAATGAAGAGGAAATAGGCAGTGTACCTGAAAAAGAATTCACAGTAATTAGAGTAAAGGTGATCCAAAATCTTGGAAATAGAATGAAGAAAATACAAGAAATGTTTAACAAGGACCTAGAAGAACTAAAGAACAAACAAACAATGATAAACAACACAATAAATGAAATTTAAAATTCTCTAGAAGGAATCAATGGCAGAATAACTGAGGCAAAAGAACGGATAAGTGACCTGGAAAATAAAATAGTGGAAATAACTACTGCAGAGCAGAACAGGGAAAAAGAATGAAAAGAATTGAGGACAGGCTTAGAGACCTCTGGGACAACATTAAATGCACCAACATTCGAATTATAGGGGTCCCAGAAGAAGAGGAGAAAAAGAAAGGGGCTGAGAAAATATTTGAAGAGATTATACTTGAAAACTTCCCTAATATGGTAAAGAACATAGTCACTCAAGTCCAGGAAGCGCAGAGAGTCCCATACAGGATAAATCCAAGGAGAAACACAACAAGACACATATTAATCAAACTATCAAAAATTAAATACAAAGAAAAAATATTAAAAGCAGCAAGAGAAAAACAACAAATAACATACAAGGGAATCCCCATAAGGTTAACAGCTGATCTTTCAGCAGAAACTCTGCAAGCCGGAAGGGAGTGGCAGGACATACTTTAAGAGATGAAAGGGAAAAACCTACAACCAAGATTACTCTACCCAGCAAGGATCTCATTCAGATTTGATGGAGAAATTAAAACCTTTACAGACAAGGAAAAGCTGAAAGAGTTCAGCACCACCAAACCAGCTTTACAACAAATGCTAAAGGAACTTCTCTAGGCAAGAAACACAAGAGAAGGAAAAGACCTACAATAACCAACACAAAACAATTAAGAAAATGGAAATAGGAACACACATATCGATAATTACCTTAAATGTAAAAGGATTAAATGCTCCCACCAGAAGACACAGACTGGCTGAATGGATACAAAAACAAGACCCATATACATGCTGTCTACAAGAGACCCACTTCAGACCTTGGGACACATACAGACTGAAAGTGAGGGAATGGAAAAAGATAATCCATGCAAATGAAAATCAAAAGAAAGCTGGAGTAGCAATTCTCATTTCAGACAAAATAGACTTTAAAATAAAGACTATAACAAGAGACAAAGAAGGACATTACATAATGATCAAGGGATCAATCCAAAGAGAAGATATAACAATTGTAAATATTTATGCACCCAACATAGGAGCACCTCAATACATAAGGCAAATGCTAACAGCCATAAAAGGGGAAATCAACAGAAACACAATCACAGTAGTGGATTTTAACACCCCACTTTCACCAATGGACAGATCATCGAAAGTGAAAATAAATAAGAAACACAAGCTTTAAATGACACATTAAACAAGATAGACTTAATTGATATTTATAGGACATCCCATCTAAAAACAAAAGAGTACACTTTCTTCACAACTGCTCATAGAACATTCTTCAGGATACATCATATCTTGGGTCACAAATCAAGCCTTGGTAAATTTAAGAAAATTGAAATCATATCAAGTATCTTTTCCAAGCACAACGCTATGAGACTAAATATCAATTACAGGAATAATATGTAAAAATACAAACACATGGAGGCTAAACAATAAACTACTTAATAACCAAGAGCTCACTAAAGAAATCAAAGAGGAAATCAAAAAACACCTAGAAACAAATGACAATGAAAACACAACAAACCAAAACCTATGGGATGCAGCAAAAGCAGTTCTAAGAGGAAAGTTTATAGCAATACAATCCTACCTCAAGAAACAAGAAACACCTCCAATAAACAAGCTAACCTTACACCTAAAGTAATTAGAGGAAGAAGAACAAAAAATCCCCAAAGTTAGCATAAAGAAAGAAATCATAAGGATCAGAACCAAAATAAATGAAAAAGAAATGAAGAAAACAATAGCAAAGATCAATAAAACTAAAAGCTGGTTCTTTGAGAAGATAAACAAAATTGATGAACCTAGCCAGACTCATCAAGAAAAAAGGGAGAAGACTCAAATCAATAGAAGTAGAAAGGGAAAAGTAACAATGGACATGGCAGAAATACAAAGGATCATGAGAGATTACTACAAGCAACTATAAGCCAATAAAATGGACAACCTGGAAGAAATGGACAAATTCTTAGAAAAGCACGACCTGCTGAGACTGAACCAGGAAGAAACAGAAAATATAAACAGACCAATCACAAGCACTGAAATAGAGACTGTGATTAAAAATCTTCCGACAAACAAAAGCCCAGGACCAGATGGCTTCACAGGCAAATTCTGTCAAACATTTAGACAAGAGCTAATACCTATTCTCAAACTCTTCCAAAATATAGCAGAGGGAGTAACACTCGCAAACTCATTCTATGAGGCCACATCACCCTGATACCAAAACCAGACAAAGATGTCAGAAAGAAAGAAAACTACAGGCCAATATCACTGATGAACATAGATGCAAAAATTCTCAGCAAAATACTAGCAAACAGAATCCAACAGCACATTAAAAGGATCATACACCATGATCAAGTGGGGTTTATCCCAGGAATGCAAGGATTATTCAATATACGCAAATCAATCAATGTGATACACCATATTAACAAACTGAAGGAGAAAAACCATATGATCATCTCAATAGATGCAGAAAAAGCTTTTGACAAAATTCAACACCCATTTATGATAAAAACTCTCCAGAAAGTAGGCATATAGGGAAACTACCTCAACATAATAAAGGACATATATGACAAAAATCCTCAACAAAATACTAGCAAACAGAATCCAACAGCACATTAAAAGGATCATACACCATGATCAAGTGGGATTTATCCCAGGGATGAAGGATTCTTCAGTACATGCAAATCAATCAATGTGATACACCGTATTAACAAATTGAAGAATAAAAACCATATGATGATCTTAATAGATGCAGAAAAAGCTTCTGACAAAATTCAACACCCATTTATGATAAAAACCCTCCAAAAAGTAGGCATAGAGGGAACTTACCTCAACATAATAAAGGCCATATATGACAAACCCACAGCCAACATCGCTCTCAATGGTGAAAAACTGAAACCACTTCCACTAAGATCAGGATCAAGACAAGGTTGCCCACTCTCACCGCTATTATTCAACATAGTTTTGGAAGTTTTAGCTACAGCATTCAGAGAAGAAAAAGAAATAAAAGGAATCCAACTCAGAAGAGAAGAAGTAAAACTGTCACTGTTTGCAGATGACATGACACTATACACAGAGAAACCTAAAGATGCTACCAGAAAACTACTACAGCTAATCAATGAATTTGGTAAAGTAGCAGGATACAAAGTTAATGCACAGAAATCTCTTGCATTCCTATACACCAATGATGAACAATCTGAAAGAGAAATTAAGGAAACACTCCCTTTTACCATTGCAACAAAAAGAATAAAATACCTAGGAATAAACCTACCTAAGGAGACAAAAGACCTGTATGCAGAAAACTGTAAGACACTGATGAAAGAAATTAAAGATGATACAAATAGATGGAGAGACATACCATGTTCATGGCTTGGAAGAATCAACATTGTGAAAATGACTATACTGCCCAAAGCAATCTACAGATTCAATGCAATCCCTATCAAACTACCAATGGCATTTTTCACATAACTAGAACAAAAAAAATTCACAATTTGTATGGAAACACAAAAGACCCCAAATAGCCAAAGCAATCTTGAGAAAGAAAAATGGAGCTGGAGGAATCAGTCTCCTGGACTTCAGGCTATACTACAAAGCTACAGTAATCAAGACAGTATGATACTGGCACAAAAACAGAAATATAGATCAACGGAACAGGATAGAAAGCCCAGAGGTAAACCCACACATGTGTGGTCACCTTATTTTTGATAATGAAGGCAAGAATATACAATGGAGCAAAGACAGCCTCTTCAATAACTGGTGCTGGGAAAACTGGACAGCTACATGTAAAAGAATGAAATTAGAACACTACCTAACACCATACACAAAAATAAACTCAAAATGGATTAAAGACTTAAATGTAAGGCCAGACACTATCAAACTCTTAGAGAAAAACATAAACAGAACACTCTATGACATAAATCACAGCAAGATCCTTTTTGACCCACCTCCTAGAGAAATGGAAATAAAAACAAAAATAAACAAATGGGACCTAATGAAACTTCAAAGCTTTTGCACAGCAAAGGAAACCATAAACAAGAGCAAAGGACAACCCTCAGAATGGGAGAAAATATTTGCAAATGAAGCAACTGACAAAGGATTAATCTCCAAAATATACAAGTAGCTCATGCAGCTCAATATCAAAAAAGCAAAGAACCCAATCCAAAAATGGGCAGAAGACCTAAATAGACATTTCTCCAAAGAAGATATACAGATTGCCAACAAACACACGAAAGAATGCTCAACATCACTAATCATTAGAGAAATGCAAATCAAAACCACAATGAGGTATCACCTCACACCAGTCAGAATGGCCATCATAAAAAAATCCACAAACAATAAATGCTGGAGAGGGTGTGGAGAAAAGGGAACCCTCTTGCACTGTTGGTGGGAATGTAAATTGATACAGCCACTATGGAGAACAGTATGGAGGTTCCTTAAAAAACTAAAAATAGAACTACCATACGACCCAGCAATCCCACTACTGGGCATATACCCTGAGAAAACCATAATTCAAAAATAGTCATGTACCACAATGTTCACTGCAGTTCTATTTACAACAACCAGGACATGGAAGCAACCTAAGTGTCCTTCGACAGATAAATGGATAAAGAAGATGTGGCACATATATACAATGGAATATTACTAAGTCAAAAAAAGAAACAAAATTAAGTTATTGGTAGTGAGGTGGACGGACCTAGAGTCTGTCATACAGAGTGAAATAAGTCAGAAAGAGAAAAACAAATACCGTATGCTAACACATATATATGGAATCTAAAAAAAAAAAGAAAGGGTTCTGAAGAACCTACGGGCAGGACAGAAATAAAGATGCAGATGTAGAGAATGGACTTGAGGATACAGGGACGGGGAAGGTTAAACAGGGATGAAGTGAGAGAGTTGCATGGACTTATATATACTACCCAATGTAAAACATAGGTAGTGGGAAGCAGCCGCATAGCACAGGGAGATTCAGCTTGCTGCTTTGTGACCACCTAGAGGGGTGGGATAGGGTGGGTGGGAGGCAGACTCAAGAGGGAGGAGATATGGGGATATATGTATATGTAAAGCCGATTCACTTTTTTATAAAGCAGAAACTAAAATATCATGGTAAAGCAATTATACTCCAATAAAGATGTTAAAAAAGAAAAAATTATCCCCCATCCGGTCTGCCTGCCACCAAATGCTCACAGTAAATAGAGAATCATGCTATTTCCACATTATGCTACCAACACCAAGTTCTATCAACTATAAAGTATTTTACTTATGAATTTTTAAATGTTCTTTATTCTCCCTTTAAACATTTTCAAATCTGGGCATTGGACAGACCACCCAAAACATCAGGAAGTGTGCCATTTGAGCGAGCAAGAGGAATCTGTCATTGGCTCTAAGGACACCCTGGAATAGGATGCCCAGTGTTTCCTGTGGCAGTTTCAAATGGCATCAGGTGCAGAGGCTCCAGGCAACACAGAAACATCAATCATCATTTGTGGTCCACTACAGATTATCTGTTAAGGAGATAATACATTTAGGCTTCCTCAGGCCAGGCCCAAAGAGGCCTCAGGCTACCATCAAGAAGGAAAGAACCCCTAAAAGGCATCCAGGTGGGTCACTGTGAGCTGGAGAACCTATGTATGAGGTACATTGTGGGTATCTTGGTTACTTTCCTTCATTAGCACAAATCTTCAGTATTTACTCTTCTTTTTAACTGCCCTGTACCTTTACAAATACTAGAGACTGAAAAACAGTCACTTTGTTCAGCCCTTCAAACTGTGGATACGTGTGTTCTCAGAAAATTTTTCATCAAATATAAACTGAGGGCTTCCCTGGTGGTGCAGTGGTTGAGAGTCTGCCTGCCGATGCAGAGGACACGGGTTCATGCCCCAGTCCGGGAGGATCCCACATGAAGCAGAGCGGCTGGGCCCGTGAGCCATGGCCGCTGAGCCTGCGCGTCCGGAGCCTGTGCTCCGCAACGGGAGAGGCCACAACAGTGAGAAGCCCGTGTACCGCAAAAAAATAAATAAATAAAATAAATTGAACTGATCAACAGTGAAGTTCATGTCACTATGTAGAGGAAAAGGAATTTATTAGGAGAATGGGATGTAGGAGATGAACTGGACAACACAAATGGTGTGTCTATGGATTTGGCAAAGCAGAAAATTCCTGAGAGCCGCCCTGTAAGTACAACTGAGTTCTTACTTTTTGGAGGAAGATGAGGTCTTAGAGAAAAGAGGCATTGCCAGTGGTTGCTTTGAAGCCCTGCTTATAGGTTTTAAGCAGTGAGGATCACAAGTCTTTGAGCCCAACTGCAACCATCCAGATTTGCCCATTACTTTATTTTTTAACCTGACTCAACAAGAAAAATGTGGTCATGAGAATGGGGAGGGGTGAAAAGATGAATCATACTCTTTGTATTCTGTTCTGTCATTTGCCGCATTTCTAAAATACCAATATTCCCAGTCTCAAGAGGATGCATGAATCGTTTGCTCTATTCATCTTTCGACAAAAAAACTGATCATTTCCAATGGCTGAATAATTGCTGAAAAGGACTTCCAGTTTCTTGCACTTGTATCTTTATAAACTAAGAACAGATGGAGTTCACTGACCCAGAAACTTGGATACTATTCCAAACTGTGCCACCCTGAGTGGCACAGAACATCTCTGTGTCTGTTTCCTTATCTGCAGAATCATGATATTATCTCACCTGCCAAATTCACAAGGTTGTTCAGAAGAATTAAGTGAGTTCATGACTATGAAAATGCCTTCAAAACTATGAAGCAAAAAATTAATTTAAAAAAATGTTTTTAATTAAAAAAAATATGAAGCACCATAACAAATCCAAGGAACAGTGGCAATTGTGAAGGTGATAATGATGACAAGAGAGAATGCAGGTGGAAATTGTGTACATTTATGAAATTATGGCTTAATAGTTGTCTTGTGGGTATTTTAATATTTGGGGGCATCCAAGGTGCAGATGCCAATAAGTTTATAAGCACAATGGTGATACTTGAATGAAACATTCTAAATATACAATGGATACTTGTCAAAAGAAAATTAATGATATGCATATTTCTATATTTACTAGCACTACCAAAGGTAACAAAGATGCTAATGCAAAGTGCTTAACATTTTGCAGCTTCTGGAAGTTATCTTTCCTTGCTTTGCCTACATGATCACACCTCCTCTTGAATAATGCTTGGGAAGACCTGGTGAGGATAATTTTTAGACAGTTAGTCTGACTGAAATACTATTCTGTCCTATTCAAGTCCTGGGGTTTCTCTCAGAGGGTGATATAAGCATGCATCTCAGTATTATCACCCAAGAGATTCTACTTTTGACCCTCTGGTTCTGCCTCAGGTGGCTACTAAGTGATGGAAGGATGAAAAAGAGGAAGACTGTATAATAGTGAAAGTTAAAAATATGCCCTAACAGAAACTATAGTTTTCCTAGGATGAGGATAAAGATTTAACCTTGCAATATCAATTGCTAACCTATTAAACATGCAACTGCACTATAAAAACTTTGTCTTTCTGGATATCTGCACAAATCTCTGTCCACAGTACCCTCCCATCATTATCTAAGGTAAAGGAAAAGGACATAGATTTTTCTGCAAACTTCCATACTTTTAAGTTGACTACCTGGAAATCTGCTATTTAAATAGGAAGCTAAGTCCAGTTTAAGTAGCTGAAGTTGCCAGCAGAGCTTTAATGGATAAGACATTCAAGGACCAAAAGCACTGCCATTTGCCACATTTCTGAAATATTACGATTCCTAGTCTGGAGAGGATGCACGAATCTTTTCCATGTCCCAAATCTTGTTGTGCTGCTCTGAGATGAATGACAATGAATAACAATTATTTATACTCCACCTTCCTACTTAAGACACTCAGAATAAGGCTGGAGCAAGAAGAGCAATGCTATTCACTGAGAAATGAGAATTATAGCATTCTGGATGGGTAGATATTTATTATCCCTATTTTCAGATAATTAAACAGAGGACAAGAGTACTCGGCTTACTCTGCAAATGGAGGGCAGGAGAAAGCCTGTACCCTAGTTTTCTTGTCCACCTTCAACATCCTGTCCTAGGATTTCAAGTGTTCTTGCTTTCCTCCTTTTGCCCATTATATTCCTTGTCTACAGGGGGCATTTTCAGCTCTGCCAGTAGTGCCTGTGAATCTGTGCTCTGGATGTCAGGACCCTGTCGAAGAGGTTTGCTAATTATCTTAACTCCCCCTGCTGGAGGGTTTAACTACAACCAAAGTCAAAACCCTCCTGTCATTTGAACACAGTTAACTGTTAAAAAATATTTGTCAAGTTAATCCACATAATAAAAGAAGCAGCATGAACTTTACATGAGAATGTAACTCACTATATTATAAATAAATTGGAGGCTTGATATTATTTTTAAAACTAGCCTTTGTGATTAGATTTGTAGAATATAAAATAGATACATTGGTCTAATTTTTCCTTTATTCTCCTTTTGTTCCCACACTCCTCATTTTGTGGTTTGCAATATTTCCCTTTATCTCTAAGCTCTAGACTTCTACTTAATAAGTACCAATAAAGATTGGATGTTATCCTTAAACAGTGGTAGCATTCCCACCTGCTAATTGCTTTATTTGTACTTACTGTTTCCGCCCTCTCATCAACAGGGGCTTTAGCATAAAGGGCAATGAAGTAGAACGTGATGAAGTCAACAGGAGCCAGCCGAGTGAATGCTTCTATAATTACACAATAGCCTGGAGTAGCTCTTCTCAAATCAAATTATGAGCCTGGATTACCTAAAACTCTCAGGACACAGCCAAGGTTTTCATTTGTCTGCAGCCCTCTTTCCTCTTGCCTTTATTCTTCATAGACATTATCAAAGCTCCAACTCCAATGCAATACTCCAAAAGCAATGAGACATTGTGGAGAATGCCAGTTTTTTTAATGGTTTGTCTGACCCCATGTGTTTTATAACTGATTTTAAAATTTTTTAAAGAAAGAAATTTTTTTTTCATGTTTACAACCACCCCTGTTATTTGCATATCAAAGTTTATTCCAAGCTGAGCTTATTCATGATTCTTTGGCAAATATTTGCTCTTTGTCACTGTCCCAATCACCCATAAGGCAACCAGAACAAGAGTCACTGAGCCTTGGCAATGTTTGGATTCTTGTTTGAACACCTGACCATCCCCTCGGAGATGTACACTGCACTGGAAATAATATACAATAAGAGGACCAGACTTGAGGTTAGGCCATCTAGAAGAAGAACTCAAATCTGCTGTTGACTAGCTGGGGGGCCTTGAACCAGTCTATTAACTTCTCATTTTCTCCATCTGAAACCCAAGGAAACTGAACTAGATAATCGCTAAGGTTCATTCTAGTTCTGTGGTTTCAGATATTCATAGTACTACATGGATGATATACACAAGAGACTTAGTACATATTTGATTACAGTAGCCAAGCAAAGCAAGATAATCTATTTCTCAAATGGTTTAAATGTTTATTAAATCGAGATTTGGTGCACCCAAGATCAGGTCAAAAAGTGAACAAAACGTGGTAAGCGTTGGCTGGTTGATGGCTCCTGGAGCCTTCAAGGCTTAGCTTCAAGGCTTCGCTAAGATTCAAGGCTTAGCTCTGCCCAGCTCTATGTGGTGTTGGGTCAGTCCACCAAAACTTCTAAGAGCAGTGGGGTAGATGATCTCTAAGTCTTTTCCAACACTGAAATTATGGCTCAAACAGAAAAAAATCAAATTGCCACATTCCTATATGTAATATTCAGTGTATTTTACTATATATTCTTGAAGAAAATGGATATTGGTCTGAATAATTATGAAACATTCTCTGTTCCATATTACTCTGTATTGAAGAATTTACAGCTGGTTTACAAATATGTATTTATAGTGGGCATCCTGATGGGTAGACAGGTAAGATTATAACCATCACAAAGGTAAGGGAATTTTTAGATATGGTCGTCATAGCAATGTGTTCAAGACTGAAACACCCAACCAGTAAGATATCAATAGAGCCACTCAATGCATGAAATGGCAATGGCCCCAATATGGACAAGGTCCTTGTGCTGGACCACTACTGTCTTCCGTGAGGTTAACTGAGATGGGAGGTAAAAGAACACCATTTGGGAATGCATTAGATTCACAGATTATGAAATAATTTAAAGCTTTCAAGTGCACAAATTATATACGAGGTAACAGGAATTTGATTTATGTACTCCAAGTCAAAGCTGAAGCCCTCATTCCAGAATTTTTCTGAAATACGTAAAGAACTTTTAAACCTACTTTGCAAACTTTGTAAACCTAGTTTACAAAAATATTAAGGTTAGCCCATTTGGGGTTTGCTCTTAACCATTGTTTCTCTTTTCTACCTGTTGTTGAAGCAGGTAAGGAAATAAATTTTACCAGGAGTTAATTATATAGTATTTGCTATTCTCCAATTATAATAGCCTCTCCTTTCTCACTCATCTACTTGCCATGAACAACACTACATATGACTTGTTGGCTTCACAAAGGTAGAAATTTACGTGTGTGTGTATATACACATGTAATATTTATACATATTTATACACATGTAATATTTATTTCACATACATACATACACACACATACAGCACACAAAAGGAAGTATTGCTTGGTTCAGGCTGTTCTTTTTTTTAAAATTTTTATTGGAGTGTAGTTGCTTTACAATGTTGTGTGAGTTTCTGCTGTACAATGAAGTGAATCAGCTATATGTATACATATAGCCCCTCTTCTTTGGATTTCCTTCCCACTTAGGTCACCAAAGAGGATTGAGTAGAGTTTCCTGTGCTATACAGTAGGTTCTCATTAGTTATCTATTTTATACATAGTAGTGTATATATGTCAATCCCAATCTCCCAATTCATCCCACCCCTCCTCTCCCCCTTGGTATCCATACCTTTGTTCTCTACGTCTGTGTCTCTATTTCTGCTTTGCAAATAAATTCATCTGTATCATTTCTCTAGATTCCACATATAAGCAATATTATACGATATTTGTTTTTCTCTTTTTCTCTTTCTGACTTACTTCACACTCTGTATGATAGTATCTAGGTCCATCTACATCTCTGCAAATGGCACAATTTTGTTCCTTTTTATGGCTGAGTAATATTCCATTGTCTATATGTAGCACATCTTCTTTATCCATTCCTCTGTAGATGGACATTTAGGTTGCTTCCATGACCTGGCTATTGTAAATAGTGCTGTAATGAACATTGCGGTGCATGTGTCTTTTCAAATTATGGTTTTCTCTGGGTATATGCCCAGAAGTGGGATTGCTGGGTCATATGGTAGTTCTATTTTTAGTTTTTTGAGGAACCTCCATACTGTTCTCCAGAGTGGCTGTATCAGTTTACATTCCCACCAACTCAGGCTGTCTTTTTTAAAAAAACAATGTATTGCTTTTTGTGCCTTCATTTCTAATTAGCAATTTACTCTCACAACTCTCTCCTAAGTAATCCTATAAAATTTTCTTGTATGGAATAATGATTAGACACTCACTATCTGAAGCCAGGCTATGGTTGAAATCTTGGTTCTATTTTTCCTTATCTGATAATCTTAGAAAATTGCTTAACCTCACTGTGCCTCAGTTTCATCATCCATAAAGTGGAGATAATAATGGCATCTACTTTGTAGGATTGTTTTGAGGATTAAATGAGTTTATATATGAAACAAATTTAGAATAGTACCTACCACATAAGAAGTATTAGACAATTGATATTATTACTACTATTAGTCTAGTTTATACTACAGAAACATATCTGCAATTAAACTACTCTCCTCATTAAAAATCATCCAAGTATATAAGGTCTTCAAAATATAAAATCTCATATTCTATCTTCCCCTTTACCCCCACCATTCTCCATTAAAGTAGAAGTTTTATTACTGTTATTTTCCATGAATACTTATGTCAAGGAAAATTCTCAACTTAATTATTGACAGATACTGTCCAATAGAAGTTTCTTTGATGATGGAAACATTGTATATCTGCCTTGTCTAATACAGTAGTTACTAGCCCCGTACAGCTAATGAGCATTTGAAATGTGGCTAGTTTGACTAAGGAACTGAATATTTAATTATATTTAATTTGAATTTGAGTTAAAAGAGCCATATGGCTAATAGAGTTACTATGTTGGACAGTACCATTATGAACCATTTTGGAATCACACCTAGACTTGAATGCATGGTCCTGACACTTCCTACCTCTATGACATTTAATCTCCGGTTCAGTTTCTCAATATATAAAATAGAAGAGTAATATCTATCACCTAAAATAAATGTAATAATATTTGTAAAGGGCCTGGTGTAATACAGTTTATAAATATTAGTTTTCCTGATTATCTGCCCTCCTTTAGGTTGGTATGATTTGGAACAACTCTTAACAGGACCAGGCACAAAGCAGAGAGAACCTTTTAGCTCTTTTCAGACTTCAAAACACCATCCGCTCAATGTTCTCACTTGCTCCATTGTAACTGTTAATCTTGAGTAAAAATATGATGTTCTGTTTTGACAGAGACCCCTGAAAGTGCCTGAGCATCTCTCAAAAGGTATGAAACTAAAAGAATCCTCAGGACCCTCTCACACTCATAGAATCCCAGCAGGCTGTGGTCATGGAGAGCCCATTTATACATATTCCCCCGGATGGTGGCCACAATCCAGGTTGCCTCTTGTTGCCTCTGTCCAAAAGTAATCACTGTGGGCCAATGTGCCAATAATCTTGTGATCTGGCATCAATATTTTCATCATCAAAAAGAAAAAAAAAAAAACTCATCTCAAGTAGTTGAGGGCTCCCAGGAGAACTTCCTTATATTGAAAACTCCTCACAATTAAATTTCTATAAGGTGGTAGAAGAAATTTTCATGTACCACAGAAATAAAAGCACAGTCTCTTTCAGCACCTTCAAGGACATGGTCATCAGGGTCTGCAATACACAACCTCAGGGCCTCAGCCCTTTTCTAAGGTTGTCCTCTCTGGTAAGAAAAACTTTTCCTATCAAACCTTTTATTTGATGCTTTAAAGGTTTTAGCCAAGCTGGCTCCTTATGAGGCCCTGAGCATTAAGACTTTCTAGACATCCATTGCTTCATGAGACTAATGTATCCTGATTGTAATCCAAAAATAGGAAAGACTACATGTCTACTCAACCATTATAACTTGTACGCCAGGTAAGTTGTGGTGAGGAGGAATTCACTGATGAGAAATATTGATTTCATCCAACTCTGGGCTACTATATATCTAAAGGGAAGAGAACCAAAACAAGCAAACAAACAAAAAGTCTAAATTATGTGACACAGTGCGGTGCTATGGCAAAAGCAATGGCTTGGTGTCATAAGGACCCAACTCCTCATCACTCAGTGACTGTGGGATCGGGATCTAGATACTTGATTTGTCAAGCCTTGGTGTCTGTAACATGGGGATAATACGACTTTATTTTGAAGATTATAAGGAGTAATTAGACAGTTTTTAGAGGGCTTAGCACAATAACTACCATAGGATGGACAGTCAAAAAAGATTTGTCTTCTTCCCTCCTTCAATATTTGAAAATGCTATTATAATCATTCCATTGAGTGTCCGCAGTTAGCCCAGTCTATCCGAAAGTGTTTACTTAAATTTTTACCCAAATTTCAAAAATGAAATAACCATATATTAAGCCAGGATACCAATTTCAGCAAACTTTGATGAAGATTTAGGATTTAGTACTCCTAGGTCTCAAATAAATAAAGGTCAGGTAATAAGGATTTGATTTTTCCCTGATGCATGAATTAGACGAACAAGACATCCATAATATAGGCCTTGGGCATCACTTGCCTGCCTTACCACAATTTCTTCCTCACTGAGCAGCCTTTTAACATTGTCACAAAGAGTTCTCCACTATGGATCTTTTTTTTTTTTTTTTTTTTTTTTTGCGGTACATGGGCCTCTCACTGTTGTGGCCTCTCCCGTTGAGGAGCACAGGCTCCGGACGCGCAGGCTCAGCGGCCATGGCTCACGGGCCCAGCCGCTCCGCAGCACGTGGGATCTTCCCAGACCGAGGCATGAACCCATGTCTCCTGCATCATCAGGCGGACTCACCACTGTGCCACCAGGGAAGCCCTCCACTATGGATTTTGACTACATTAACCCTTTTCTCCTCTAAGACTTATTGCAAATAAGAAACAAGACCCGTGTGAATGGCTTCTAAAACCTCTTCTGGGTCACAATTACATCCAAGAAGACCTCACTTCCCGTGTTTCCATCTGCACACCTTGACTGGCTCATCTCATACCAGCTTGACCATCATCTTATTCCTCTACTACACAAACGCACCTCTAAGCAGGCCTCAATGTTTTAGACAGAATTCAACATTGAATGTGAAGAATTGAAAGAAAACTATTTTTCAGGCCCATTTCAACTTTGCAATGTTTGATTTTAAAATTAATAAATTCAACTTTCTAAATCATCACATTCTCCCCCTCCCATCATAGCCATTCTATTACTTTCAGCAAGTGCTAAAAAGAGAATGCACACCCTCCATCCCCCATACACTTGCCTGCACAAAGTCTTAAACAGAATAGAAAGTAAACCTCTTCAGTTTCTCGTTACTTAAAACTGTGATTTGTAAGAAGTCTTCCTGATCCTTAGCCACTTCACTTGTAGAGCACCCAAGCCCAGTGAAGAACATGTAATTAGCACACCAGAAACACCTGTTAATTGATTGACAATGTTAATATTATTCATTCTTTTCATTTCACATACTTGTTCAGTGTTTTACCTGTTGTCTATTTATCCTCTGTTCCTACCTCCATTGTTGTTTTCTCTAAAACTACAACCTGCAAAGTGTAGGAGCCACGTTTCTTTGACTCACTGTGGATAATGGGCTGTAGAGAGACTCTTAAACAGGCTTTTCAATTGATTGATTAATAGAACGATTGATGGATGGATGGAGGAAAGGGTGAATGCATTACAGCATTCTCCATTTGCTATTACAACAGGCTAAATTTACCAAAGGGGTCCGTTCTTCCCCTGCTGCCTGAACAAAGCGCCAGAGGTAGGTGAGTGAGAGGGGTCAAGGAACAGATATCCCTACTGCACACAATAGACAAGGGCGTCTTACAGAGGATAGGACTGCTTCTTCTGCTAATTGCTGCAAAACATCTTTTGAGGCAAGGTGGTTATTTTCTATTATTTCTTGGTTATTTTCTTAGGATAACTTGTATTTTTTAAGTTATAAAAGGAAAGAAATCCAACTAACAAGCACTACGCTTCTTTTTTTAACCCTACACTTTTTAACTTTGAGTCTCACTAAATGCAACTGATTCTCCTGCCATCGATAACTTATTTATTCATTTTCTAGGCCAGAATACATTCAGTCTACAAATGGACTTTGTTTCATAAACCTAAACATGGACAAAAGAGATACACAAAATATTTAAATCTTTACAATGCCAGATTTAATTTAGAATGCATGTTAATTTTAAGTCCAAATTAATGATCTTGGGGCTCAAAAGTGTAATTTTTTCGGTGGGGGCAAGATTGTTTTAGCCAGATAGAGGATCAGGTAGGACTAGACACATGGAAGCAAGCAATAGATCTCAGGGTTTTCATGAATTCTGGCTAGAATAGAGCTGTCTCTGCTTATGCTTATTTCTACCAGTACCACAGGTGACATGCAAGAGGGAACAGTTCCCTCAAGAGCTATGCCCTGTGATTACTTCCAGGACACTAACTAAAAATCCATCATTCTCTCTGCCACTAAAGAAAACACATCAGAATCTAATACGTGAATAAACTAGAATATAGTCAAATTACCTTTTAACTGTTCATTCATTCATTCAAAAATATGTATTGAGTACCCATTACATGCCAGGTATGGTTCTGGGCAGTGCAGATATATAGGTGAGAAGATATACAAGTTCTCTCCTCTCATGAAGCTTACGTTCACACAGTTTTGTCCCTTCTTTGCTAATAATTAATTAATTGGATATAGTGCACCACTGGTACACTCATTCTGTTCTAAGGACTGTGGAGAGAACAAACAGAAGGAGAATCTGAGCTAATGGAGGGATGTAACTCAATCCTCAACAAATCTTCAATGTCCTCTATGTAGGAGGGACTGGCCAGGACGGTACCTGTGGCCTTCCCTTTAGCACTGGGATCATCACAGTAATATGGCTCTATAATAACTCTAGAAATCTGCATTAACCATGAATGGTTAATGGAGACTTGTGGCTCTCAGTAGAAGCTGTCATAATATACCATTGCAGAAGACTATTCTGTTTCACAATAGATTTATGTTAGATTGTTAATTTAAAAAGTAGTTTATAAAACACATGCAGTACAACACAATTTTGTTAAAACAGAAAGAGTAACTACACAAGAAAAAGATGGCTAGAATACATAGCAACATGTTGGCCATTGATAGCTCTGGTTAGGATTGTGCGTACTGTACATGTGTGAATGCATGCAAATGTATGTGTGTTGGTGCTTTTCAGTGTTTTCTAAATTTTCTACAGTGAAAGAGTTTACTAAATTCTCTACATGGGGAGACAATTTTTACCCCTCCTTCCAAAAAACTACATCAGATATTACTGCAACAGAAGGTGGGCTCTAATGATAGAGAAGTCGGCCTCCTGTCTAGGCAGCCTCCGTTCGTAGCTTATGAGGTAATGTTGTTTGGCCTCGTCCACACTTGGAATAAAGCTCTTAAGTTTTTCTTGTCAAATTTAATTTGGGCCTCCTGGCCAGCAGCAACCTAGTGACCATGATTTTTTAAACCCTGCTATTAGGTATTTTATCACCTATGCATAGTCAGTAATTTTCACAATAGCACTTATTCTACTGAAATAAATTTTACATTCTTCACAATGTCATCAAAAGAAACTCATTACAATGGTATCAAACATAAGACATTTCAACAAATAAAAACTTTGTTAAAGGTGGGGGGGGATTTCTAAATTAACCAAGGTGCTATCCTCACTTTAGGTAGATAGATAGACAGACAGACAGACAGACAGATAGATAGATAGATGATAGATATAAAAAGCCTGCTATATATATATGTGGCCTGATAAAACAAAAGCAATGACATGGCATACCTTTTTCCATTTTAGTCTGTTTCTTCCAAACTGAATCATTCCCTCCACCCTCTCCTTGGAGAAAGTACAAGGCCATTCACCACTGAAGAGAAAATAAATGTGTAAACTCAGAGAATCGGCTTGTCACAAATTGGCAAATACAGTTAATGGTTAATTATCTGCAAAGACTTCAGTCTTGTCACTTTTCAATTTTCTGGTCAGCATTTAAAAAAAGGAACCAACTCTAATTAGTAAAATAATTTTTCAGGTCTTTATAGAGCTGATTTTCTAGAAAGCTCTTGGAAAAGCTTGCTTTTGTGTTGTTTTCTTTTAAAGTAATATAATTCCCTTACTCCTATATGAGAGCTAACAGCACTGGCATGTTCAACCCATCTCCTAACCAGGAAAATATTTTTTAAAAGATAACTAATTTTTTAAGCACAGATCTAGGTGCTCCGAGTTTCTGCTGCCACTCATCTGTAAACCTGAATGGTAAAAAGAGAACGTAAACCTCCCAGATAGAAAGTTGTATTTGAGAGTTAGTGTGAGATTTGCTTCCTCCATGTGAATGATCTCGGGATAATAACAGAGCCAGAGAAAATGATATGTATAGCTAACAAAGAGTCAAAATTATAGAAATATATGTGGATAGCCCAAATTAACTACTGGTTCCATTTAGAAAAGAATCGCCTCCCGAGACAAGAGAGGTTGAGTTCATCTCCCTGCCCCTCACTTCCTTACCCTTGAGCTTTTGGGGCCAGAAACGCTAACCTTAATTAATGGAAGATCCACTAGACCCCAGCCAAGGGTTTGGGTCCCAGGCCTGGGTCTCCTCCTGCGCCCCTCCCGGGAGTAACGAGCAAGCGGCCTTCATTACTGGCAGCTGAGGGGAAGGGTCACTGGGAATGGATTTGCAGGGCCCTCATTGAGCGATCACTCCATGCTGAGAGGAGCTGGCCATGCTCTCGGACACCTGGTCATTAACATTGCTAATTAGCAGCCATTAATCAGGGCGCTTGCTTTTTTTTGTTGTTGTTGCATGTCACCGGCTCAGAGGAACCAAGTGAATAAGAAGATTGTTTCATTACCTCCACAAGAGGTGGAATGAAAGCAGTTCCCATCAGCTCAAGATGAGATGGATTAAGGGAAAGGTTAGACAACAGTTTGAGATGAGGTGGGGGGGGGGAGGTGGGGGAGGTAGGGATGGGGGGAACGGGGGGGGGCAGGGAGGGCGAGACCTGAGCTGTCTGCTAAGGGAAAACCAGTCACCTATAATTAATGAAATCTTCTGCAACCTAATTCTAATCACTGTGTGAGCGTTCCTCCAACAACCAAATTTTTGAACTTTAAGAGCTTTATTTTCTTCTGTTGGTGCAGGGAATTATCTTTAAGTCATTTTAATTCTGTTTGGAACTCAGTAAGTTCGATATTTCTGCCTTCCCATTCTAAAGTCTTTTTTTCCTTCTAAAAGATTACGACATAATTTAAAACTTTAAGTAGTTATAACTAAAGCACTTTTAGAATATTTTCATTATTTTACCCAAATGGTACACTCCAACCAAGAGTCAAAGGGTAATCAAAAAATAATAATTCTACAGTTTTTAGAATGGAAATAATAAAAAATAAGTAGTTTATTCTTACTCCTAAGTGCCCTAAAAGGCAAGAGGGAATGAAAAGACTCTATATTGATTTGTATATAATGACACTGAGAAGAATTAGCATGTCATTGAAAAGGGCTAAAGATTGTATGCGCCTGTGCGTAAATTGTTTCCTGTTGTTAATTCAAATGCAATATGATGAACATGTTAATGGAGCATTTTCTCTTCTGGAATGTGGGGCATCATGTGTGTATAGCGCATTATCTTAATTTCTGGGAAATGGAAACCTTGGTAACAGGTTGTGTGTCCCAGTGTTGTAGTTGTCACAATAATTTTTTATCTAGGAAAAAAATACTGTGAGAATACATATTTAATTAGCAGTTAGTTAGCTACTATGAATTCATTATTTATTAAAGTGTGCTCATCCAAGAGCTGCAAAGCAGATTTCCTTGACTTATGGGGGAAGTTCTCTTTATTAAACAGTGAGTACTTCATCCAGCTTTTTGCTATGTTTCTGCTCTGAGTCTCTCTGTGGTGGGTTACAGAATGTGGTTTTCAGTGGCACTAAGCAACTAGGAAGCAGAGATTGCCTAAGTATTTATTAGCACTGTGGCCTCATTTGGACACGTCTAATAAATATACATTTGCGTATATAATATGTACCCCTGCACTTTCAAAGCAAAATTATTCGTTTAATGTTTCCTACATTTCCAAACAATAAAAGGCGAAATCTCTTTTTGTACTAATTTGCTCTGTTTACGAAGAACTATGAAGTTGTTGGGGGAAAGAAGCAAGTATGTAAAGCTAATCTGAAGAGCATTTCAATTGGGTTGGAAATCCATAATATGATTTCTAGGACTTCATGGGAAAGTTGAACGCTCAAGGGGAAATTACACAAAGAACAGCTGAGAAAAAGTTGCATTCTGGCACAGAATAATGCAAATGGGGCACATTCTTCAGTTTTCTCATGACGGATTGCCTCTGAAACCTCTGAGCCAAGCTGCAGCAATGCTAATGAGGGAGATGCATCAATGAACAGTGTCATCCCAGGGGCTTCCAAAGGGGACGGGGGGATGGAGAGGGGGCCCAAGAGGGAGCTGGAGGAGGAAGAAGGAAGAAAGAAAGAAAAAAGAAAAAGGGGGTGGGCGGAGGGGGGTTAGAAAAAGAAAAAGAAGGGAGAGCAGTTGAACTTTGAAGTATCTGTGCTAAACCATTAAAAAACAAAATTTCGCAGGTAGAGATGGAAGGTACAAAATGAACAGCACTACAATTTTATCCCTTTAAGATTTGAGAGAGTTTAAGAAATAAACTAGGATGGGAGACAGAAAACTTTTTAAACTATCTGCCTGTTGGACTAAAACCAAAATTAAAGTTGGGAGCTAAAATGCTGTACTAGAGAATAGCTTGTGGTTTCTTTATTAAGGACTCTAGACTATAATGGAAAAGACTGGGGACCATCTATGCCAGAAAAAAAAAAAAAGTAGCACTTTTAAGACTTAACTTCTTTGTGGTTGCAGAGTTCTCATTTGAACATTGAAGAAAAATTGTAAATGCATACATTTGTAGCTCATTTACCACAAACGAAAGACAGTTTGCTTGTCATTCCAATTGTTTGGAAAGATTATTTTCTTTAAATGCATATACACAAAGATAATTTTTTAAGAATATTTCTCTTGAGATTAATAAATGATTGCTTTCGTTTCAGAGATCTATGAGCAGATTTCTCTTTCTTCAGTGGCTAAATCCATACATACCACTTGCTTCCATCTCCACCTACTGAATGCAAAATTATTACTAATTTACTTTGCGTTTTCCTTCCATTCTGGGCTTCCAATGCACTGCATTTCTCATGGAAATCAAATCAATAGCTATTTATTGAGCACTTATTATATTTAAGGCACTTTAAGTTACTTTTATAAAGAAACCTATAAATATATATATAATACTGTTAAGTTTCAGCCCTTTTAAAGTGGTGTTAAGTTTCCAAACATGATGAATAACTCCCTTTATAATAATCCCACAATGAACACAGCCAATTTGGTATTGATGTCAATTGTGTGCTACACTTCCAAAATGTCCCACTAAAACTTACCCAGTGCTGGTTTAATCAAAGTATGGTTAAAATGTATTATATTTTTCCTTTCATTAGTTTATTTTATTAGCGTATGGTTTTAAAAATGTAAACAGCCGACAGTGCCCCTGTTTGCAAGCACCGTCATGTCAGTTCCTTTAGTTAAGTACATAAACAACTCAAATAGAAAAGAAATGGCTGCAGTTAAGTTTAAACTCTCTAATCAATAGGTATATAAGGAGCTCTGCATCAATACAGATTGATGCTAAGATCAGGTTCCCTTTATTCTTTTGCTCGATTTCAACCAATAGGAACTGCAAGATTCAAAATTAAAGCTGAAAAAAAAAAATCCCTAACTCACTCTATTGTGTATTACAGTTCATATGGTATAGTTTCCAAGACCACCCACAGTTCTGAGACTGCTTAATGGAAGATTGCATCAGCTGCTGCACCCAATGACAACTAGATGAGTTAAGAATGAAGTGTTAGTATTCACAGTACTTGTGAGCATAAGACAGATTATTCACATCATTTCAAAGATAACCTTTGTAGCAAAATGCATTCATTCAAGTAACACATTTCTAACTAATCAGATACATTTTCTATTGAAATTAGCTTAAAAAATCAAATTTCTCAGAGAAAAAATTTAAATCTATTCCATTATAGGATCTGTTAACAGGTATTTAGACAATTTTAAATTATATATTAATGGAAAAAGCGTGTTTCTGGCATCTCACAGTGTCATTTAACAGAATAATTATGAACAATGCTATTAATTGGTAGTTCACTATTGTCCGTCATACACCTAAGAGAAGCCAGAGTGTCTCAAAAAATTTCCCTCTGAAAAATCTGTAAAGGCAGAGAGAACACATTTGAACCAAGACATCGGGGAGTAAAGAGTGAGACAGACCCTCTTCTTGCTCCCTGCCTTCTTTTCTAAAAAGGGACATTTCTTTGAAGTTTCCTGTTTTATTTATTAAATCCCTATGATTTTTACTCCACAATATAGCCATGTTCATTTTAATATAAAAAGGATTTAGATTATGAACTATTTAGTTTGCTTGCTTGCTTTTAAATCTTAGAGCAAAACTGATACTCCAGGAAGATGCACCATATTAATCCCCTGAAATACTGTTATCCAGGGTGAGATGGTACAGCAATCAATGAGCCTTCCTTGGGGCTAAAGACTCTGATTCTAAGCCCTACTCTATACTCACTGTGTGGCTTTGGGCATGTAAGTCCCTTAGTTGCTTCGGTCCTCTGATTCCTCGTGGAAAATGAGGAGGGTAGACTAGGTGTTGGTCTTTAAACTCTTTTCACTTTGGGGATGCTATAATAATTCTGGTAATGCATTTTGTTTTTTCAATGGAGAATAATGACTACTTAAAGATTAGTGTAGATTAATTCTGTGAGTCTTTTCCAATACAAAAATTTTAAGAAAGTATGGCCTCCATATGTAAAATATAAAAAGAAAAACCTACTTACTCTTTGGCAAATTTACTCCAAAACTTTAAACACCAAAACCGGGAAAAAATGACCTGTTTGTTTTTCCCTTTGTTTTTGTTTGTTCAATAAAACCATGTTTAACTGAGAATGAGTAATCATAACCCTTTATTAATTAAAGCTTTTTTTCTGGGAGCGTAATTCCAAAAGAAAGATGCCAAAAGAAACCTTGTAACAAATTTTCCTTTCATTAAAAAATGTCTACACACAGTTTTGTACAAAGTTATTCACTAGACTCAGTGTGCAACATACTCTACATCCTTAACTGTGGCGTTTTGGTTTTGAGCTCAGGCTCTGGAATCAACCCTGGGATGAAATCCTACCTCCACCATTTAGTTATGGCATTACTTATCCTCTCTAAGCCTCGTTGCTCTCATCTGTAAGATGAAGATGATAATAACATGTCATGTTGGAGGGGCAGGGATTAAATGAGTTAATATATATCAAGTGCTCAGCCCAGTGTTTGGCCCCAAGTAAGTACTCCATTAATGTGATCATTTATTAATACTATTACCAGATGATTAGAATCAATGTTCCCCTTTACATTAAAGGCCCACTTCAAGGTAAGACAAGTACATGAAGCACACTGGAAATAAGAAAGTAATCGTAGTGGGAAGTAGCCACATGGCACAGGGAGATCATCTTTTTGCTTTGTGACCACCTAGAGGGGTGGGATAGGGAGGGTGGGAGGGAGATGCAAGAGAGAGGAGATATGGGGATACATGTATATGTATAGCTGATTCACTTTGTTATACAGCAGAAACTAACACACCACTGTAAAGCAATTATACTCCAATAAAGATGTTAAATAAAAATATATAAAATAAAATAACATCTAGGGAACAACAGAGCTACTGAAATAAATAAATAAATAAATAAAAATAAAAACCATAGCTTTCCAAAAAAAAAAAAGAAAGTAATTTTAACTTAGCCAAATAGTGTCCAGATTATCTTCCAAAAATACCTCCTTCAATCAAAACCAAAATGATTTCCATGAGTGCTACCCCTCTCCTCTGCATGATCCCACTCCCAAGCCACTACTATGGCGCTCAGCCAGTATTGAACAGTCCTCTCTGCTGGCCCGGTCACTACCTGCACATTCAGAATCAGTCGCTAGAGATCATTGCAAGGTTACCTCCCATCCTAGGTGACAAATGTAATCCACTCACCTGTACCCTCAGGCTCCACCTGGCCCGGTTCAACCTCACCTTTGTACCATTACTTATGTGCCCACTCCACCCAGCACAGTCTCTTTCTTCCCACGTTTCAGTTTGTGCTTTTCACTCCTTCAGTAGCTCCCTATTTCATTCAGCATCAAGCCTAAATTCCACATGGCCCTCCAGACCCTTCTTCACTTCTTCAGCCTCAATTTCCATCTCTGCCCTCCATTCACCACCCAACCTCCAGCTATGCTGAACTACTGGAAGTTCTCAAAACTGCCCACATTAATCTTCACCTCCAGGTCTTCAGGGGTTCTCTTTCTTCTTGTATAGTCTTTCTCTTTCTCCCAGAACCTCTCCCTTCAGACTCCCCATAGCTAATTACTCTTTAGTATTAAGTTCTCAGCTTATATGGGAGCCTTTCCTGACTGGGGAAGATTTGGTTAGGGGCTGCTCATGTTTCCATGACATTCCAATCCTTACCCTTATCAGAATTTTTATCAAATATCATTGCAATAGGCTATGTCCTTGTTTGTCCTACTCCAAATAAAAAAATTCCTTGACAGCGCGGGCTGGTTTACCACTCTCAGGCCTGAGCACGGAGCCTTTCACATATTAAGTCCTTAGAAAATATCTGTCAAATAGATTTCTTTTATATCTATCATAGTACTTTATCTAATCTTCTGCAGTGTCCAATATAAAACAGGTTATATGTCATGTTGATTGATTATAAAAGTCATTTTTAATAAATTGCATCAACATTAGAAACTGCCATTAACCAGCCAACCACAGAAGGGATATGGCCCTGATGAAACACGTCAACACTCACCTTCTCACCATACTGTCCTGGAGAATAAATAAAAACATGGACATTGCAGAGAGGTCCTTGAAGGTCTACTAAACTTAGATTGAAGAAATATTCGCTAGATGATTTATGCATCTTCAAGGCTGTCCTTTCCATCCTAAAGGCTGGAGAATGGGGTCAGGGGGTGGGGTGGGCGGTAGAGTTGTGGGGAGATAAAGAGCACAGAACCATTCAGAATAACTGGGAAGATTTACATCCTGAAATCATAATTGGTTGTATGGAAGAGTTTGGGACATAAACCTCTCAAAAATATTTTGTTTATAATTAAGAAAAATTGTGAGGTTTTCCAACCCCTGTACCTCTGTAGAGTGTGGGTGGGTGTGTGGAGGTGAGATGGGCAGTCCTCTTCGTTGTCTTATGACTCACACTAATTCTTTAAGAAGTGCTTTTCTTTATAGCCTCAACTCTGATTTTAGCTGGGGTTTTTACCCAGCCAGACCCTCTCGTACATCACATGCCAGCAAAGGAAAATCTCAGCTACCTCAGCTCTCATCACAAACACTTTTTTCTGGAACATCCATCTCACTTCACTTTTGACCTTATGCCCATTCCACTTTGTCCAGACTTTCGATCCTATCTTGGCTTCCATTTCTGGCTCCCATTACGGATCCTGGAACTTGGTTTTTCTTAAGTTTTCCCCCTTGATGTTCTTTTAGAACTTTGGTTCCTTATGCTCAATGTTTCATTAATCCACTAGTAGACACAAATTCCCCTTAAAGAGTAGGGTTTCTTGTCACTCTTTTACTAGAAATATATATTTCATATACATCAAGAGCCAACTTAAATAATAGTCCTCCTAGAACCAAATATCCATAATGGATTTTGGACCACCTGAGCCCTCAGCCCCCAATGGGCTGGTATTTCCCAAAGTGCAGGGCATGTGCTGTGCGTGGGTACGCTGCCGGAGACGAGCAGATGCGGGTGGTACACTGGCATGGCCTTGAATACCAGTAGTGCACACAGTGAGCGGGAAAGTTATTCTCCTGTTGGTTCTCTTTCGATCCTTCTGATTACAGTAAGAATAAAAAGGCCCAGTGCTAATCCTGAACACCTTTCCTGTACTATGCAATACCTCTAACACAAATGAACTTAACAGTTTCCACTTTTTTACTTTAACAGTTATGTTTGTATGGCTTATCACATGAATTTACTATTTATAGTAGTGGTATATTATAGTTTCCTTTGCTAGTAAACTACATTTAAAAGGTAAGTCCATATAAAGAAAATATTATTTAAATAATAGTACAGGTAGTGTGTAACCATAAAAAAAAAATGACAGTGGTCATGAATTGCTGAATTTGGTAAACCATAAAAAATACGCCAAAGTTGTAGATCAAAATTAAATTTAGGCATTAGTAATAGTTTGTATATCTCTGAACCTCAAAGTACCAGGTTTTCTTTAAATTGGCAATGAAAACACTTTCATTAATTCTCTAAGCATTTCTTAAGGGAATTTAAAAACATAAAATCTCTTCATACTTTCATCCCTGGCCCTTTCTTCCTCAAAACCATGAAATGATTGTTCCATAGACTACAGCACTCATGGGTCAACCAAAAAAGAAAAAAGAACCTTTAGTCCCATAATTACCAAAGGAATAAGCAGAACCTTGAGAAAACAAGCTGGTGTTCAAGAAAATAATTTTCATTGCCAGCATCTAACCACTGGCCTCTTTCTTAAGAAGAGGATGAGGCCCACAGGATAATAAAAGGCCTATAGAACCACATAAAAGTTCCACATGTGCTACTCCCTAAGTGGCCTCTAAGGGGGTAAGGCCTGGAAGGGGGTAGGGGAACAGGGCTAAGAGCAAGACAAAAAAAAAAAAAATCTTGCTTCTAGAGAAGCAGCTCATCTTAGACAAAAACCTAATTAACATGACAGGTTCCTGTTTGCAGAAGAGCTTGTTATCAGTGAAAAACAACAACAACAACAATAATAATAATCGTAATAATAATAATGAGATGAGCCCTAGCAGTCGGGGTTTCTGCAATTACAGTGTGAATTGCATGAGAGGATTATATGAAGTGCTCTTGGCTTAGAAGGGGGAAGTAAAACGCTTCAGCTTGCGAGGCGCAAGCAGCTGCTTGGGGGCCGTGCACCTGCCGTTTCCAAGGCTGTTTTCACCTCGAGAGGAAAACAGGCCCCTTCTCTTTTCCTTTCACAGCCCCCAATCCAAAAACCACCTCTAAGAAGTGGGGAGAAAAAAATGGAGAGGAGAGAAAGGCGGAAGAAAATAAAACTGAAAAAGTTCGTCCATAACGGCAAGAGCGGCTCCCCCACTTAGAAAATCGCGGAGCTGGAGAGCACAGGGAAAGGTTGGGGGTGGGAGGGAGGAGGGTGACAAGTGGGAGGGAATGACTTCATTTTAATGCAGCAACAGACAGCGCGCGATCTGATATTGGCAAAGTTTCAAGGAAAATGGGGGGCGAGGGGGCGGGAGAAGAAGAAAGGACTCTTTTACTGTTTCAGGCGGCTAAGTCTTCCCGAGGAGCATAAGCTCAGCTCGACATTCTGGGAATAGCAATGAGGCACACACAACAATCAAAACACACTATAAATCTGTTTGATGATTCAAACACATCATGCATCTGCACCCACAAAATAGAACTTCAATTAAATAACCTTGCAGATTTGAACAGGAAAAGAAGGGAGAGCGTGAGGATTTTTAATTAGTAACTCCCAATACAAGCAGTTCTGTAAAAATTAGGTGTTTGCAGTACACTTTATTCTAAACTGAGTTGTAAGCGTGTTTGCTGCTAGAGAGCACCGGACAGCTCCTCCCTAACGTTGGCTCGAAGCTGTGTTTTCCTTCCTTAGCAAGACTAGAGGAAGTTGCTTCAAGGAGGCCTTTACCAAAGGAGTGAAAAGAGCCTACATGAGGCTTTTTCATACGCATTCACACAGATACATGCATCTCCACAGACCTTTTCCAGTATTTCAGGAAAACTCCATATGGTTTATTAAAACAAAACAAAACACACACACACACAAAAGAGAAAAGGAATAAAAGCCCATGTCTCACATCAGGTCGTTATACAAACTACAACTTCTGTTCCCCAGAATTTTTACTTACAGGATTTCTCTTTCTATGGTAGGGATAAATTATTCCACTACACAATTACTACTTGGTTTATGAGCACGTGACCTATCATATATGTTTGTATCCACACTATAGAATAACACACAGTTAGCTGTGAATGATGTGCTTGAGTGCCCCAGAAAAGGCCTTTTTTTGTTGTTAGAGAGACCCAGATTCATTTATTTCCGACTGACTTCCAAATAAGCTTGGCCTGGTCTCTGCTTGCTTTAAAAAATCAAAAGGAAATAATTCATATTGAAAAGTGGGAAAGCATTTGTGAGGCTCTCTCTTTGGAACCTTAGAAACACTTCTTTCATTTATTGAAAATGTATTCTACCTGTCAGCCTAAGCAGAAATTCAGAGGAATGGCAACAAGTTTTTGAAAATTCCTAGACTATACTCCCCACCCTCCATGAAAGGATCCAAATGTATCAGTTATCTGACAAAATATAAATAAAATCTATTTGAAATACAAGCATTTTTCTCAACATGAATCTCTGAGGTTAATACAAAAACTAGTAGAACAAGAAAGCCAAATGTACAATTAGTAAAACATGAAAATTAATTAAATCATTCTTTAGGGTCTGAAAATATAAATGAATCACAGAAAGGGAGACTAGAGTTCAAGAGTAGGAGCATGAAACTAAAAATGTCTCACCACACTTATATTTTCAAAGAGTAATTTAAGCAGTTGGGGGGCTTGAACCATAGTGGCAGTTATACTGCTTAGAAAGCATCCAACTTTGGGGCAAAATCAGAGTTCTAAAGGAATGCAAGGCAGGGACACTGGATATACCACCCATCAGTCCCAGTGAAAACAATGCCCCTTTTAAAAGCCTGCAAGCCTTAGGTAAAACACGAAATAAAGGATGGACAATTGTTTTCATCACGGAAGTGGGAATTACCTGCATGTAATCTGTAGAATCAGCAAAGTACGGGGGCTCTACCTACGACCCCTCTGTCAGTTTCCCCTCAGTAAATGGGGAAAGCTTTGCCTCCCACTCAGAATGAGGCGAGATTCGGGGCAAATTCTTCCCTAGTGGAAATGAGGAAGGGACTGGGAGGCAAGGGACCTGGAAGGCAAGAGTCTCAACCCCAAATCAGTGTGGCCTTGAGGACATAACTTGCTCTCTCGGGCCTCAGCATGTTCATCTATGAAAGGAGAAAGCTGAATCATTAGATAGTCTCGAAGATGTCATCTGATTCCAAACTCCTGTGATTCCATGGGTAGAACCAGACAAGACTGACAATACATTTTGCACTAAGTGGTAGACAAGGAGATTTCGATTCCTCTCCCACTGCCAAGATTAAAATTCCTAAAGAGGTGAATCCCAATAACTCACAGCTTCAATGGAAGCTCTTCAGTTAGGCTGAGTAACCTCAACAGAGTCTAAAAGAATAAAAGGAGGGCTTCCCTGCTGGCGCAGTGGTTAAGAATCTGCCTGCCAATACAGGGGGCACGGGTTCGAGTCCTTGTCCGGGAAGATCCCATATGCCGCGGAGCAACTAAGCCCGTGTGCCACAATTGCTGAGCCTGTGCTCTGGAGCCCACGAGCCACAACTACTGAGCCCAAGTGCCACAACTACTGAAGCCTGTGCACCTAGAGCCTATGCTCCACAACAAGAGAAGCCACCAGAGTGAGAAGCCCGTGCACCGCAACAAAGAGTAGCCCCTGCTCACCACAACTGGAGAAAGCCCACACACAGCAACAAAGATCCAATACAGCCAAAAATAAATAAATAAATTTATAAAAAAGAAAAAAAAAAAGAATAAAAGGAAATTGTCTGTTATGGAGTCCCTGGAAGTTCTGACCACTCACCCATCTTTAAAGCCACCGTATTTTTCAAGGCGCATCATGTGAGGCTAGGGTCAGAATCACAGTGGAAAATGGGTGAGAGCCAAGTTTTTGGACTGCTCATTACCCCTCCCCCCAAACTCAAATTCACATCCCACAGTGAGACACTGCTATTAACGGGAGTGTTTCCTATCAGGTGCTAGGAGACAAAACGGTGAAACACTACAGCGTTACCTTACCTCCCACCTAGCCAGACTTCATCCATCCCTCAAGCTTCCGTTTTCCTTCAAGAAGATTTTGCAGACCATTTCACGTTAATCTTTCTCCTTTACAAATTGGTACCATACATAGTATAGAATTCATCTGACATTAATTATGCCTTGTGACATCTCATATTTTTATTTTAACTTTTAAAGCAGCACTTCCTCAAATATGATATTACTTCAGTGCTCCTCAGTATGATTCTGTGGTCAGAATCTGTTACATGCTAGATAAAACAAAGTTGAGCAAATTTTACAGCAAAATGTCTCAGGGCAATTAATTAATTAATTGATGTGCATCGTGACACTCCAAGTGGTACAGACAGCATGTGGTCTTCCCAAGCTTACTTTAAAATAAAATGCCTTTATTGGAACCCTCCTACACTGTTGGCACTGTTGGTAGGAATGCAAACTGGTGCAGCCACTATGGGAAACAGTCTGGAGGTTTCTTAAACAGGACTTCCATATGATCCAGCAACTTCACTCCTGGGCATATATCCAGAAAAGATGACAACTCTAATTCAAAAAGGTACGTGCACCCCAATGTTCATGGCAGCACTATTTACAATAGCCAAGACATGGAAGCTAAGTGACCATCAACAGATGAATGGATAAAGAAGTTGTGGCATATAAATATATATACACAATAGAATACTAGCCATAAAAAAGAACGAAATATTGCCATTTGCAGCAACATGGATGGACCTAGATTTATCATACTAAGTGAAGTAAGTCAGACAGAGAAAGATAAGTATTATGTGATATTACTTATATGTGGAATCTAAAAAAATAATACAAATGAACTTATTTACAAAACAGAACCAGACTTCCAGACAAAGAAAAAAACTTACGGTTACCAAAGGGAAAGTGGGGGTGGGGGATAAATTAGGAGTATGGGATTAACAGATACACACTACTACGGATACTGAAACAGATAATCAACAAGGATTTACTATATAGCACAGGGAACTATATTCAATATCTTGTAATAACCTATAATGGAAAAGAATCTGAAAAAGAATTTATATATATAACTGAATCACTTTGCTGTACACCTGAAACTAACACAATATTGTAAATCAACTATACTTCAATTTTTTAAAAAATCTTTATCAGAAATATTGCCCAGTCTCTATAATAAGATTTCATTTAAGAATTAAGATTCAAAAGTTCAGTTATTCATTAATGCCACAAATATTTACTGAGTACCCACCCGGTAGGAGAAAAAACGGTTAGGAATTTAGAAAGCTTTCTCCATGGGGTGACATCAGAAGTGAGGATGGGAGGGTGTTATCGAATTACTGACATACGTATAACAATTCACAATTTATCAAGTTTTTTCTCATATACTTTTTTATATATATTCTCATATACGTTTTATACCACTGCCACATATTACATATCTCAAATTTATTTCTGCTTTAATTTGCCCTTCTGAGAAAGTACATTTCCTTTAGAGTTTTCCCATACACTTTTCCTATCTGTGAAATACTTCTATCCCAAGCTCAGATGATAGTGAAAGGCAAACGAAGTTTGGGCCTCCTATATGTGTCTTTTTTTTTTCCATATATTCCTTAGGGCAAAACTGATTAAGCAGTATCTATGAACTTCTCAAGATAAGAACAGGTAATCTTTTTCAAATTCGTGTGATTTAAACATTGAAAGCCCTGTGATCAGTACAAATCACATGAAGGAACTTTTTGTTTGTGGCTGGTAAAGGTTTGAAGTGGGATTCCTCGGTGGAATAACAACAGAGAGACCTTGGACCCTGGAAAGAAGCCAGCTTGACAAAGACAAGGTAGTTTTGCCTGATGAAAACCCTTAAAGACGCTGCCACTGAAGCTCGCCTCGTTGGCTAGTGGGTATTGCTAATCTTTCAGCCTACGTGATAAGATAAGTTACAGCACATTCTGAACATAGACCATCCAAATGCATTTGATAAAAACCTGTGGTTTATTGGGATTCTGTAATATTTATGCCATTATCAGTTCCCACCCATATATAAACATGATGGGTCACCTACATGGGACACACCTCTGATTGCTCGTTTAAAATAGAAATAAAATAGCCTGCATTCTTCCTTTCTAGGATAATTTATGAGAAAGAATATAAGGTAGGTCCTTCCCGTCCCTACCAGGTACAGGAAAGTAGGATCCTTCCTCCTCTCCCGTTCCTTCCTACCTAGCTATACAGAGAAATTTTCTTTGGATTTTTAAAATCAAGCATAGGAAACCTGGTGGCGGGAGGTGGTGGGAGGATGGGACGGGGGAAGGGAGGGGCAGTGTGGGGGAAACACAGCTGCTGTGCATGTGGCAGGCTCCCCAGTCATTCTGTAGTGAAGAGAGCGCTAAACTAGTAGTCAAACAACCTCGCCCAGCTCGACCTCTTACTAACTGTGTGACACTTTCCTTGTCTTCAAATGGAATAATAATGTCCTTCCAGTGTCATCCCCAGGGTGCTTAAGAGGTTCAAATGAATTGAAACAGGTGAAAGCCTAAAGCACCAAGAGCAGTATCCACAGCCTCTCCTCACTATGTATGCCATTTGGTCAAGAGCTTGGGCCCAGAATCCACCTGAGTTAGAATCCTGCATCTGCCTGATAGCAGCTGTATGACCCTGGGCAAGTTCCACTCTCTGAGCCTCATGTTCTTCATCTATAAAGTGGGGAGTACTAACCCTCAAAGCATTGTGAGGATTTAATGAGATCATAAATGTCGCACTCTGACGGTGTCTGGAATAGAGGTCTCTCAATGAGCACAGGCTCATATCATTAGTGAAGAGCTACTGCCATGTGGATCACCTTACTGCTACAGTGTGGGAGAATGAGACTCATCAAGTGTGCTTGGCACCCCCATCAGATACAAAATTCGTATGTCACTTCCTCCTTAGAGCCTTTCCGCACTACCCCACCCCTGTCCAAGTTCATTAGCCGCTCTCCCATAGCACCTGTTTCAAATATTCTATTATACCTTCTAAGCACCATTTTGTAATGTATTTACTTACACGTGTCCTCTGTTAGATTGTAAGAAACTTGATGGCAGGACTCTGCCCTATTCAACTCAGAATCCCCTGTGCCTAAGACAGCGCCTACATCATACACAGTAGGCACTTAATAAATGCTTATGGAATTGGAAATATGAATATATAATGTTCTGCTGCAAGTCAACCCCCAAATAAGTGATGGAGACACAAACACAGAGATGACATGATACAGGGTAAGAAAGAGCAACATACTGGGGGTGTAGGACAGCCTTAGCTCTTGCATTCTCTTCCATTCACTCTGTTGTATTAACTTATGCAGATCTGGTGCCTCTGCTACTCAGTTCAAGCAAATATTCATAACTCAGTTGTTTTACTGGCCTTGTAAGGCCAATAAAAATGAAGTGTAACAGTCTGGGAAGTAAATTTTTAAAATTCAGTTAATTCCACCTTTCTCCAGGTTCTGCATCCTTAATACAATGTCACAAAATCCTGTACTCCAAACCGACAAGAACAAACATAAACTGTCTCAGAATCAGGAGATTAAAGCAGGGACTAGGACTAGATGAAGTTGATGGCTTCCCATCAACAAATAGTATGATTTCCAGATAGAACTGCAAGACCCTCAAAAATGTTTACCCATAAATCTTTCCCTCCTTCCAAACTAGCTTGAAATTCTTGCCATTGTAAGTTTATGCACATGTGTGTGGTGGGTGTAAGTGTGGGCTGGGCACGGCATCTTCAGAAAACCCTTGCAAAAATACCTGTTATCTTTTCACTTGCCTTTTCTCATTAGCATATTAGCATCATGCATGGGAATATTCCTTGTAAATCATAAAAAATTATCATTATTAACACAATAATTTATCAGGTCAACTTTCTGGACCCACTGAAGACAACCTGGCCTCAGGGAAAGAGAAATTGGAAAGGATTTTAGTCACAGGCATCAGATTGCTGTGGGACTGGAACCAGGGGAAGCCTGGAGAAGGTAGACCAGGGAGAAGTGACTTAATTAGAGCCTGGCGCTGGGCAGCTGGGGAGGAAGAGTAATAATGGAAATCAATGTCAGCATTCAATCCTGTTGTCCCAGAGTCTACTCATTGTTCCTTTTGTTGTTGTTGTTTTTAAGTAAGGCTTAGTGAGTACTGAGAATGTGCTAGCACTAGGACAGGTATTGGTATACAGTGGTGTGAATGCAGATAAAGTACCTCCCCTTACGATGCACACAATCCTAGTGTGAGAGACAAACATTACACAAGCAGGCATACTGACTAATACTTCATTTTAAAACATGCTAAGAGCTAAAAGGGCAAAGAACAGTGGATTATGAGAGAATGAGGTAGTCTACCTTTTGGATTGAATGCAAAAGTAAATTTACCCTGAAACGAATGAAGTTTAAACTTGAAATCCTCTTAGTTACATGGGCTCCGTCCAAGGCTTTAGAGATGGTGGGAAGGGAAGCCTACAGTGTGCTCATATAGCTGTATGTTTTTGTAAATTTTGCAAATGTGAGATATTTTAACTGCAATCAGTTAAGACCTCTGTCTCTTTCCATTCTGATTTCCTCTGTCATATTTCCGCTTACATTGTGTGAAGATGGGCATCTGGGGAATCTAGTTAGGGGAAAAATTGAGATGGGGGGCACATCTCAATTGGGTTTGATGGGACATGTTAAAAAAGTGTAGTTAAGTTACTGCAAGCATCTCAATATAAGAAAGGTTTCCAGGAACAGTCCTCCTAGCCTTTTCACTAATTCATACAGTAGGATGACACAAGCATGCAGGCCTAGAGGGTGTCCCCTGATATGACTGTGTCCTCCACTGCCTGGCACCAGAAGTAGATAGGTAGTGAGGGAGAAACCAGATATGAAATGCAGGGAGCAAGATAGAGCTTTTGCCCTGTGTGAAAATATTACTACTAAACATTTGCATACCATTACTAATAAAAATGTTATGAAGCTGAAATAAACTTTTCTAAACCATCAATAATAAAAAGCAAAACTTGATTACTATGGAGGAAAACTAAACTTTCTATTCTCACCATAGAAAATATTACAGTATCATTGTCATATGGAAGGACAATCAAAAGATAGGTAGCCATGTCAATTATATCTCAGTAAAAAAAAAAAATGTAGCCAAAGAATGTAGGGAAAAAACAATTAAAGCATTATTTATGGTACTACTTCCTTTTTTTTTTTTTTTTTTTTT